>NC_067473.1:184027955-184337955 GCF_947179515.1 Apodemus sylvaticus | reverse complement strand
TGCCCAAGCTCCCCAAACTCCTGCCTCTGTGACTTTTGTGCGATGGCTATCTCTAACCCAGAATCATGAGTAAATGGGCCCTGTCTCTCCCAAGTTGCTCTTGGCAGGGTGATTTATCGCAGCCACCAAAAAGGAAACTAGCATATGAGTCTTTATTTCATAACTTTACCTCTGTCCTCCGGTACTCCCAATTTCCCCTCCCCCACGGGGCAAATTCTTCCTCTAAAACATACTCCCTCTATGTCCTTTGCTTTTGGCTCCCGCAGAAAGCCCCCGAGTCTCCTCTGACACTCCTTGTTACCCACAGTGCTGCGACATCGGATTAGTCCTGAAACATTCGTCTTCATCCCTTCTTCCCCAACACCGTTCTACACTGTAGAGCTTGGCTTGTAGAAAGTATCATTTATATAACTAGTTTACACCCAGTGCTGAGCACCTGGCTGATGTCATATGTGGCCAATCCCTCGACCTCACAGCACCTCATTCTTTTTTTTTTTTCCATCAATATATGCTCGGAGTGAGAGCCCTCCGCCCATCACACTATTGGGCTGAAAGCATCCACGATAGTGTAGGTGTGAACGGACGCCCTGACTACAGTCTTTCCCCTGACTTCCTCACTAATGACCCTGTTACCACCTCACTTCACCTCCCACCCACACTGTATTACAAAGATTAGAGCTCAAACATCAGCTTAATGTGTGGGACCACAGAGGTCTGCGGATGATGCCGCCCGTACCCTGCAAGCCAGCGGCACCAGCTTGACCGTTTCCAGTGCAGTTGCCATGGTTACTGTGGGCTCTCTTTTATTCATCCTTCTCCTATACAAGGTTGCTAGCCCCCTGTTTAGGAGTGTCCCCTAACAGCCATGAAGCTGACATGGAAGGCTGTGTAAAACTCACCGTGTGTCCACTGCACATGTAAGAATGGTGAGCTGTGAATGAGCCTCGCCCGAGTTAGCGGGCCTGGCTCCTATAGGAAAACATGTCAGTAACAGTCAGATCTCCCAACCTGCCTGTATGTGGCTGGTTCCACTTAAGTAGGAAATCATGTGAGCCTTGGAGTGCTTCTTCATACTGACTCTTGATAAGCTTACAGAAACTGCCCCCTATCCTTTACCAAAGGGCTGCCATCTTTCTTGATCTTCACTGTCTTTCTCTTAGAGGTATCATTTTTATATCAATATCTTACTATTGATATCTTAAAATTTCCCCACCCACTTAAATTACATCTCTTCTGGAGTATATTATATCCCTCTCCCATCTCCTGTCAGATCTTCTGGATTCTTCCATAATGTTATTAAGTAGATAGTGACGAGTAACCACAGCTCAGTATTTCCCCATCTCACCAAGGTGCATCTTACCACACGTTTGATCTTAAACGCTTTCTGCATCATTGTTGATGATAAACTAGAGTTTATTTGCAGCTGTTTTCCCCCTAAACTGCATGCAAAGCATCATGATTTATGAAGTAGCCAAGCAACTTAATACCCAATTACCAGTGGGTTCCCATGAGTGAGATTGGCATGGTAACACAACCTAAATTAAATTTATTACCAGTTAGACCAAGAAAAATACCTCTCACCTAACAGGGAGTCATTACTTACACAGGATACTCGTATGTGAGTGTCATGTCTCATGTTGGGTTACAAACTCATGTGGGTAGGAATACATCCACTTTCTCTGTTGGTCTTGTCTCTAGCAACAATATACCTCCCACCAGATAATAGGCTTTCAATAATTGTATATTAGACCAATGCATGGCTTTATAATACTTTCAGACTAAAAGAATTATTTAATATGCTAACTTACTATACTCTTACAATTAAAAGATGCATGTAGAAAGGATATATCAAATATCAAATAGAATATAAAATATGTTAGATTTTAGTGGAAGCACTAAGTAAACTCTAGCCATTGTTATTAATATAGTGGAAAGTATTATTACTCCATATAAATGGAATGAGAGGCCGAAAGCCTGTATATTTGGGGAAAATAAGAATAGCACACCGTGTGCTTTTATCTCTAAGGCCTCTGTTGATTTCAGAATAAAACATCATTTTCTTGCCTCAGGGACTGATACTTTAAACTCTGCTTTCTCTGCAGTATTCTTTCTACCGGCAGTTGCATGAACAAAAAAAGTCAGAGAAATTCTTCAAAGTCCTCTACGACCGGATGAAGGCTGCTCAGAAAGAGATCAGGTCCACAGTGACTGTCAACACCATAGACCTAGGGAGCAAGAAGAGAGAGGAGGACAGTGACCTCATGGCCCTGGGCCCTCGGATGAGAGGTGAGGACCTTCCTGGGTCCCTGGGGGATGTCATGAGGGGAGGAGTGATGGAGCATCTGAGTCTCCTGTAGCTTTGTCCTCATCTTGTTTCTTGGGCTTTAATTATCCCTCCTGTTTCCAGTGCGGACTTCCATCTATAAAGGATTTTGGTTGTGGGGTTGACCCTAAAATAGTCCTGCAGGACCAAACTGAATTGGAGCTTAATCTGTGTGGAAGCAACTGGTAACTTGAGAGACATTTGAACTCATTCTGCGCAGTAAAGAAAACCATCTAGAACTTTCTAAGCACAGAAATTAAACTACGGGGATAGAATTTATAGTGTTTGTATTTGAAATAACCAAATTATTGTCAGTTAAATGCAAACTGTAGAGATGTTATCATTTTGCAAATTTATCTTTTTCCCATGAAATCTGTAGGAATTCTTGAGTGTGCACACACATGTGTCTTGATGCATTCTGTTCTCTCTGTGTGTGCCACACATGTGTGTGTGTGTGTGTGGGGGGGGGGTTCTGCAGAGGCCGGAAGATGGTGTCTAATCCCCTGAAGCTGGAGTTATGAGCAGCCTAACATGGTTGCTGGGAACTGAACTCAGTCCTCTGCGAGAGCAGCAAGGGCTCTTAACCACTAAGCTCTCTGTGCTAGTTGGTCTCTGTTAATTTGATACATAGTTCAATGTAACTGGGAAGAGGAGATGTCAATTGGGAAGATGTCCCCATAAGATTGGCCTGCAGACAAGTCTGTGGGAGCATTTTCCTCATCAGTGATTGATGTAGGAGGGCCAGGCCTATCGTGGAGGGTGCATCTGCAGGGCAAGAGGACCTGGGTCCTATAAGAAAGTGGGCTGAGAAAGCCAGTAAACAGTGCTCCACCATGACCTCTGCTTCAGTTCCTGCCTCCACGTTCCTGCCTTGAGTCTCTGCCCCGACACCGTTACGGACAGATATAACTGAGAGTTATAAGATGAAGTAAACCCTTGTCTCTCCAGTATTTCTGGTTGCGGTGTTTTATCACAGCAACAGAAAAGCAGCTACCGCACCAGCTCTAGCCCTTTGGCACATCGCTCGTAGGTCACCTGTACATGTTTGTCCATATGCTATGTGCCCTTGTGATATACTTTTATACTCGAGAAAATTCTGAAATTGCCCAAGTATTGAGACCTTTCCTTCTGGTCATGGTGTTAACTTTTTAGTTGTTACTTAACTTCCTTTCAGGAAATTATTGAACCTCTTGTTATGTAGTTTTAAAATTTAGTTGTGGCAAATTTGAATCCCTATGATTGTTGGGATTTTATTTTCCCTTACTCAGAGAAAGAAAAAAGAATGAAAGAGAAGAAAATTAGTTCAGAAATTCAACCCCTGCTTGCCTTTCAGTGAGAGACTCTTCGCTGCATTTGAGAGAGGGAATGAAAGGGCAGTTAACAGAGGCATCTTCAGCCACATCCAAAGCATACTGTGTGTACAGAAGAGAAATGGACCCGGAAATAGACACAATGTGCCCAGGACAGGAAGCGGGAAGTGCAGAGGAAAAGTCTGCGGAGGAAGTTACCATGAGCCCGGCCATCACCATCATGCGGCCCATCCTCAGGTTCCTGCAGTTACTGTGTGAGAATCACAATCGTGAGCTTCAGGTACTTCCTGTGCCTTGTGTGTGTGTGTGTGTGTGTGTGTGTGTGTGTGTGTGTGTGTGCGCGCGCGCGCACAAATGCTGAGGTCTAAAGCTCTGAGTAGCCTGACTTGAAGGAAGCTAATATGTAGTTTTGAAGGGAATTCTAGAGAAATCCTCAACAAAGACACGAAAGCCCAAATAACATTGTTTTTCAAGAAAATTCTGTGCGCAAATGTGCATTGATGTGTGCATGCAAACCTTATTCCTGTTCAAGAGAATATACATTCTATAGTGTCTGCTTTTTCACTTAGTCGCTTTTTACATACCACAATACTTATTGCTTGGCAATGCTTATACACACACATGGAAGAATGTCCTAAGAGCCAGACCCACCACGCCGCCAGCAGGGGTAAGGCTCTGGCTTTTGCTGGTCACTCTCTGTGCTAATAGCGCGCAGTGACTCTCTTTACTGAGCATGTGCAGACATGCTTGCCGAAATGCCCGAGAGGGCTTTCATGTCGCTCCTCCCACGGTCCTACCCACACTGCACCACGACAGGCCGGGTTGTCAGGGATGCTTCACATGGAAGTTGGACTCCGCCTCCATGGGCATGCTGTTTCCCTTTTCCTTTTCTTTTTCACACTTGTCTCTGCCCTCTGTAGATTTCCAGTGAGGACAGGCGGCGGGGTGGTGTTTAGTGTGACTCGGTTGGACAAGTAGTTTTGGTAGGACCCGAGGGGAGGGGCTTCTCTACTTTAAGAGGACCTTAGTGCATCAACACTTAAAAATAATATTTAATTTTAAACTATTTTAAAGTTATCTGAAAAATAATGAGTCTCGTTATGACATTTTCATACACATCCTCTTGGTCATAGTCACGTCCCATTACGCCTCCTCATAACTCACCTCTTCTGCTGGTCACCTTCTGTCCCCAGGCTGCCCCACTTCTTATAAAGACCAACTGAATTCTATACTGGTAGGGAATCTTATTCTTTCTCCCTCTCTCCCTCCCTTTCTCCCCTTCTTCTTCCCCTCCTCCCCTCACACACACACTCACACACACACACACACACAAACACACACAAAACACACACACACACACAGAACATGGCCAGCTCCTCCTTTCCCCCTGTGTTCCCCCTTTTCCCCTGTGTTTTGCTCTCAGTCCTTCAGACATATTTTATTTCACCTTACAGAACTTCTTGAGGAACCAGAACAACAAAACAAACTACAACCTCGTGTGTGAAACGCTGCAGTTTCTGGACTGCATCTGTGGAAGTACCACAGGGGGCCTAGGCCTCCTGGGGCTCTACATCAACGAGAAGAACGTTGCTCTGGTCAACCAGACTCTGGAGAGCTTGACCGAGTACTGCCAGGGCCCGTGCCACGAGAACCAGGTAACCCAAGAGTAGAGCTTTGTGTGACAGGAGCCATGACTCTGGAGCAGCATGCCCACTTAGGCCTGGAGCCTTCCTCACGTGCCAGTGAAGCCTTCTTGCTTGCTCTGCTCTGCATGGCTGCATTTCTCATGGAACACGCAAAGGCTGGAGTGTAGACTAGCACATAGTAGTCTGCATTTTAAATTGCATTGTAAAAGAAAAAGGAAATATTTAAGATAAAAAGAGTTACTGAAAGAAGGGTAAGATCGTATTTCTTCCCAGTGTTGAGTTTTTCTCTCTATCTCCAGATGTGTGGAGTTAACTCACTGTGGCTTTGGTTCCGACACAGTGTGTGCATGCTGTGAGGTATAAGATTCATATTATACATCCTTGCTTAGCTTATGAAGAGGGTCTCACGGCTGTCATCTTGCTGATAAATGGCTTCAGACTCAGAGATCAGCTCAGAGACGGCAGCACTCCGAGACACTGCAAAGACAGAGAAAAGCTACAGACTTCCTGAGCCCAAACAGTTTGCAATTTTGATTTTGGTGCACATGCACATGTGAGAGACCCAACTTTCATCCTGGTTCCCAGAATGCTTTGCTTTGACTCTAAGGACACACTATGGGAGGAGACTGGACAGAAGATGTAGGGGAGAAAAGAAAGTAATGCCATCTGTCTTTCTTACAAATGTTTAGTATTCACAAAACACCCTGGAGCAGCCAAGGCTCAGGGGCAGAGGCCCCATGTCAAACATTTCTGGACATAAATTTTAAAGATGTGATTGATACCAAACATCAGTGGTTGTTGTAGAAGGAAAATGCAAAACAGTCAGCTTTTCTATTGCAGATTATATGACTGTATACACACACACACACACACACACACATACACACAAACACACACACACATACACACACTGTGCCTGTGTGCATATACACATGATATGCACACATCTGTGCATCCATTTGATATAAACATGTTGATCATTTTCATAATGGTATTGTTTTATTCTCTGTGTTTATGACCGCAAAATAGTTTATACATGTTTTCCCTTTATTTTCAAGATTATATTTTAGTTTCCTACAACAATGATAAAGGTGTCCTTGACTGTTTATTTAAAGCCAAGGTAAAGTACACAAATTCAGAGGTCAGGATGGCTGATAAAATTCTTTCTCAAAATAGAAAATAGACATATACATATTTTTCTCATATTTTACCATTTTGTGGGAAACCTGCCAGAATGTCCCCTACTTTGTGGTGGAACTGAGTTTTGAAAGTCCTGAATCGAAGTAAGTTCTCTAAGGAAACACTTGTAATAAGATAGCATACCTTACCTGGATATTCCCCGTTCTCCGAAAATGCACGGAAGGCCTTTAAGAAAATTCTAGAAGTGATTTGAAGTAGATTCCCTTTGGGTTTTGCAGATGTTTTCATGAGCAGAAAAACCCCAGGACACAATGTCAGCGCTGGATAGAATACCTTTCCTCTGCACAGATGTCCTTGTATAAAGAAGAGATAGGAGGCCCAGGTCAAACTTTCCTGTTGGCCGGGGCTGCCTTTTCTTGTGTGACTCATCAGGATTTTAGTTTCTCGAGCTGCTTGGGTATCCTGGTAGCCTGGTCCCATGAATGTGGCCTTCAATCTGCTTCCAACAAACAAAGCTCGAAATCTTAGCACACTGGACCTTCACCCTCAGAGTAGGCACGCTGCTCTCTCTGGGCCTGTTTGTCCTTTGGCCAGTTGCATCTCTCCACAAATACTTAATTTCAAGAATCTTACAAGCTTTCCAACCACCTAGCATGCATGTATGTTTTGTGAAATCCATATACAAATCTCCCCTCTTCTTGTGTTCTTAGTTTGATCAGATTAAAGATCTCCGTTTGTATTGGTGGGTCTGCTGAGATTTAATGCCTGAAAGAGTTTTAATTTACCCACTCATCTTTGAAATTCTGCACTTCTTCATGTCAAAGACAGGTGTTTTTCATGGTGTATTAGTATTCTGCACCCAGAGACATTTACCAATGCCAGTCAATTAACAGACCTTATCCAAAACAAACTAATTGAAATCTCCAACATTATCTGTACACAGTATTAAAATTTCAAGTCCTATTACTACTTCTAGTGTTGTATCAAAAATAGCATGCCATTTTTACAAATACCTCCTTTTCTAGACCTGCATCGCCACTCACGAATCAAATGGGATTGATATCATCATCGCCTTGATTCTGAATGACATCAACCCTCTGGGCAAGTACAGGATGGACTTGGTGCTGCAGCTAAAGGTAGTGTGACTGGCACTTGCCATGGTCACCTTCTGGTCTCAGTGAATTCTAAGTCATCAAGTGATTGTACAAAACAAGATGCCACCGTTGTCTCAGGTGGCTGACAGGGAAGGGTAGTGAACTCACACGGCACTTGCCGTGTACCAGGGACAGCATGATCCGCCTGCAGCCATGTGTGAGGTTCTATGCTGGAGATGTTGAAGCAGCCCCTAACCTCGCCAGCTGTTTTAATTTATGATTTTTTTCATCACAGACAGAAGTGAAAGGTTCTGGATATACTTTATGATAAAGGTCTAGGAGAGATCAGTGATCCAAGACCCACATAAACACAGTAAGGACAGGATATAGCCAGGCAATAGCCAACATCGGATGAAATGGAGAGAAACTTAAAGCAATTCCATTATTCAGGGACAAAAGAAGGCTACACACTCTCTCTATATCTATTCAATATAGTACTTGAAATTTCAGCAGTAAGACAAGGAAAGGAGATCAAGGGGATACAAATTGGAAAGGAAGAAAACAAGTATCGCTATTCATAGACAATGCACTACTTTCCAGAAACTCTACCAGGGAATTGCTACAGCTGATAAAGTGTATCCAGCAAAGTGGCTGGATACAAAATTAACTCAAGAAGAATCATTGAATTTTTATTTATTTCAGTTGCAGGATTTATTCAGGCTGCATCTAAAGCAACAAATGTGTGTGTTACTCTTGAAATTTTAAATATGGTTTTATACTTAAAGACTAAAATGAGTATATCTTTTAAATCTAAAGATTTTATATATATTATTGCCTGAAAAGAGAGCATCTGTGAGGCAGAATTATATCTGCTGGCAAGTTTGGGAGCATTCATGAGAGAAGGCATTTTAATTAAATTATTTGTAATATTGATTCCTGGATTTGATGGCTTAGTTATCCACAATTTTGGAAATATACCTTTGATATAATATAGCACTATAAATAGAGCACAATATAGCACATAAAAGTGTATTATGTGACATAATACACTTTAAATGTAATATACAAACTGCAGTTTTAAATACACTTGATAGAAGTCTCTAAGATGTCTGTATTGGTCTTCAGTTTGCTATCTTCTCTTTTGTAGCTGGTCTGTGAATGCAAAGTGTCGGGTTTGTTAAGAGGTGGGATGTTTGTGTTTTGTTTAAGAAGAATCCATTTCCATGGAAGGAAAATCCCCTGCTAACAGGAATACTTGTGTGGGGTTTTTCAGTATAGCCAGGCTCATGCACTTCCCAAATTGGTTCAGATTTCAGGGGGTCATTTGCAAGATTTCTATCTATTCTCAGAAAATATGAGAAAGAAAATTGGTTAAAAGCATCACACTGCCAGAGCATTCAGAACTGGATGCGTTTTAAAGCCTTTCTATCTGCTCTGCAGGGTGTGGCCCGTTAGAGAATGCAGCTGTGTTGCCGAGGTTACCTCTGACTTCTGCTGGGGTCTGCTCACCGAGCTTTAGGGATTTACCATCTCCTCTCATCCCTATGCTTTAGGTTTTAAGGCATATTTTTTGGATCCTAGGTTATGAAAGTAGACTGTAGAATTTGAAATATCTGTAAAACATGAGAATAGTACAAAAAAAGAAGAAAGAAAGAAAGGAATCTGACTCCCTCTACGGAAATCCTTCCTGGTGGCTTTGGCACTTGTGCGACCTGTTACCTTCATTATCTTCAGATCATTAGACATGCTTCTAAAGGCCGTATCAAGCAGTCCTGAGAGCCTTGGACAGAATGTGGAACCAAATGTAACCAGAGATAATTTATACAACCTTATCAATTTAGTGCTCTGCCCACCTGCACCAAACAGGGACTCAGCTTAACTTTCGGCATTCTGAAAACTTGTGGACTCTGAGGCTCGTAGGAGAGTCTCTAAATGGGTTCTCTCTTTCCATTTCTCAGTCTTATCAGGAGTCTGTAGAGAGGAAGGTTTTACCTGACAGAGGACAGAATGCTTCCCGTGCAACCCTCTGGTGCCCATTTAGGATTGAAGATTGCTTCACACCTTGATATCTTAAGTAACAATATTTGCGATCATGTTTATAAGTAAAACATTGCAACACAGCGGCAGCCTGAACTGCCTCCATTCTTTATTAAGAGAATTGAACAAAATGTTATTCTCTGACACACCGAATAATAAACGTGATGAAATAAGCAAGCTATCAGCAAATCACCACTATGTCTCTAACTCATGAATTTAGTTTTATATATCTATTCTCACCAGTGATTCACACATTTATGTGCAATTTCAGTATGCTACTAATATTATTACTTCATTTTTAAAATGGTTGTGCTAAATTCTCTAAGTTCTAGCCATGTCTATAAAATGGCATTGATTCCTGTTCATCTGATTGTCTTGTTAAAGTCTCATCACAGAAATCTAATTGAGGAAGCACTAAAAGGAGTTATAGGTCTATTCAATGCAGTGTGTAGTCACTTTCCCATTTAAAACATCTGTGATTTAAAATACCCTCCTATCTTTTGTGACTCATTATTTTTATTTTGTATCAACAATGAAGTAAATGAAAACATTCTATTTTCAAATGTTAATATGACAAAATAAATAAAAAGTTTCAGCTTTCACCTGATTGAGAAGACAAAAAGGGCCAGGTGATCTGAGTTAACACCGATGCAGGGGATTGCTGACCTGTGCTGTGGACTTTACCTGTGTACTGACCCCCATCTTTGTCCTCAGAACAACGCCTCCAAGCTTCTGCTGGCCATCATGGAGAGCAGACATGACAGTGAGAATGCAGAGAGAATCCTCTTCAACATGAGACCCAGGGAACTGGTAAGAACACTTACCCAGGCGAGGGCAGTTAGGTGGCACCTCCCCGGCTCTGGCTGGACTGCTCGGAGCAGGATGGCTCAGGCTGGGGAGCAGGGATCGTGTAGTGAAGGCCCTCTGACTCAGGATGGTGGATATGCTAGGTTTTGGAGAGAAATGTGAAACAATCCCACTGAAATTAGGGACTAGACAAGGCTATCCACTCTCTCCCTACCTGTTCAATATAGTACTCAAAGTCCTAGCCAGAGCAATTAGACAACAAAAGGAGGTCAAAGGGATTCAAATTGGAAAGGAAGAAGTCAAAGTGCCACTACCTGAAGATGATATGATAGTATACTTAAGTGACTCTCTAAATTCCATCAGAGAACACTAAACCTGATAAACAACTTCAGCAAAGTAGCTGGATATAAAATTAACTCAAACAAAGCAGTAGCCTTCCTATACTGAAAGGATAAAGAGGCTGAGGAAGCAATTAGGGAAATGACACCCTTCACAATAGTTACAAATAATATAAAATTCCTTGGTGTGACTCTAACCAAGCAAGTGAAAGATCTGTATAACAAGAACTTCAAGCCTATGAAGAAAGAAATTGAAGAACATCTCAGAAGATGGAAAGATCTCCCATGCTTATGGATTTGCAGGGTTAATATAGTAAAAATGGCCATCTTGCCTAAAGCAGTCTACAGATTCAATGCAATCCCCCTCAAAATTCCAACTCAATTCTTCATAGAGTTAGAAAGAGCAATTTCCAAATTTATCTGGAATAACAAAAAACTCAGGATAGCAAAAACTATTCTCAACAATAAAACAACTTGTGGCAGAACCACCATCATACCATCACCTCAAGGTCTACTACAGAGCAATAGTGATAAAGCCTGTATGGTATTGGTACAGAGACAGGCAGGAAGAGCAATGGAATAGAATTGAAGACCCAGAAATGTACACCTATGGTCACTTCATCTTTGCTAAAGTAGCTAAAAGCATCCAATGGAAAAAAAAAGACAGCATTTTCAACAAATGGTGCTGGGTCAACTGGCAGTCAACATGTAGATGGATGCAAATTGATCCATTCTTATCTCCTTGTACAAAGCTCAAGTCGAAGTGGATAAAGAACCTCCACATAAAACCAGATACACAGAATCTAATAGAAGAGAAAGTGGGGACGGACCTGGAGCACATGGGCACAGGGGAAAATTTCCTGGATAGAACACCAATAGCTTATGCTCTAAGATCAAGAATTGACAAATGGGACCTCATAAAATTGCAAAGTTTCTGTAAGTCAAAGGACACTGTCAATAGGACAAAACAGCAACTAACAGATTGGGAAAAGATCTTACCAATCCTATATCTGATAGCGGGCTTATATCCAATATATACAAAGAACTCAAGAAGCTAGAATCCAGAGAACCAAATAACCCTATTAAAAATGGGGTACAGAACTAAACGAAAATTCTCAACTGAGGAATACCGGATGGCTGAGAAACACCTAAAGAAATGTTCAACATCCTTAATCATCAGGGAAATGCAAATCAAAACAATCCTGAGATTCCACCTCACACCAGCCAGAATGGCCAGGATTAAAAACTCAGGGGACAGCAAATGCTGGAGAAGATGTTGAGAAAGATGATCACTCCTCCATTTCTGGTGGGATTGCAAGCTGGTAAAACCACTCTGGAAATCAGTTTGGTGGTTCCTCAGAAAATTGGACATAGCATTACCTGAGGACCCAGATAAATCACTCCTGGGCATATACCCAGAAGATGCTCCAACATGTAATAAGGACACATGCTCCACTATATTCATAGCAACCTTATTTATAAGATCCAGAAGCTGGGAAGAACCTAGATGTCCCTCAACAAAGGAGTGGACACAGAAAATGTGCATTTACACAATGGAGTACTACTCAGCTATTAAAAACAATGAATTCATGAAATTCTTAGGCAAATGGATGGAGCTAGAAAATATCATCCTGAGTGAAGT
The DNA here is from genome assembly GCF_947179515.1 of Apodemus sylvaticus. NCBI lineage: Eukaryota > Metazoa > Chordata > Mammalia > Rodentia > Muridae > Apodemus > Apodemus sylvaticus. The sequence goes on along the minus strand of NC_067473.1, from coordinate 184,325,618 downwards.
AACCCAATCACAAAAGAACACACATGGTATGCACTCACTGATAAGTGAATATTAGCCCAAAATCTTGGAACACCCAAGATACAACTCACAGAACACATGAAGCTCAAGAAGAAGGAAGACCAGAGTGGATACTTTGATCATTATTGGAAAGTGGATCAAAATACCCATGGCTCACACCCAACCAATACAATGAACATAGGCTCCCCAATGGAGCAGCTAGAGAAAGGACCCAAGGAGCTAAAGAGGTTTGCAGCCCTGCAGGAGGAACAATAATATGTACCAGTCAGTATCCCCAGAGCTCCCAGGGACTAAACCACCAACCAGAGTACACATGGAGGGACCCATGGCTCCAGCTACATACGTAGCAGAAGATGACCATTTCAGACATCAACCCTTACTGCTTAGTGCTCCAGAGGCTAAGTCCCATCACATCAGCAATGTTACTGTGCTGTGGGGACATCTCCGGAGGATGCTACCACTTTTCCATTTGACAGTAGCTCTGTGCACTCACTGGTTGAAGATAGTTTCCTCTGTCATCAACACCTTTTCCTATAGTCTGCTTGGCGACCCATCCTCAAACCGAGTCCCATGACTACCCCAGACCCATCCTAGGAGCTGTGTACAGCTGACCCTTTCTCTTCCTTGCTGACTTTCCTGCTGGAAAGTATGATCCTTGAGCAGAGGCACTCTCCTGTCCCAGTACTGTGCTCAGTTAATAGTGGATGCTTCTTGGGATTCAAATTCTCTCAAATCATGGAGACTTCAAAGTATTAGTGTGCAAAGATATAAACAACAACAACAAAAAAACCCTTCATGATAAACAGGCAACAGTAACGGTATGATTCCATGTTCACTTAAATGGCTACAGTTTGAAAGAATAAGTTTTAAGTTATTTTTGAAGTTAGTATTTTCATTAACTTCAGTTGGTAATTTATTTTAAATTATTGTTTACAATTTTATAACTTCATAAATTATTAATTAATTAAATTACTTAACTTAGTATTTTAGTTTTATTACGGTGGTTTTGTGCAATTAAGTAGCTGCATTTCTCCTCTGTGATAAGCATCATGACCAAGAGCACCTTGGGAAGAAAGGGTTTATCTGGCTCACACTTCGCGGACAGCTCATCACCGAGGGAAATGAAGGCAGGGACACAGAGGAAAGCTGCTGGCAGCTTGAGCCCAGGCTCACACTCACTTCCTTTCTTATTTAGCCCAGGCCAGACCTGCCTAGGTATGGTACTGCACAGTGGGCTGGGCCCTCTCGTATTAATGAGAAATCAAGGAAATGCTTCATTGGCCGATCTTAAGGAGGCAATCTCCCAGCTGAACCTCCCTCAGATAACTCTAGGCTGTCTCTAGTTGATGGTGAAAGCTAAAAGAAAAGCCATTATACTTTTCCTTCTTAGTCCCTCCTCTCTGTTCAGCCCTTCTTCCCCTTTGCTGGTCCCCTCCGCCCTGAAATAATTGCTCCTTTCTTTCACATAGTCCATTGCTGTGTCTTATCCATGTTTCCCTTCCTTTAGCTCTCTTCCTCTTTTCCCTGTCTGCCATCACATCTTACAGATAGGCACATATTCACACACATATACACACATACTCACATACATGCATAGATACACACATGCACATATGTGCACTTACACACAAGTACATGCAAACATGCACATATACACACATGTGTACATGTGCACACACATGTGCATAACACAAACACACAGGCATATGCATGCACACATGCACAAATTACACACATGTACACACACTCACAAACATGCACATGCACACATGTGCACACATGTCAAGCATGTGCGAACATACACAAACACCCACAAGCACATGTGTGCACATATGCACATTCATACAAGCACATGCATGCAAGCATGTATACATGCACACATACACATGCACACATATGTACACATGCACACAAATATATACATGGACATAAACACACATACAGGAACATACATTTAAATCTAGAGTCTGCATATGAGAAAAAATGTAGTATTTGTTTATTTAAAACTTTTATAATTTCAAATGTTATGAAGCTTCCCAATTTTAAATTATAGCTTAGACGATCTGAAGCATTGCCGCACCTTTTGGACTTTATTCATTCATTTATTTATTTATTTATTTACTTACTTATTTATTTGTCTCTAGGTGGATGTCATGAAGAATGCCTATAACCAAGGCCTGGAATGTGACCATGGGGATGAGGAGGGAGGGGATGACGGCGTTTCTCCAAAAGACGTTGGACACAACATCTACATCCTGGCCCATCAGGTGCCACGCTTTTATCTGCATCTGTCTTGCTTCTCTGGTGACTGTGTCTTATCACCCATGACTGACTGTTTTATGTTTACATTCCGATGTTCTGATTTATTCAGTGCCTGCCCTCCTAGGTTTCAGTTAGAGAAAATGCTGTCCCCAGCAGGCCTGGTTATGCAATTCAGGGTACACTAGGGACCAGTTGTCAAGAGAAGGAGGCTTGGGAAGATGACTCTGACTAGGACTTCTGGCTAAGGAGCAGTTGAAAAGGAAAGGGGGCTTGGGACGGATGACTTCTGGGCCTGGAAGTAGTAAGCAGTCTCAAGCCAGAGCCATAGGAGAGGGAGGAGAGGCTTCTGCAGAGGCAGAGTGTGAAAGAGTTGGGTACAGGTACTCTGCACATTAGCCAAGGTTAACCCAGCAAGGAACTCTGTCCCAAAGCATAGCCTGACAAGCCTTTAATGGAAGTCATTAAGTTTGCACTCTTAAGTGCATTTCACTTGACTATGAAACTAAATCTTAAATTACTTCGGAGTAACTGTTTCTGTTCTGTTGCTTGTAAATATCAATATTTGTTAAGCGTTATTTGATAAGCTCAGTTCCACCAACACGTTCAAATTTAAGCTTATACCCTCTAACACGGGTTTAAAATGTCACTTGAAGCATACACACACTGACTTGATTTCGTCTCCAGGAGGCCGTCAGCTTTAGAGAGTGAAGTTCAGGATTTGAAACCGCCTCAAGCGTCCAGGCCACGTCCCCCCACCAGCCGGCTCAGCTGCCTGCTTTCCTGTCCATCCTTTCTATTGATGAAATAAACCCTGATGGATGGAAGGCCAGATTCTGAACAGATTTAGTTTTAAAGGTTGCTCTCTGGACATTTCCCGTGCCCTTCTACCTTTGTGTGACCGTCTAATGGATATAAATTTGAATAATGTTCTTAAACAGTCTTCAGGGAAGAAATCAGATTCTAAAAGCTACCAGCATGGCTGCTGCATTTTGGTGAAACAGTCAACACAGTGAGACACACGGGGTTCTCACAGTCCGCCATGACACAGAAGACACAGGCCCGTGGGGCGAGGGCGCTGAGTTACATCTGCAGACACGGAAAGGCACGTTAGGTATCGAGGAACCAAAATAGAAGCTGACAGACAAGTTGAAGGAAGTAGAAAGACGGAGATTCAGGATGTGGGAAAGTCCCTTTTCAGAGAGAAAGAAGAGTCAGGTGATGGAGGTTGAGTCAAACAAGGGGGGAAAAAGAATGAGAGAGAATGACCTTGAACGTGAACAGAAATAAATAAATCCCCGGCTGAGAATTAAAACCATGTAGCATGTCAGAAGTCATACAGAAACACAGGATGTGCAGTGACACAAGCCATCGTGTGCTGGGGGAGAGATTTACCTCAGAGGCTGAGGCAGCTCAGGGGAGGAGACAGAGATTAGGGCAGAGCAGCAGCAGAGCCCCGATATCAGAGGGACCCGAGTTCCTGTGCAGCCTTTCTTCCTGGGCAGCTGGCCTCTTGGCATGTGTGAACAGCATCATACATCAGGCCTGGTCCTGTAAATACTCCACGGGACACAAACCTACAGCCAGGCAAACTTGAAGTCTGAGGACACCAGCCGAGGAGTGGGCACCAAACTCTAGAAGAGACTCCGTGTTAGGTCAGTTCCATCTTAGTAGGTATGAGCAGAAAACGCAGCCGGAGAGCAGGTCTGAGGGCGAAGGAGAACGCACAGCTAAGAAGCAAGGACAGTGTGAAGTTCACTGATTCCAAAGGATCGGGGCAGTCAGAGTGGTCAGGAGTCAAAAACAACACGCCGAGAGGAAGCGAGGAGGCAACAGATGTGAGGGATGCAGAAAAGGCTGGGGTCCTGCAGAGGGCTTTGTGAAAACTTCACCCAAGCAAAACTTTGGAAAAGCAGTATTTCGCAGGGCAGTGAAGGTATGCCACGCCAGTCACATGAAGGAAGCCAGGCTTCTGGACAGAGAGAGGGCCAGGCTGAGTAAGGGAGGAAGTGGGTTCTGAGCTGCTGAACACATCGGCCCTGTGCATTATCTGAGTTCACAGAGGTCCCTCTAGAAATCAAGGGCAGCAGAGTTGGTGGTGTTGTGGGGTGAACTCCACACATGGGCATCGTGTAGGCGTCACTCTGGTGTGCGTACAGCTGTCTGCTTCTTTCATTTAGAGAAATAAGTCATTCCCTCTTTGGCTTGTGTCCCTTTCCTTATGGAATTAATTCCGCCACTGGTTTTCCTTAAAAAAAAATAGCAACTTTCTCCCACATGCATGGGTCTTGTGTGGCTTGCTTTAGGCCGGGACACTGTATTGGGTTATCTGGTCAGCCGTGTTCCTTGTGAACCTGCTTCTCCTGTGCAGGCAGCGAGTGCAGGATGAGCAGCTGTTCTCAGAAGGGGATTGTGGATGGATCCAGGCTGTGCTGCTCGCCTCAGAAGGTGGGAGCCCGACAGGCAGGCAGCTGATGACCTTGCAGATCTGCAGCTGCAGCCCAGTCATTGGAGAACTGAACCGCAGCTCCCCCCTCGCTTACCATAATCACCTTTCGCACAGACGGTTTATTTTGGTGCTCTCAGACTTTCGGGTTTGTTGCTAATGCTTCTCATGGCAGGGACACGGTTCTGCTTTTCCACCGAGACATCCCCTGGGCCCTTCCTATGGTTAAGTTTACAAGAAACAAATAATGCTTCTTGTAAGTGTCTTGTCTGATCTACATAAAACTATTAATACATCACAAAGGGAAATTCTTCAGCTTTGATTCTGCGGTCTCCCGCTGTGAATTTCCTTACCACTTAGCAGCCCTTCCTGACTCTGCCCTCCCTGGCTCTAAGGCTCTTCTGTGCACTGGTGCATTTCTCATAACTGTCTCCTCCCATCCCTTCTCTCCTTGTGACTTCTTTTGAAATAGTTGCCACTGACTGTCTAGGACATTTCTCATTTCTTCCTCTACATCAAGTCTTAAGCCACAGCACCTCTCTGGCTCCATCAAGCAACCTATCTTGCTCTTGTCTGAGTCTCTTCTCTTGACGCTAAGCTGAAATAAGGTGTATAAGGAGAAGGCTGGGTATCATGGCCCATGCCTCAGTAATCTCAGAACTCAGGAGGCTGAGACAGGTGGACGGCTGTGAGCTCCAGGCCAGCTTCAGCTCTAGCATGAGACCCTGTCTCAAGCCACAAAATGACAAAATAAAAGAAGAAAATGAAGAACTGTTAGATGCTTTCTGGGCAGGAAGGTATAGGAAAATCAGAAGAAAACAGGAATAATGCTCACTTTAATTAGTTACATGAAAATCTTCTCAGAATTAAAGCTTTAATTTTTATCATGAGCATTTTCCTGAATCAATAAATGACCTTTGAAAATGTAATTTTAATGTCTGCATAATTAGGCATCGTTTGTATGTAATCATTTATATAATCACTCCTTATTGTTAAAAGCATTTAGTTTTCTAATATATTTGATATTGTAAGTTATGCTGTGATTAATACCCCATACATTAATCTTTGTCCGCTGTCCTGATGATTTTCCTAGGGTAAATTTCAAGAGATTTAATTACTGGAACTACATTGTGGCTCTTGATGCACGATGTAACATTACTTCACACTGTGTGAAGGTCCTTATGTTATTGAACTCTAACCTTCATATTGATCAAAAGAAAAGTCTTGGCTGAACTGATAGTGTCTGGAATGTAGCACGCAGCGCAGTTCTTTGTTGACTAGATCCGTGTGTGACATGTGAATGGAGATCTCAGATCAATATGTGACATGTGAATGTCAGATCTACGTGTGACATGAGAATGGAGATCTCTGATCCGTGTGTGACGTGAATGCAGATCTCAGATCCCTGTGTAACATGTGAATGCAGATCTCAGATCCATGTGTGACATGAATGCAGATCTCAGATCTGTGTGTGACATGTGAATGCAGATCTCAGATCCATGTGTGACATGTGAATGCAGAGCTCAGATCCATGTGTGACATGTGAATGCAGAGCTCAGATCCATGTGTGACATGTGAATGGAGATCTCTGATCCGCGTGTGACGTGAATGCAGATCTCAGATCCATGTATAACATGTGAATGCAGATCTCAGATCCATGTGTGACATGAATGCAGATCTCAGATCCATGTGTGACATGTGAATGCAGATCTCAGATCCATGTGTGACATGAATGCAGATCTCAGATCTGTGTGTGACATGTGAATGCAGATCTCAGATCCATGTGTGACATGTGAATGCAGATCTCAGATCCATGTGTGACATGTGAATGCAGATCTCAGATCCGTGTGTGACATGTGAATGCAGATCTCAGATCCGTGTGTGACATGTGAATGCAGATCTCAGATCCGTGTGTGACATGTGAATGCAGATCTCAGATCCGTGTGTGACATGTGAATGCAGATCTCAGATCCGTGTGTGACATGTGAATGCAGATCTCAGATCCGTGTGTGACATGTGAATGCAGATCTCAGATCCGTGTGTGACATGTGAATGCAGATCTCAGATCCGTGTGTGACATGTGAATGCAGATCTCAGATCCGTGTGTGACATGTGAATGCAGATCTCAGATCCGTGTGTGACATGTGAATGCAGATCTCAGATCCGTGTGTGACATGTGAATGCAGATCTCAGATCCATGTGTGACATGTGAATGCAGATCTCAGATCCGTGTGTGACATGTGAATGCAGATCTCAGATCCGTGTGTGACATGTGAATGCAGATCTTAGATCCGTGTGTGACATGTGAATGCAGATCTCAGATCCATGTGTGACATGTGAATGCAGATCTCAGATCCGTGTGTGACATGTGAATGCAGATCTCAGATCCGTGTGTGACATGTGAATGCATATCTCAGATCTATGTGTGAGATGTGAATGCAGATCTCAGATCTGTGTGTGACATGTGAATGCAGATCTCAGATCCATGTGTGACATGAATGCAGATCTCAGATCCGTGTGTGACATGTGAATGCAGATCTCAGATCCATGTGTGACATGTGGATGCAGATCTCAGATCCGTGTGTGACATGTGAATGCAGATCTCAGATCCATGTGTGACATATGGATGCAGATCTCGGATCTGTGTGTGACATGTGAATGCAGATCTCAGATCCGTGTGTGACATGTGGATGCAGATCTCGGATCTGTGTGTGACATGAATGCAGATCTCAGATCCATGTGTGACATGAATGCAGATCTCAGATCCATGTGTGAGATGTGAATGCAGATCTCAGATCCATGTGTGACATGTGAATGGAGATCTCAGATCCATGTGTCATGTGAATGTCAGGTCTGTGTGTCATCTGTGCATGCCGTATGAATGTAGATCTCATCATCTGTGGTTACTTCCTTTGCAGTGGTTCCCACCCTTCCTAACACTGTGACCCTTTAATCAGTTTCTCATGCCGTGGGTGACCGCCCCCCCCACCATAAATTATTTTCTTACTACTTCATAACTGCAATTTTGCTACTGTTATGAGTTATAATGTAAATATCTATGTCTTCCAATGGTTGTAGGTTACCCTGGTGAAAGGATCATTTGAACCCCAAAAGTTGGGACCCACAGGTTGAGAACCACTGCTTTAGGGAGGTCTAAGATGGACTGTCTGTGCATTCTTGGGTTCATTGATCATTTGCATTCCTCCTGTGAGGTCTAGTTATCCTTTATCAGGCCTCCTTTGTCTTCTACAATTTAATTAAGGCTCATAACCATTCATCTCTCATACTAATTATGTCTATTTTTCAATTCATTGGCCAATCCTTTTTGTCCATCTTCTTAAATCTGTTAAAAACTCCCCTGGGTGATCTGAAACTCTTCCCTAAAGCAGGAAGCTAGGTGTACCTCTGCCAGCCACCAGCCACCAGCTGCCAGCTGCCAGCCACAAGCTTGGCCACGGGATCCTGGGCCCAGGGTTCTAGTCCTTCCAACATTTCAAAAAAGGCCTGATTTTTTTTTTTTAAATTAAATTGTGAAATTTACATCTTTAAATCTTTACATCTTTCTTTTTTTTTTCCGATGTATTCTTTATTAACATTTCAAATGAAGACACGAAGCAGACTGAGGGAGCTGAAAGCAGCCAGGAGCCATTAGCTTACGTGTGGTAGAAGCCAGGGCTCACGGTCCTCGTTCACAGAACCGTGGCTGCCAAGCACCTGGGCGCACTCTCATAGTGTGTAATGAAGACAGATGGGCTTGGGGTGATCCGTGCTTTAACTGGGAACAGTGGAGGAGAGAGAAACACGCAATTAGCAGACTGTGGTGTCAGCCATGCTGTGGTGGGGAATGAGGTTTGGTAAACGTGGGACTGCTGGAGACTGGGCCTTCTGCAGGGCTTTTCCTGAGGATTCAAGATCAAAGCTGCATCTAAGGGGAGGGGGAAACAAAACCACATGAAGGTGAGAGGGAGGGGCCCTTAGAAGGCGGAGTCCAGTGGCTTCTGAATGGCACGAGCCCAGTGTGTCCTCAGGGAGGATGTCAGACCCATAGAGCAGGTCTATACCAAGCAGCTGCTGCCACTTGAATATTAGTCCCACCGAGTTCATTCTGGGTTCATTTATCACAGGGTAGCAGTTATTGATCTCCTCTATGTCAGGCATCACGCTAGTTGCTGAGATGAGAAGATAAATCAGGAAACCCCCAAAGAAGTGACTTCTAGGAAGGGAGGAAGACAGAGAAACCTCCATAATTAAAGATGCGTGTTAAAAATGGAAAGGTGCAAGGTGTCGGAGCCTGGCAGTCAGAGTGGGGAGGAGGGCGGCTGAGGCAGAGCCTGCTTCCCCGAGAAGGCAGCATGGAGACCCGAGAGTGGTGCTGCTCTCAGGACTCTGCACAGCAATCTCCATCATGTGCAGATGATGTGACAAAGGCTATAGTGATTGGAACCAAGTGGCCATCTTTGTCAGGTAATGACATTCATTGGCATGTGCCATGTGTGTGGGTGAGCAGGTGAAGACACTAGAGAGTGATCTGCTCTCAGGCTTGGGAGCTGATAGTTTATGTGTAGTCATTAAAATCCAAATGCAAACATTTCTTCTATTATGATTGTTACTGTGGTCAAAGTTAATGATAATTCCTACCACCAGGGTACAGCATCCTTTAATGCTGATGCAATGCTTCTTCTGTTTTCTTTGCTATTCCCACATGGGTGTAGTGCCTAGCATGTGGTGTTTCTCAGGGGAATGCTGAGGTGGTAGCCTGTTGCAGCAGGCATGCGTGCTGAGGGGCACTAAGAACTATCAGCAGCATCTTGCATTGGGCAGTCGGGCATCTTACCCACCTGGCACTGGGGACTTATCTTCACCTTATAGATCGCTCTTCGCCGCTCTTTTTACTCTGTGTAGACAGAGCTCTGTATAGTCTTCCTCTTGCGGAACACTTTTCTGATGTGTGCCAAGAGCATCATGTTTCTCCTGAGCCAATGGGCCATCACCTCCTGCAGTTGATTTTACTGTTTCTGGCACTCCTTGACATCCTGGATATATTGGAAACAATTGTTTTCTCGGTGTTCACACTGTTGTGTTTGTTATGTTTGACCAAACCACATATTTAAGTTCATGCTAGACTGTGCTTTGATGTGAAGTGTTTCCCTCAGGCTCGTGTGTGTGTGTGTGTGTGTGTGTGTGTGTGTGTGTGTCAATACTTGATCTCCAGATGGGGGTACTGTCTGGGGAGGTTCTGTGGGAGGTGAGGCCTAGCTAGAGTGAGTGGATCTCTTAGGGGTGACTTTGAGATGTTATAGCCGTCCCTACTTCCTGTCCTGAATTTGTTTCTTGATCTGTCCAGATGTGAGCAAGCAGTCTCCTGCTCCTGCTGCCACAGCTGTAAGCCACCCCAACCACCATGCCTTTCCCCATGCGGACGAGCTGAAAACGAATCCCCCCATCCTTCAGGTGCCTGTCGGGTATTCGGTTGGCCACAGCATTAAAGCAGAGTAGCCGATAAATGCTATGCGTAATGCCGGAATTACTTCCTGTTATTTTCTGCATGTTGAATTGCTCATGGACGTTTGGTTTGTTTATTCACATGCAATTGTTTATGCATGCTTGTCATTCATATTCAATTGTTTATGCACATTCAGCTTTTGCTGATTGAATTGTCTGTGCACACTCAGTTGCCCATGCATGTTTGTTTGTGCATATTCAATTGTGTATATTCAGTTGTTTATGCACATTTAATTGTTTATGCATATTGCCTTGGATATTTAGTTAATAGGAAACTCACAAATACGGGTACTTATGAGTTACCTTTTTTTTTCTAAGAAACTTTACAAAAAGAAAAGTATAATAATGATGATGATGGTGATGTGATGGTGATAGTGATGGTGATGGTGATGTGATGGTGATGTGATGGTGATGTGATGGTGATGGTGATGAGATGGTGATGGTGATGGTGATGGTGATGAGATGGTGATGGTGATGTGATGGTGATGGTGATGTGATGGTGATGTGATGGTGATGTGATGGTGATGTGATGGTGATGGTGATGTGATGGTGATGAGATGGTGATGTGATGGTGATGTGATGGTGATGAGATGGTGATGGTGATATGATGGTGATGATGATGATAATAAAGCCTGGACATGTTAGATTTAAATCCTTTTTATAAACACCCAAATACAGCTCACCAAGCACCTAAGAGTCTAGGTTACAGCCATTTGTGTCACCTTTAAACTCGCAGTCAGCAAAAGCAATAAAAATACACAAAGGAGGAAGTGGGATCAAATTGAGCTCTAATTTTGACCTGGGTGAAAGGATTGAGAAGCCAGGAGCAGTTACGTTTTGCTTAATGGTCACCTTTTGTTAGCTGCATATTTCTGTCCCCAGACATGATTATCAGAGCGCATGCATGCCTCAAACCCAGCAGTGCAGCAGGCTGTTGCTAAGTGTGTGGTTCCCCTCCTCCTCACATCCATGTTGACCGCAGCTACTTCCACAGGATTCAAAAGTCTACTGGAACAAGGACACGGCCAGGTGGGGAGGGCTTCCATCTCTGTCCTCAGTGGTCGCATGCATGAGAACCTGTCTCAGGGCATAACCTGGAGCAGTAGAGTAGGCCCCCAGATGACGCTCTCTGGCTTCCGCATGTGCACGCACAAGCACGTGTGCTTATACCCCTCCATGCACAGAGTCTATTAGAAGAACTGGAGACTCAGAGTTGTTTCACTCCAGAAGGAAAATGTGACTGGGCACTGACCAAGGGCAATATCCTTTTCTTAACTGGGGGTTGGGTGGGGCCAGAGATCGTAAGCGTGGCTTTGATTCTTCTACACCAGGATAGTTTGTTATCCCAACATTCTCTAGATATCTGATAGTCCTCATTAAGCCACCTTCCCCTTAAAAACTCTATTTCATTGCTGCAATTACTTGAGCTTAAGGGCTATGCATATAAATTACTCTTAATACCCTGAAATCAGAGGAAGTGTGTATATTACTCAAGCTGCCTAAAGTGTTTCCCTAGAGACTTGAGCAACTCACCTCTTTCAGCTTCTGCCTCCTTGTGCTAATGTGTAGTAATCAGCGTGGCTTCATTTACTTCATTTGTAGAAGCAGAGAGATGGGCTGGTAATTGGATACGTAACTTCCACCGCTAATATCTTCGAAGGGTGTTAACTAACTTACAATTGTTCCATTTCTATTATCGTTGCTTGTGGAAAGTCAGAAACACAGCTGGATTTTTCAACTCACAGAAGCACACGGAGCGTGGTAATATGTCAGCAGAAACATGCAAACGGCGTTGCTGATGCTCCTTCGATTCCTCTGTCCTCCGTTGGTGCTTTCCAGTTTCTCTGACTTCAACTTGTTCATCCATAAAAGCGCGGTGGGCGTTTGTGAGCTTCATCTGTGGGGACCTATGTGAACCAAAGTGCCTTTGGACATGGTGCCTCTTCTCATGGGTTACTTTGCATTTTAAATAACGTACTGGCCTAACTAACCAGCTACTAGATCTTCCTGTGTTTGTATACACCTTATCTACTTACAACAGGGATTTGAGGTTAAATGAGAAATCTTATTTGTACTCTTAGAATATAAACTCAGAAGCCTGGGAAGAGAAAACGTCTCAGCGTTCTGACAGTTGTGGCTGGCACACCTTCCATTTGCCAGTACTACCGACGTGGAGTTTATAGGTAACAAAAGAGTTAAAAATAATGTGCAGCACATCCTTTTACTGATGTTTAAAGGGGACTGAAAATGAGATCATAGCACACCACCCAGCAGACAGAGGCTTCTGATGAAGTGCTGCAGGCTGAACTTGGTGGGATTCTTCCTGTTATGGTTTTCAGTCCCCCAGCATAATCAATTATTACTTTCCAGTTGGAATGGAGAGTAAATAAATGGGGCTGGTAAGGAGGAATTATTGATAAAGTACTTACTGAATAAGATAAAAAAAACCCTGAGTTCGGATCCTAGCTCCCACTTTAAAAGCTGTAATTTTGAGTTGGCTGTCCTGGAACTCACTCTGTAGACCAGGCTGGCCTGGAACTCAGAAATCAGCCTGCCTCTGTCTCCTAAGTGCTGGGATTAAAGGTGTGCGCCACCCTCACCCCCAACCCCCGCTAAACATCTGTAATCTTAGTGTGGTGGTTTGAACAAGATGTATCCCTTAAATCTTGGGCATTTGAATACTTGGTCCCCAGTTGGTAGGTGTTGGGGTAGGGTGCACGAGGAAATGTGGTCTTGCTGCGGAAAGTATGCTGCTCTGGGCAGGCTCTCAGGGTTCAAAAGATCATTTCAAGTTAGCTTTCTCAGTGTTCAAGACGTGACCTCTCAGCTTCTGCTCCAGCTGCTCATTCCTGCTCCCTGCACCCCACTGTCATGAACCCTACTCCTCGTAAGCCCCCAGTAAACCCTTCCTTCTGCAAGTTAACCTTGGCTGTTGTATTTTATCACAGCAATAGAAAACTAATGAATATGCTGGGAGGCAGGTGCAGAAGGGTCCCCAGAGCTGCTGACCAGCTTATTTTGCAGAAGCAATGAGCTCTGGGTCTGGTAGAAGATCCTGTCTCCAAAAAATATGGAGAAGGGCACTAGAGAAAGAGACCTGGTATAGACCTCTGGCCTCTACACGCGCGCGCGCACACACACACACACACACACACACATGTACCCCCAAATACAGCAAAAGTGAATATAATTAATCTCCAGAACTGTTTAGGACAGTGGCCTTGTGAGTACACATTTGTAAGATAAGATTGTTCCATAGGTGAACTTAAATAATGGGGGAAATTTCCACTGTATGAACTTAATAAAGCAATTTAAAAATTATCCTAAGATTATGAGAGTTAGGTGTAGTGGTAACACATTAATTCCAACTTGAGGGGGTGAAGGTCGGAGAACAGAGGTTCAAGGTCAGCTTCAGTTACTTGAGGCCCACCAGGTAAAACCTGTAGGATTGTCATATGAAGCTGCAAAATCTAAACTGGCTTTGATTGTCTGAGTGTACAATAGTCCCCGGGTCCCTAACTGGTGAGAGTAAAGTTATCAGCAGTTCCCCCCACTTCACCACACACACACACACACACACACACACACACATACCCACACACCACACAAACTTCACACACCACACACAAACCACACATACACATATACACAAATGTACCGCACACAGACCACACACACACTATAACATAAACACACCACACACACACAAGGCACCACACATGCACATACCCCATACATACATGCACCACACACACACACACACACACACACCACATGCATATACCACATACACACTTGCACCACACACACCCCACACATGCACACACCACATACACCACACACTTACTCACGCTCTGTAGTGAGCTTACACTCTGTAGGGATGGCTCCTGCTGTCACGTTGCTTGTACTCTGCCTGTGTTCTTTGTTAGCCTCTTAAAACCAAAGTTGCAGGTGTGGGTTCCTGTGTCTAACTCAGGTTTAGGGTCTTATATATATTTTAAATTTAGGAGTACTCTGTCTGCATGTACACCTACATGCCAGAAGAGGACATTAGATCCCTTTCTAGATTGTTGTCCACCATGTGGTTGCTGGGAATTGAACTTTAGGAGCCCTGGAAGAGCAGCCAGTGTTCTTAACAGCTGAGCCATCTCACCTCCCCTCTGTAATCTGGGGCCTTATTCTTGAATGTCACTGTGCCTAGGAACACCTAGGTGTGCTTGTGATAAAGCTGTCTGGACAATAGCTGGACAAAAGCTGTCTTTTCCAGTGTAGTGGCCAAGAGAATTGTGGGTATGTGAGCCTCAGAGATTAGTGACGAGATTGCATAGCCCATCTCTGTCTCTTGTGTCTGTTGATCAGTGTGTGTTTCAGAATTACTTAAGGAGGCACAGAGAAGTACCAGGCAACTGCAATAAAACAATACTGGATCTGGAAGGTAAACTGTTAAAGTAAAGAGAGAAACTGTTCACAGCAAAAAGAAAAACAAAAACAAAAACCAAAAAACAAAAACAAAAACCCAAACAAACAAACCAAAACAAACAAAAACCCTATTCAGTCTGAAATTATACAGTAGGGAAAGTTTTGGAAAGCCTCTGGATAATGTTTTTGTGAAAGAGGCTCCATTTTAGAGATATAAACTTGCTTATTTTAAGGAACGTCATCTGGCCATCTGTCTGTAATGTATACATACATATGCATGTACATTTTAAGCTTTTGACAGCCGCATGAGGCCTGAAAACCATGTGCTAGTGGGTACCACTATATGTGGACTTCCCCAGCGCCAGCTAGTAAATATTTTAGGGTTGTGAGGTCATCCTGTCTGCTGCACATACTGCCTTCTGCAGTTCTAGTGTTGAAGCAGCCGTGGACCACGTGTAAAGAAGCCAGTCTGACTGTGTTACCAAATAAAACTTTATTTTATAAACAGGTGGCAGAACAGATATCACCCATGAGGGGTGTTTGCCAAACCCTGCTAAATGGCTTTTATAATCTGCATAGTTTCCCATGCCCCGTATTTGAAATAGCCTCCTGATGATAGGGTGGGCTTGTAAGGTGGCTCAACAGAAATACCCTTGTCCCCAAGCCTGACAACCTGAGTTTAGTTCTCAGAACCCACATGATGTAAGGAGAGAACTAGTTCCTACAGGTTGTCCTCTGACCACAGTGTTCTGTGACATGTGTCCCATCCCCCACAGATAAAGAAGTAAAGATTAAAAATTGAGGAAAATTTAGTCATTTATTTTTGCAATGGTTTTTAGTCTTTATTTTTGACTCAGGATCTCATGTAGCCTGAGCTTTCCAGAACTTGCTATACAGCTGAGGATAGATTTGCTCTGACCTACCTGCCTTCATCTCTGTCATATTGGGATTCTAGCTGTTTGTCCTTAGGTCCAATTCTATACATTTATAATTTTAAAGATTAAAGTGTGTGTGTGTGTGTGTGTGTGTGTGTGTGTGTGTGTGTGTGTGTGAGTGCATGAGTATAGAAGCCCATGGAGGCCAGAGGTATGAGCTCTCTGGAACTGATGTCACAGGCAGTTGTGAGCCACAACACGCAGGTGCCAGAAATGGCGCCCAGGTCCTCTGTCAGGCCTCTGTGTGCTCATAACTGCTGAGCCATCTCTCCAATTCACGATTATATTTTTTAATTTCACCTTGTACTCTTTTTTGTTGGTGGTGCTGGGGATTGAACCCAAGGAGTCAAGCATTTGAGGCAAGTGCTCTAACCACTGGGCTGCCCTCTAGCCTTTCTCTCTGTATGTGATCCTAACACACACAAATAGCGGCATACACTTTACGTTTCTAAATAGATATGGAAGGAAGATGATAGAGGTTAGGTTTCTATTGCTGTTAAAAAACATGACCATAAGCGACGTATGGAGGAAAGGGTTCCTCTTGCTTACCCCCAGCACCCCAGTCTTATCACTGAGGGAAGTCAGGGCAGGACTCAAAGCAGGAACTTGGAGGCAGGAGCTGAACCAGAGGACAATGGAGAGTGTTGCTTACTGGCTTGCTTCCCCTGGCTTGCTCGGCCTGCTTTCACATGCATCCCAGGACCACCTGCCTGGGGGGAGCACCACTCACAGTAGACTGCCCCCTCCCCCGCCAATCAGTAATTGAGAAAACACACCACAGCCCAGTCTGGAGGGGGCATGTCCTTAATTGAGGGTTCTACCTCCCAAAATGACTCGATCTGGTATCAACTTGACTTAAACCACGTAGGACTAAGACCTTAGGATTCCACAGTTGTAAGACTTGCCTATACCATGGACAGTGGGACTCTGATAATAAACGAAGGACTGCTAACTATCTAGCAGGGCAGGCAAGGTGTCTGGTGCCTGGTGGGTCAGGAAGATGATCGAGTCCTCCGTGAACCAAGACCATGACTGAGTCAAACAGAATGGAAGCAGGAGGGCAGATCTAGGGGTGAAGGCACAGGACAAAGGGGTGTCTAGCACAGGCCACAGAGGTTTGTTGCTGATGCCTGATATGGACTTGAGAAACACTCCAAAGCAAACAGGGTACTCAGATGGAGTCAGCTCACGTTCCCGGATTCTGTCTGCTGAGACGCGGATTGAATGTAGCCCCCTTGACCATTCATCCAGGGTATCTTTACTCAAGCCGTCCCAAAGCACAGTGTTTTAAAACACGTCTCTGGACATCTGCCCATCTCGGCTTCCTTCTCTTGGTGTCTGATAGGCCCATCACCTGACCATACGCAACTTCTAGCTTTTCCCCTTCCTCCCTTCTGTGTGGTCCCCCCTCCCTGCTGTCACCCCAACCTAACAGCTGCTTACTCTCTCTCTGTCCGCGCCTTCCTCTTCTCAGAAGTTAAAGAAATTGACCTCCACTTCCCAAGCTGATATTTATCTCCTAACAAACCAACAAGTAAGCAGAAGTCTCACACTCAAAGTGATGAAGGACAGAAACCTGGTCTCTCTCCTTCTGTTCATGTACTGCTTAGCATGATAAATTACTATAAGACTCTGCAGCCTTGGAAGATGGTTGGACACTGGGCAGTGGAGTGAGTGGCCTCAGGCTCAGAGCACCTGGCAGTCTTACCAAGTCTTCTCCTTGGCCTTTCATGGCTTCTCCTCCGGGAACTGACATTTTCATTTCCTGTAGGCAGTAAATGCCGTGTGCTGAGGACAAAGGGAAACTGTGGTTTGTTCTGAAGTCTCCCCCCCCCCCGACCCACCCCCCTCTGAAGTCTCTCCCCCCCACCCCCCTTTGAAGTCTCCCTCCCCCCCACCCCCTCTGAAGTCTCTCCCCCCCCGACCCACCCCCCTCTGAAGTCTCTCCTCCCCCACCCATCCCCCTCTGAAGTGTCCCCCCCACCCCCTTCTGAAGATCTCTGTCCGCGCCCAAGGGCTTGTCTCAGTGAGTCCCCACTCTGTGAGACCCTCTGTGGCTCTCATCTGCCAGGCACGCTTTGGACTCTGGTGACTGTGTTAATTAAATGTCTGTGGACTTGGGAGTCGCAGTGAGGCCTTTTGCCCAAATGTTTGTGACAAAGGGAGAGGAATAAGACCATCCAGGGACTCATTAGAGAATTGAAGGGCTCAGGCTCACCCGGGGGCTCACATGCTAAGTGGGTGCAGCAAGAGAACCCACAAATGGCCTCCAGAAGGAATAAAGGATTCTGTCTGCTCAGCATTCACCGAACATGCTTTCTGTGGGTAAGCGTTCATTGTCAGTTCCTCTCTATCAACCCGTTTTATGGAGTCTGTTGGGGATTCCAGGTCTTAGCTTATTTTCAGCCAGCATTGGTCACTCCCGCGTCTTTAACACCTAATTTAGACACCCATGCCCAGAATGTCTCCAAGCTTCTGGCTGTGGATGGGGCCAGGCAGCTGGGCCCTTCCTGGCTTTTCCTTGGGGACCTGACACTTCCTGTTCCCCGTAGGTGGTAGACCAGTAGTACCAGGAGGAGGGAAACTGAGTCTTGTAATCCTCCTCTGCCCGCCCCTAGGCTACTCCGCTCCCCTCCTTCTTCGAAAGGTCTGTCCTATAAGCAGCCTTCCAGGGAGGACCACTTGTTCTCTTGGACCCACCCACTTCCCTGACTGACAGCAAGGCCAACCCTCCCATGAGCTCTGCCCTCCGGCAGCCTCTGGGCTCTGCCTCCACTCTAACCCTCTCCTTAAAGTCAAAGTGATGATTTTCCAGGGAGGCTTGCCTTCTCGCTCAGCCCGAAGCTTCTGGCTGACGAGGTTTGCACCCTCCACCTTCCGATGCCCATGCGGTTTTGCTCATAGTAACCTTACATTTCGTTTACTTGCTTATTTGGTTCCTGTTGAACGAGTCCTCAGTATCTGCCCTACATCTCTCTGGCCATTTAGGGATTCTCTGCGACTTGTATTAACAGGATGCTCTCTCAATCGCTTCACTTGCAGAGAAGAGAGCTGACATATAAAGGAGCTAGAGCATTTGGCCCTGGGTCTTCTCGAACCTGCGATGCTAACTGGACTAACCTTGAATCACCCCTATCCCACACGTCGTCCTTCACGACTAGTCCTTGTCCGTGGATTTTCCTTTGCTCCTCCTCTTCCATTCACATGGGCATCCCCAAGTATCCCTGACACAGCGCCGTAGGTAGCTCTAACCACGAGATCATGTCTCTCCTGGATTATCCTGGACTCAGAACCTTCTATCGCTCCATTTCTTAGCAGAAGTCGTTTTTTCTAAGTGCTTTTAGAGACAGACTGGCAGTCCAGCTGGCCTCAGACTCACACCTATGCTCGTTGCCGCCCGAGTCCCGGGATTACAGGTGCATGGCTTACAAAGCAAACCTTATGTGGCTTTGAAAGCGTTGTGCTACCTGGAGTCCCACCCTATGCCTTTGGTCCTTTCTGCCTTGCTTTCCCTGTTATCATTGTTATTGTTATTATTGTTGTTGTTGCTAGTTTTATTTTTTATGACTGAAAGGCTATATTTAAAAATATATGCATATATATGTGCATGCAAAAACAATTTTTTTTGCTTTTTTTTATTCGATAAATACTTTATTTACATTTCAAGTGATTTTCCCCTTCCTGGATCCCCCTCCCAGAAAGTCCCATAAGCCCTCTTCCCTCCCCCTGTTCCCCAATCCACCCCTTCCCACTTCCCTGTCCTGGTATTCCCCTACACTGCTGCACTGAGCTTTTCCAGGACCGGGGGCCACTCCTTTCTTCTTCTTGGGCACCATTTGATATGTGCATTGTGTCTTGGTTATTCCAAGCTTCTAGGCTAATATCCGCTTATCAGTGAGTGCACACCCTGAGTGTTCTTTTGAGACTGGGTTACCTCACTTAGTATGATGTTCTCCAGCTCCATCCATTTGTCTAAGAATTTCATGAATTCATTGTTTCTAATGGCTGAATAGTACTCCGTTGTGTATATTTTTTTATTGTTGTTGTAATTATTGTTATTATTATTGTTGTTGTTGTTATGACTTTTTTACTTATTTGCATTCTAGTCATTGTGCCCCTTCTGGTTCCCCCCACAGTTCTTCATCCCATTCCCCCTCCCCCTTGCCTCTGAGAGGGTACCCCTTCTTTCTCCCCCCCCCCCCAACACCAGGCATCCCCCTTCCCTGGGGCCTCAAG
This sequence comes from Apodemus sylvaticus, assembly GCF_947179515.1. Lineage (NCBI taxonomy): Eukaryota > Metazoa > Chordata > Mammalia > Rodentia > Muridae > Apodemus > Apodemus sylvaticus. The sequence goes on along the minus strand of NC_067473.1, from coordinate 184,305,803 downwards.
TCTACGGAGGACTAGGCACATTTTCTCTCAGTGAGGCCAGACCTGGGAGTCCTCTGCTCTGTATGTGCTGGGGGACTCAGGCCAGCCTGTGGACTCTGCCTGGTTGGTGGCCCAGTGTCTGGGAGCTCCCAGGGGTCTGGGTTAGTTGAGACTGCTGGTCTTCCTATGTGGTCGCTCTCCTCTTCAGTTTCTTCAACCTTTTCCCTAATTCAGTCATAGAGGGTCCTAAATTCACTCCAAATGGTTGGCTGTAAGTATCTGCATCTGTCTCAGTTAGCTGCTGGTAGGGCCTCTCAGAGGACAGCCATGCTAGGCTCCTGTCTGTAAACACATCATAGCATCAGTAATAGTGTCAAGCCTTGGTGCCCCTCCCCCACCCCATGAGATGGATCCCAAGCTGGGCAAGTCACTGGACAGCCTTTCCTTCCGTCTCTTCTCCATTTTTGTCCCTGCAGGTCTCTTAGACAGGAACAATTGTGGGCCAGAAATTTTGACTGTGGGTTGACCTCACTTGGAGGTCTGTCTGTCTGCTGGAGGTGGACTCTTCGACTTCCCTCTCCCCACTGTTGGGCATTTTGGTTAAGCTCACTCCTATTGAGTCCTGAAAGTCTCTCACCTCCCAGGTTTCTGGGACTTTCTAAGGGTCCCCCCTACCTCCCACCCTTAGAAGCTGCTTATTTCCATCCATTCTCCTGATCCTGTGGGTTTCTCTCGTGTTCACCCGCCCCATACCTGATCCTGTTTTTCTTTTCCCCTCCCTCTCCCCTCTCCCCTCTCCCACCGAGATTTCTCCCTCCTTCTGCCTCCTGTGATTATTTTGTTTCCAATTCTAATCAGGATTGAAGCATCCTCACTTGGGCCTTCTTTTTGTTAAACTTACGGTCTGTGGATTGTATCCTGGGTATCCTGTACCTTTTGGCTAATATCCACTTATCAGTGAGTACACGCCATGTATGTCCTTTTGTGTCTGGGTTATCTCACTCAGGATGACATTTTCTAGTTCCATCCATTTGCTTACAAAATTCATGTTCTCATTTTTAATAGTGAAATACTATTCCACTGTATAAATGAAGCACATTTTCTGTATCCATTCTTTGGTTGAGGGACATCTGGGTTGTTTCCAGCTTCTGGCTATTACAAATAAGGCTGCTATGAACATAGCAGAGCATGTCCTTGTGGTATGCTGGGGCATCTTTTGGCTATATGCCCAGGAGTGGTATAGCTGGGTCTGCAGGCAGAGCTGTTTCTAATTTTCCGAGGAACAGTCAGATTGATTTCCAGAGTGGTTGTACCAGTTTGCAGTCCCACCAGCAATGGAGGAGTATTCCTCTTTCTCCATATCCTCACCAGCATCTGCTGTCACCTGAGTCTTAGAGCTGAGATTTGACTTGCCTGCTCACTCCTCAGCTGGGTGTATGGGTGGGGGGGAGGTTGAAATGCAGAGTTCATCGGAGCACTAATCCCTTCCTTTACAAATCACTCCATGGTACACCAGCTGACCTTTCTAGTCCCTGTTACTCGGTTAAACAGAGAGACAGTGGTGTCGTCTGGCATAGCTCAGAAATAGAAAGCTAGAGAGATACCCATGGAGGGAGAGCATCTCTCAGCTGCTCAGACCCCACCCCCGACTTTACATCTACCTAATCTGTGGGCTTCACTTTGCTCTCTGAGCCTGCCAGTGGTTTTTGTAGACTGCAGTAGGACTCACCACTATAATTTCAAGCCTTTAATGAACACAGTTTGCAGTGGCTTTGTTAAGACTTGCAGCAATTGACTCGCTCTTCCAGGAGGAGGTCTGCAGTAGATTAGAGCTGGAAAGGGACCTGGCTTCTTCCCTGAGCAAGGGAACTCGTCCGGGCCCCGAGGAGCCAGGGAACTGTGGTTCTCCAGAAACACTCTTCTGTTTGTCATTGCAATTGTCTAAGACCATTGCAAGGCAGCTGGTCTTAGAAAGGTCAAGGGACTTGAACGAGCTGTCATGGAAGGTCGGCAGGACCTGCAATAGTCCCTTAGCGTGGATGAGCCGCTCACCTGGTAGTTACTCTGCATGCAACAGTTCTTAGTTCTCTCTCCACACTTCCACAGGCCAATTCTCGACTCTCGATTCCCCACCCTGAGGCAAAAACAGAAAATATTGAAAACAGAGACAGAATCAGAATGCTTTTGGCCAGAGAAGCATGAAGTATCCCTCCTGGTTTGTGTATCATTATGAGGAATTATAGTTTGATTCTAGAAATATTAATTAAAATACTTTATAAAATTTACATAGAAAATGTCAATTCGTCATTTTCTAAAAAAAATCGCCTTTCAGAAAGTTAAACATGCAGGTCATTTTAAAGTTAAATTGCTAAGTAATGAAACAAAAAGTAATTATGCCGTCTGGTCACCTGTCAGCCAGCGTCCAGCTGTCCATCCAGCAAACAGTAAGAATCCATTGTCTGCTAAATACATGCTTGGATATGAGGGGTAAGTAAGTAAACTGTAAGTAAAACAAAACCACCACAGTACAAGAGCTCGTATTCTGGATGAGGGAGACGCTATCGTAAAATAAGGATGACTTCACACACCTGTGTCAATGCCTTTTCAAATTGTAAAAGCCAATTTTATTATTGAATCCATATCTACTGTGTATTATAAGGTCTAGAAACCTTTTATAAGATAATTATTATGTCGATGGTAGCAAAGTAATTTTATCGATTTTAATATAAAGAGAACAGTGAGTTTAAGAACGAGAGCTGTGGTCGGGGGCTCAGTGTCAAGTGTTTCATGAAATACATTTTCTATGTCTGATCCCAATTTCAGTTCCCTTTTGAAAGTGTGTTCAGTTCATCTGCTAGTAAGAATCTCTATGTGTCTATATTTTCTACTATGTTTTAAAAGAAAAACTTAAAAAAGAGTAAAGTCTGTTAATTTTAGCTTTTAAAAATGTGGATTTTTAGTGAAGGATCCAAAGTGTTTCTGGTGATAATACCTGCCTTCAGGACACAGCTCGGCAAATGTTGTCTAGGTTGAAGTTATGTGGTGGAGTCTCGCTGGGTTTCTGAGTCAGAAGGAGGGGGATGGGATCTACTTCTACATAATGCTTCTGCCTTCTGGCAGGCACAGTCTGTCAGGAGAGAATGAACAGCTTGGTGGAGAGCTGTTTCCCCAACCTGACAACTCCAATGTGCTCCTCAGAACACATCAGAGGGAGAGAGCTTGCTAAAATAATTTTAAAGTGCTTTGTTCCATTGGGTCATTTCTCTCCCTGTCGCTGTCTCTGTCTCTGTGTGCGTGTGCATGTGCGTGTGCACGTGTGTGTGTGCGTGTGTGTACATGTGTGTGTGTGTGTGTGTGTGTAGTAGTACATGTTTATCTGGTACTTATGAATGTATGATGAATGTATGTGTATGTTGTGGGTTGTGTATGTATGGATGTGTGGGTAGTACATGTGCAGATGTGTGTGTGTGCATGTATGTTGGTGTTTGTCTGGCTTCATAAGCCATTTCCTCTTATCATTAAAGGGTTTTCTAAAACTGACTTTGCTGTCATTTAAGACAGACCCTTATGGTGTGAGAGTAGATCATCTGAAAATCAAGAGCTTTCACTTTTAATAATTAACTCGTTCAACTCTCTGTTGTGTTTGCACGTTCCCTTTGTCTTAATTTCCATTGTTATGGAAATAATTAACAGAGCTCTAAGAGCCTTAAAAAAAATAGATATATTAAACAAAGAATGTTTTTCAAACTCTTGGTAAAGAGGCTGCAGAGCAGCCAGTCTGGTGGCCTGTGCCTGAGATCTAATCCCAACACTGGCAGCAAGAGACAGGAGGATTGCCTCAAGTTCCAGGCCAGGTTGTGTTGTATGGTGAGTTCCAGGCCAGCCTAAACTAGGCCCTGTCTGAGGGAGGAGAGAAATGGAAGAAGTGCAGGTGAACTAGGAGTGGGAAGAAGCTATGGGTAGAAGATGTCAGCTTTGAGGGGGGGGGGTCCCTCCTCCAATCCTGCTGTGGTCAGGGAACCAGTTACCTACCGAGAAATGTTCCCTTGATTCTGTGTCACAAGAGAACAAATGGATTGAAAGATACAGACAATTTAAGGAGAGGTTTATTTAGCAAAGCAAAGGCCACTACATTCCAGAAAGAAGTGAGGGCGCTTGGGAAGGGCTGACTAGGAGGGCTCGTGGCAGCTCCCTGCCCTCTGTGCAATACATTTTATAAAGCCTTATGAGTATTTATGAGGTAGGTAGCATATTCATGGCAATACGCTGGTCTTCACCCCCCTTTCGGATGGATCATTGATTAGGTTTTCTTCCCAGAATCCTCTTGAGAAGGCCCTGAAAATGTAAAACCACAGTGGAAGTGACAGTGTACTGAAGTGTGGCCTTTGAGGATGTACACCCTTTGTTAGTGCATGCGTGTGGTGTTTGGGAAAGTGCCCTGCTGTCTCAGATTCTGATACAGCCAGAATGGCCTGCAGCTTCAAAGACATTTGACCACAAGGGACTTCTCACCTTTTAGAGAGGACCACCAAGATGCAACTACAGTCTCCTTGGTTACCTCAGCACTAGCTTCTTGTCTATCCAGTCTCAGAGGAACAGTTTATTTCACTGGAGATGAGTGGTATGTGGATGCATGCATGTGTGTGTGTGTGTATGTGTGTGTGTACACGCACACGTGCACATGCAGTACATGTGTGTATGCATTAGTGTATGTGTGTACATGTGTGTCTGAGTGAGTTTGAGTGTATGCATGTGTGTGTTGAAGTACATTTGTGTGTTTGTGTGCATGCATGTGTGTATGTGTGTGTGCATGTGTATATATGTACATTTGTGTGTGTGCATTTGTGTATGTGTGTTTATTTGTGTGTGTCTGAGTGTATTTGCGTCTGTATGACAGAGTGCATTTGTGCCTATGTGTGCATGGGTGTTTCCAAGTGCATTTGTGTGTGTGTACATGTATGTGTACATTTCAGTGTGTGTACATTTGAGTGTTTGTGCATTTGAGTGTGTGTGTATGTGTGTGTGTGTTTCTTTATTTTGGGGCTCTGGTCTTTCGGCCTGGAGGTATGTATCCTTTGCAGCTGTCTCTAGGTTCTCAGTCCCAGTTTGTCAAGTTCTATTTCTCAGAAATGTCACCTGCACCTTCTTCTCTGCCACAGCCAGAGAACTCTAACCCTGCTTCCTTTGGGTTCTCAAGAGCCTATTTTAGATGTAAAAGAAAACACTGTTTCTCTCTTTCTGGTCCAGTTTCTATGTAAAATACATTCTAGACAACGTGGACGGCAGTTTTGGGCTGGAGAACAGGGACGATGGAAAGGAAACAAAGAGCTCTGTAAGGAAGAAAGATGGCTTCTGTTTCCTAACACCTATGATCTGTTGGTGAGATCTGGGGCTTTGTGGCTTCTGTAGTTCTTCCTGTCCCTTGTCTCTTGTCTCCTCACCCCGGTGTTCTCACCCCTCCCTTCAGGAAACTGCGATTTCCTTCTTGAGGGAAGACTCCTTTTTCACATACTCCCTATGTTTGTTCAACCTCAGGCGTTTGCTGGAAGCCTGCCACCTGGATTCTGAAGACCAGTGGGGAGGGCATGGGTCCCTTCTCCTGGGGAGGTCCTGGTCCCCTCTCCTGAGGAGGTCTTGGTCCCCTCTCCTGGGGAGGTTCTGGTCCCCTCTCCTGAGGAGGTCCTGGTCCCCTGTCCTGAGGAGGTCCTGGTCCCCTCTCCTGAGGAGGTCCTGGTCCCCTCTCCTGAGGAGGTCCTGGTCCCCTGTCCTGAGGAGGTCCTGGTCCCCTGTCCTGAGGAGGTCCTGGTCCCCTGTCCTGAGGAGGTCCTGGTCCCCTCTCCTGAGGAGGTCCTGGTCCCCTGTCCTGAGGAGGTCTTGGTCCCCTCTCCTGGGGAGGTTCTGGTCCCCTCTCCTGAGGAGGTCCTGGTCCCCTCTCCTGAGGAGGTCCTGGTCCCCTCTCCTGAGGAGGTCCTGGTCCCCTCTCCTGGGGATGCTTTCTGAGGTAGCTGAATGTACCCTTCCATTAGCATCTGAGTGTTTTCTTGCTGAGGGCACACAGCTCAGCTTCCTGTGGAACGGTGTTCTCAGCTGCCTGTGCCCTGCTCCTGACGGGTAGCAGCCAGCATCAACTTCTTGGAAGGAGAGCCACTTCTGTGGGTGGTGTCTTATAAAGGGCTGCAGTGGTGGGTGAGCTCTAGGAACCATTTCCAGTCAGTTCCTCTTAATCCACGATTTCCTTCTCAAAACAGAAGGATGGTAGAGAGTCCATTTCATCTTGTTTGAAGAAGTTTCTTTGTACTGTTTGACGAAGGCTCCCGTACCCTAAAGCAAACTCACCAGATCAAAACAGTCTCAAGGTTCTTGTGGCCAGATGTCCTAATCAGGGTGTCTTAGAGCTAAGCTTCAGAAGGCTGAGGGAAGCATCCTTTCTGGTCTACCGCCCCCCCCCCCCATTAATTAATTTTTCTCTCTCTCTTTTTCTCTGACTATCCTGGAACTCACTCTGTAGACTGTTCGAGGCTGGCCTCGAACTCAGAAATCCGCCTGCCTCTACCTCCCAAGTGCTGGGATTAAAGGTGTGTGCCACCACTGCCCAGCCTACTCCCCCACCCCCCAAGTTTCTTGTGTTTTGGCTGTTTTGGGCAGCGGAGACCTATGTGAGACCCTGTTATCCTACTGTCATGTGGTGCTGCTTGTGCGGACCCATCTGAGCCCATATATTCCTCTTATTTAAAGTTCAGGCTAATGGATTAGGATTCGTACTCATATGTACCATGGTTAATATATGAATGGATTTTTTTGATATGGCACGTTTAGTCCAAAATTATCTGTGCAAGGAATGCGTGATATTCTACTTCATTGTATATGTTTATATATAAAGTTTATCTGCGCTCCTCACATGGTCATTGACTGTGGCCTTCTTTCTGTGCCTGCTCACTGGGACTCAGCTCTCCCAGATACTTACTTGGAACACAGAAGTGGCAGCTTCTATGGAACCTCGAACAGCTTTCTCCCATTTCCTTCCCTCTGGGGTAGTTCAGCCATTCTTTGAAACTCATCACAACACTTCTTGTGTTTATAGAACCCTAACCCATGTTTATATATTTTCTATCATTTTTATATCATTCATCATTTTCCATGCCTGCTACCCAGTGCAGTGTGAATCCCTGCACTTCTGCTCCGTCTCACCTCACAGGAACAACAACCAGTAGCCATTCTAGTCCCTTCAGTGCCCTGCTGGCAGGTTGCTTAGTAGGATGGTGGATGACCCTTTTCTCTCTGCAGCCACAGCAGTTAGACTTGGGTTTTGTCTATAATGGCGTCATGTGGTCAGAGGAAAAACACATGCGCTGAAGACAAAGGGCCTTTATGTTTTACAGAGAGGGGTTTCCTCAAACTTGCTCTGTCTTCTGCTGCTGCTGTTGCTTCAGGTGGGAATGATGTCTGGTGTGGCAGCATCATCACATAGGCAATCATGTGACTTCAGGCAATCATGTGACTTCAGGCAATCATGTGACTTCGGACTCCAGCTCACTCTTTGATCTGGGGAAAACCAACTTCTATGTCGTAGTCTTACTGGTTAATAATAGTTTAACACACACTGAAAAAAATGCAGAGATTAGAAATACAGAGGTGTAATTCTCATAGAACAACATTCTAGTACAAATTCTGGTGTTTTGTTCAATCCTTTCTTGGAGCCAAATGAAATGTACATAAATATCCTAGTGGTAAGAAGATATTTGTGAAACAAATATTTTTGTATCATCTTCATTGTTACTGGAGATGCAACTCTCTGGCCTGTCTTCATTCCCTACCTTTTGATTTAAAAAGTATACAGTGATCTTCAAGACCCTGATGATGGATATGAATAAGGTTTATGTTATCCTATACATACATTTTATGAGTGTACATACATATATTTTTAGTGTTATATTTGTACTTTTTACTTTAAAGTTTTCATGTGTATGGGTACACACCCATCTACTTGTCCGGCCCATGAAGTGCCTGCTGTGCCAGGGGGCTTATCCCTAGGACTGGAGTCACCGATGGTCTCTGTGAGAGCTGCCCTGTGAGCCTTGGGAACTGACTGAGCCCAGGGGCTCTGGAACAATGGATTGAGGGTTTCAGGGAGCTGAGAAAAGGAAGAGAATAGTTGGACTCAAAGAACAGGTATGAAGGAAATAGGGAAGTAACTGACTGGCTGTCAAGCAGTTATTTGAGCTCATGTATGGTAAGGATTGAAGCTGAGAGATCTTCATTGTTGATAATGACCGGCAGTGGCCTTGGTGAGAACTTGGCCTGTTAGCTCTGTTGGCAGTTCAGACCACTCAGCTCAGCATGGTGACCTGGAACCTCTGTGTGGTGTAGTTCAGACTCCTCTGTTGGTGCCAGGGGGATGGCCTCTGGTGACTTTTAACTCTGCATCCGTGCTCTGTGGCTGTGACTCCAGGCCTGACCTCTGCCTAGGGCTTTGACAAACTGATGCTACAACCCGTTCCTTGGTTTACTCTACAGCAACACTAAAAGCTCTGGGTTTCTCGAGCAAAGTTTGGTTTTCTTCCCTAATATATTTCTGTATTTGATTGTAGTAATAGGCATTCCTAGACTTTCCCCTGTTCTACTCAATAATTCTGGACTTAACACTAAGCAGATTTTCAAGTCTGTGATAAAATAGTTGAGGTAAACGACTTATGAGGAGGGAAGGTTCATTCTGAGTCACACTCTCAAAGCATTTTGGCCATGGCTGTATTGCACAACATCATGGCCTTATGGTGGGCTGGAGAAGATTGTGGTAGAGCAGAGCTGTTCATCATGTCATCTAGGGAGCAGAAAAGAGAAAGAAAGGAGAGGCCAGGAGTTTAATACACTTTTCAAGGGCATGCACGCCATGACCCACCTTCCTCCCATAGGCCTGACCTCCAGCTTCCAGTAGAGTCTACCGCCTTCAGCAGCAAGTTGTGTGATGACTCAGGCTGGAAGCACAGCCAGTGCCCTTGCCTAGTCACCCACCCATCCCTCAGCCTGGGAATGTTAGTCTTGTGAGTTGCCAGTTTCACCCCCACAACCACTTCTTGCCAGTTGGTAACATGCCTGAGCCATTACAGAAACTTCCTTTTCAAATTCACTTAGACCTTGAGGAGCACTTACAAGTCACAGCAAGTTTCATGACTCTGGATGGTAATAAAAACGATATAATTCACGTTTAGTTGAATATAAAATGTAAGTAAAACAAGACATCATTTTTTTTCTGCATGGTCCATAAATGACCCTGAAAGGCAGTTCTAAAGTAATCATTTCAAAATGATTTGTTCTGAAGTCGGTGGAATGAATATTTAATTGTTCGGATTATCACTTTGCGTGATGTTGGCGTGGTCTTACAGGTCTGGATGATGGCTGAATTTGTGCCGATTCTTTATGGCCCCATTTATATTAAGACTCTGAGAGTTACAGAATGATATGTTTACAGCCTTGTAACACCACCAAGATAATTGCTCTGAAGCTACTGTCTGAATTCAGTACTGACTAGCTTTGCCAGTTTCCAGCTATGTGATTATAGACAAGTTCACACTCTGTGCCTCAGTTTCCTCATTTGTAAACTAGAAGCAGCGAGAGTGTCTACCCCAGGATTTCAAAGTAGGAGCTGATGAGATCTTGTACCTGGCAGAATGAGCCATGGGAACATGGGTTTATGTAACACAGCCATCCTGGCTATACTAGTGAGCTCTGAACTTACTGAGAGTCCCCATCTTCAGCAATGAGATGGAGAGTTATAGAGATACACCTGACGTTGACCTTTGACTTACACACACACACACACACACACACACACACACACACACATACACACACACACACACAGAGACACACAACTCTGAACCTGTGTACACATACACATAAAAAAAGAAAATATTTATGATGAGGTCATTGTTTTATAAATGCTCAATTTCACCTACAAATGAAATTGAAGTCTATGCTCATAAAGTCCCAGTTTTGACCTGGTAAAGTACAAAAGAATAGGTTAATAAAAGTTGCTATTGTAGGGCTCAGATTACACACAGTAAGAGAAAGCCTTCTAGAATGCAGAGCCCCATCTATATGTCATCTGTGTTAGTTGTACTCTTCTGCTGCCCTGCTGGCTGGTCATTTATTTACATGTATATGTAGTTTGTCATTGATTTACATGTATGTGTAGTTGGTCATTGGCTTACATGAATATGTAGTTGGTCATTGACTTACATGCATGTAGCTGATCATTGATTTACATCTATGTGTAGCTGATCATTGAGTTACATGTATGTGTAGCTGGTCATTGATTTACATGTATGTGTAGTTGGTCATTGGCTTACATGTCTGTGTAGCTGCTCATTGAGTTGTATGTATGTGTAGTTTGAAGGAATTTCATCTTCCTCGATTCTACCATCAGCATTTCTTCTCCTTGGTACATTCATTGAAGATAGGGATTATCTACAAATGAGAATGACTGATTCTGATTATTTATGCTTTTTAAACAGACATGCCTTCCCTGAATATGGCTAATTACTGGCACCCCAGGATTATGAAATACACAAGTGCCAACAGACAGAGTAACTTCCAAGTCTCATCCCGAGAGAAGGGCAAAGAAGAGACATTAACCCTCTATTTTCCTCCCGGCAGTTGGCCCGCCACAATAAACTGCTGCAGCAGATGCTCAAGCCTGGATCTGATCCTGAGGAAGGGGATGAAGCTTTGAAGTATTACGCCAACCACACTGCACAGATCGAGGTACCTGCCTGTCACTCCTGGAAAGGGCCCAATGGTGAAAGAATGCATTTGCTTTCTACCCGAGGCCATTTTTATGATTTTCTTAGGACTGTGAAATATTACCAGATGATTTAAATGGAAAAGTCTGTCCTGCAAGCCGAGGTCTAAGAGCCATGTGTAGAAACCGAGTCTGTCCACCTCGAGTCTTTTCTCTCCCCAGAACCACTCTGAAGTTTTTGAAATGGGAAGTGTAAAGCTTTTCTCCTGTTTGCGGCACAGAAGCAAATAGGGTAGAGCATTGAGTGGTATTTTAGAGACAAGATATTAGAGAATCTGACTCTTAAAAATTGGGGAGGCTTGTAACTTTGCCAGATGCAGTTGTTGTCTTGAAGGCTTATTATTAAATAAGCTCACCCTTTCTAGCTCTTTCTGAAATCTGGCTGGCTGGTTCAACTCAGCTGTTCCGGCTCAAACTCCTCTCCAAGCTGACTGATTTGATCTGGCTTCTCTCAGCTTCTCACGGATTTGTTCTGCTTGGCCTCAAACTAACTCTGGCAATTTGTTCTAATCTCCTGGCTCCTTATTTTCTGGCATCTGCTGCCTCTGCTAACTTACACTGAACTGCACAAACACACGAACAAACTCAACTCCACCACACTGCACTCACTGCACTGACCTCTCTCCCTGCACTGACTCTCTCCCTGTGCTACTCTTAAATAGCTTCTCTTTCCTCTGCCATTCTCCTGAGAGTTGGGCGTATCCTGTCTGTCTCACTCTGTCAGATCTGTCTCTGATTCATCACTTTGTCTACCCCTCAATTAGATAACACTTTCAAACATAGCTGCTTCCTTCTACAAACTAATTTTACCTGAAAGGTGTACACTAAGGATGTGTCTGTGTTCCAGTCAGATCACATAGGTATAAGTCTTCAGATGTAATCACTTGTAAGAGCAGCTATGTTGCTGGACTAAAATTCCTCTACAGAGGCTTCTTAGGATAGGGATCTGAGACTCAACAGAGAGATTGAAGCCAGGCATAGTGGCACGTGTCTTTACCCACAGCACTTAGGAGACAGAGGCAGGCAGATCTCTGTAAGCTCCAGGTCAGTCTGGTTTCTCAAGTTACAGGCCAGCTACATAGTGAGACCTTGCTTTGAAAAAAGCAAAATAAAAGTATATGAAAGTATAGAAAATGTGAAGGCACTAGTAAAAATTTCATGTTGGTATCATACACTCAAAATAGTTAGCTGTTTACACATCTATTGATGGATAGCTGTCCTCTCCTTGCTCCGTAATTGAGACATTATCTAATGTCCTATAGCAGATCAGGCAGTGTGCCGGGGGACCCATCTGGCTGTCACTTCCAGAGAGGGTATCGTTGTGATGCTTCTTGGCAGAGCTAATCATGCAGAAGTGAGCAGAGTGGTGGTTGCTTGTCACTCCTGATTTATGACCGCACATTCATTCATTCTGGGAGACGGTTTTTAGTTTTCAGCAGAATGTGTCACAGACACCTTTGCTCTCTAATGGGGACTTTCTTGTGTTACTGTTTATTTCTGCTAAACTTTTTAGCATTATTAAGCTTTATCACTTCATGTCAAAAGTGGATCCCTGTTCATGTGTACAAACACCTACATTGCCGCAGCTCAGGGCCAGATTTGCCTGAAGAGAAGCGATTGCAGTCATGGGCATTATCAAGAATGGTAGCTTGTGGTGTAGTAGCTCTGGGAGGGGGGAGGTGCTCAAGCAAACTCACCATCCAAGGAGGAGGCCCCGTGATTGGAACCTTACTTTCGGGTTCTCTCATGCGTGTATCTCACTGCTTCTGAAGAAATCATATTTGGTTTTAAGCAATTGATCATTGGAAAGATTTTCTGTATCTGTGAATCACACTAGACTGTTGTAACTAGTCACCATTCCCAGTGTTGGCTCCCCTCAGGGTGGTAGCTGTGTGTGTGTGTGTGTGTGTGTGTATGTTTGCATGCATATGTATGCGTGCATGCCTGTGCTTGTGCGTGTGCATGTGCGTGTTTGTTTTGCATGTGTATGTGGTCACATTCATGTGCACCAAGAGGTCCAAGGTTGGTACCAAGAATTGCCCTCCATACTCTTCTGCCCTTTCCACTGAGGCAGGACTTCCCAGTTGAACCCAGAGCCTGGTCATATAGCCAGTCCTAACCAGCTTGCACTGAGGAGCCCCTGGGTTTGCCTTCCAAGGTTGGGATTACTGGAAGGCTGGTGCACTCATCCAGCATTTCCTGGGTTTGTGGGGATCTGAACTCTGTGTATTTTTTTTGTTGTTGTTGTTTTTTGTTTTTTGTTTTTTTTGGTTGCTCAAGACAGGGTTTCTCTGTATAGCCTTGGCTGTCCTGGAACTCACTCTATAGGCCAGGCTGGCCGCAAACTCAGAAATCCGCCTGCCTCTGCCTCCCGAGTGCTAGGATTAAAGGCGTGCACCACCACCGCCCGGCTGGGATCTGAACTCTGACCCTCACATTTATTTTGCATGGCGAGTGCTCTAACCACTAGACTGTCCTCCCCACCCCCAGCCTTCTGCTCCCTCTAACATTTAAAAAGCTATTCTTTTCAGCTCACTCCCTCCTATGGTGGGGATCCTGTTGGTTTTTTGTTTTTTTTTTATTTTTTTACTTTCAGTTCCCCTGACTCCTCAGCTAATGACTGAATAAGCATCTGTTGAATAACCTAGGGGAAAATTAACCATATTTGGCTTCCTTTGGGGTAAAGCACTTCCTCCTTCGGTTTCTCTGGTTTGTCATTGCCCTTTGTGAAATGTGACAACCAGAGTTAAATGTGTCATTTATGCAAGGACCGAATATTTTGGCTTATCTAATCACAGCTTTATTTCTTCAGTAAGCCCTAAGAATTTAAAAACAAAAAAAAACTTGACCCTGTTGGATCAAGTAAACCTTTTAAAATCCTTTTCATGTGGTTGCCTACCATACCAAATATGTCTCCTAGTTGATATTTTAATTATCTTTTAAAGTTAGCACATACAGGGGCTGCAGAGACAGCCAGTAGTTAATGCTGTGGTTAAGACGCCTGTATTCAGTCCCTAGCCCCCATCCATTACTCCAGTTCCAGGATAAAAACCGATTTAGAGAAGAGAGTTTATGTTGGCTAAGGCTCCAGAAAGGCAGGGATGGAAAGGCATGGGGGAGGGGCGGTGAAGGGGAGGCGTGGGGGAGGGGCGCTGGAGGAGAGGCATGGGGGAGGGGAGGTGAAGGGGAGGCCTGGGGGAGGGGCGGTAAAGGGGAGGTGTGGGGGCAGAGGCTATGGTTTATTCACATGCAGGAGGGGAGAGGGGAGAGTAAACTCTAAGCCCTCAAAGCCTCCTCCTGCATGGCTGCACCTCCTATACAACCTCCCCCAAACTGCTCCATTAATGGGAGACCAAATGTTCAAAGACATAAGCCCACAAGGAACATTTCTCATTCCAAACACCAAATTCTAGGTAAGAGAACACTTCAAAGACAAAACATGCCTCTGTGTACGGAGAACTCAAGACACCCAGTGCTCAGGAAGTCACGTGGTACCCAGAAGAACTGGGCACAGATTCTTACGTCTGAGTTCAAGGTCACCTAGTTGGCTCATTTTTCATAATTGGATACATAAAATATCATTCATAAGTGCGTTGTCCTTGCTTTCTATCTGCTGCTGTGATAAAACACTCTTGCCAAGAGCAGCCTGAGGAGGAAAGGATTTATTTGGCTATGTCTCTATGCATCATAGTGTGTCACTAGGAGACATTAAGGCAGGAACCAGAGCTAGGAACTGTAGAAGAACAGGGTGCTGGCTCTGTGCTCATTCTTAGCCAGTGGACCAGCGTACGGATGGCGCTGCATGGTGGGCGTGGCCTTCCTGCCTCAGTTAATAATCAAGGTGCCCACAGCCCAGTCAGATTGAGGGGTTCCTCAGCCGTGGCCTTGCCGAGTTGACAACCAGAGCTAACCAGTAAATGTATCCTAAAACTGAAAACCAGAGATTTGTAGGATCCTGCTGTGTATCTGCTAGTCAGTCCACTGGGTGCTTCCAGATAGCTCCAAACCCAAAATCACACAGAGGGCTCTAGTTAAAATCTCTGTGTGAGTGGCTGGGGGAACACACCAAACCCAGAAACTTATGAAAATGGGAAAGAGATTTTTTAAAAGGAAGAAACAGGCGTCTAGAGCAGGAGATAAATAACCGGGGTTGGGGGTGGGGCGGGGAGTAACCGATCGTATTATATGCATGCATGAAATTGTCAAAGAACAAAATTTATTAGTTAAGAAAAAGGAAGTTAAAAACCGAGTCTGAGACTGAGGTGTGCAAAAGGCTGAAACCGCGCGCCAATTGTTTTCAGATTGTGCGGCATGACCGGACTATGGAGCAGATTGTTTTTCCGGTTCCCAATATCTGCGAGTTCCTCACGCGGGAATCCAAGTATCGAGTGTTCAACACGACGGAGAGGGATGAGCAAGGAAGCAAGGTGAACGACTTCTTCCAGCAAACGGAAGATCTCTACAACGAGATGAAATGGCAAAAGAAGATCAGAAGTGAGTGCCAGTGGAGGGGGGGGGGGGGGCAGGGTCACGTGGCCCGAGACAGGGGGCGGCGCCAGGGTCACGTGGCCCAGTTTATCTACATAATTGATGGAATTTCTTGTCAGTTTAACATCCCTGAAATCATCTGTAGGCTGAAGAGTAAGCCCCTGTTGTCTCTGGAGCCAAACCATCTGCAGCTTGGTGGACATAGAAATTCCAGGTCAACCAGATGGCTCGCAGCTTCTGCCGCCGAGCATGTTTTTTTAATGTGTTATAAGCTGCAAGGCTGCGGCTGAGCCAGTGTGCTGCTGGATGACTGCAGGTGTGAAGCCCTGCATTGACCCCTAGACTTGAGTAGTCAGCTAATGGGTTGGGGTAAAGTCTGCATCAGAGCCTTCTCACCCAGTGTCCTCTGGGTGTGTTAAGACAGGATCTCCCAGCTCCGTCCATCCTCAGATTCATTCTGTACCCATAGATGACTCCACATCCGAAGCGCTTAGTGTTTTCCTGGGAGTCATTCTTTCCTCTTCCTTTTTTTTCTCTCCTGAAATCTAGCAAGCAAAACATTTCCGAACACCTGTAACCGGACAGAGCCCCGTGATAAGTCAAAACTGTCACCATGGCTCCCTGTCCACTTGTAGCACAACTCTCCAGTGTGTTTGGAAACACTGGGTTTGGGATATTTTTTAATTTTAAAGTTTTATATCATTTTAATGAGACTGAGGAGACGGCCCAGAAGTAAAACCTCAGGGTAGCTTGTAACCATCCATAAACCCAAGTTCACCCTCTGCTGCCCTCCAGGGCACCAAGGGCACAGAGGGTGCGCAAGACATTTATGTGAGCAAAACGCTCGTGCACATAAAATAAAACACACCTAAATTTTAAAAAGTCATGTTAAGTTGTTTTCTTAGATGATAAACCTTGAGGCAGAATTGAAAAGCTCTTGGTGTTAGGTCCTTTGTTTTTTTGAGGTTTTCCCAGGAGGGCGGGCACTTGTGACTTACAGTTCAGTTTTCTAGGCTCTTTACAGAGAGATGCAAGGTGAGTGGGGCTGGTCAAAGGCTCCTTTGGGTATAAGATGGTGTCGTGCAGGTTTCAGTTCCTACACTTGATCATAGCCAAAAGGCGGAGACGTAATAGATTTCAATTCCTAAGACACCTTTTGTTCCTTAGAATTTTACCACACAGAATTCAGCAGAAAGACTGGGCATCTAATGTGTGTGGATTATTCAAAAAAACTTTTGAGATATTTGAAAATATTAATTTTATCTATATTGAATAATCAGCTTAAATTAATCGAATAGCAAGCTGGAACTCTAGGCTCTGTGTTTTGTGACAAACGTTTTATTTTATTTTATTTTACCAAAATTAAACATAAAATAATTCCCAGTGGACTTTGTATTTTATGTTTGAGAAGCAGTTGATCACAAGGATGTCATCTCAATGATTCTGTGGACTTGTAGATAGAAAGGAGAGGGAACATCGCAGATGTCTACAGTTCATGATTAATCACGTGATTGCCCAGAAAAATGGTCCCAGCACAGCCTCTTCCACTGTGGAGTCTTCATTCACCCCAGGAGGAGGGAAATGAGAGGAACTCAGGAGGAGCACAGCCTGTAGTCAACAGAGGACCCAGACAGTGGTTTGGGGTGGATCCAAAAGTACATACTTTACCTTTTCATAAACCTCACCCCACTGACACTGGTATTTGGTCTTTAAAGTTTTAATTATGATTTTTAATCATGTGTATGTGTATTTGCTTATTGTGGGCTTGTGCACATGTATATAATGCCTGCAAAGATCAAAAGAGGGCACCTGGATCTGTAGTTATAGCAATGGTCACCTACCTGATGTGGGTGCTGGGAACCGAGCTGGGTCCTCTGCAAGAGCAGTGCCTGTCCTCGACTGCTGAGCCATCTCTTTAGCCCCAAACTCTAATATTTTCATCTTCGAGGTTGTTTTGTTTGAGTCAGGGTTTCATGTAGCCCAGGCTGGCTTTGAACTCACTATGTAGCTAAGGCAGACCTTCAACTGCTGATCTTCCTGCTTCCACCTCCCAAAGGCTGAGGTTATGAGCAAACACCACCCCATCCACCCCATCCACCCCATCCAGTATTTCAATCCTATGTGGAGACGTTACAAGATGAAAAATAGACAAGACCCAGAGGAGCCACAGAGGCGCCCAGTGTAGGCTGATAACATAGCTGCTCTCCAAACTGCTCCATGTGACAAGTTTGCTCAGTTACTTAGGAGTGAAGAGCTGAGTTCCTGTTAAGCACTGGTCGGTGCATTTGGTAGCTTCTTCCTGATGCCAGGCATGAGTCCCCTTTCTGATACACTCAGCAAAGCCTTTCCCACTTATTGACCTTCCCCCCCTGCCCGCCCCCGTGGCATCCAACCTAGAACATTATTAGAAACATTCTAATTTAAAATATAGATAATATTATAGCATTTGTTTAAAAGTGGGGTATCATTACATAATGCAGGCTGGCCTCAGATTCCCAGGTTGCTATCAAACTCATAAGCATCCTTCTGCTTCAGCCTTGCATCTGATGCTGAGACTGCAGGCCTGGGAAACCATTATGTCTCTCTGGCTCCTGTGCACACTGGCCTGCAGTGCCAAGACTTGGGTTTCCAGGTCACTATACCTATAAGGGGCTTTCCAGTAGATGTACACCTGCTTCTGCCATCCTGGCTTTTATGAAATTACTTTGTAAGGATAACATCATCTTACCCATCAGTATTATCAGTCCTCCAGTGAGTGGAACTGGGGAACTATTAGGTCCTTCCCCCAATCTGCATGGTCCTGATTCAAGGGATTTACTGTAGAATCACCTTTGCTGACACTCTTGAAGTATGCAAAAGGAACCAAGAAAAAATGCCGTTACTATCTGGTCTTATAATACACTTTCTAAAGTAAATCATGATCTCCTCAGACCCATTTCTGTGGCTAGTCACAGTCACATTGCCCATGCTGTTAGCTCAGCAGGGCTCCTGTGTTGATGGTGGCACATACTGGCCATTCTTACCCTGTTCTTGTTGCTTCCTAGACAACCCCGCCCTGTTCTGGTTCTCCAGGCACATCTCCCTCTGGGGAAGCATCTCCTTCAACCTGGCTGTGTTCATCAACCTGGCTGTGGCTCTCTTCTACCCATTCGGGGATGACGGTGATGAAGGCAAGTGCTTATCTTTCTGAAAAGGATAGATACCTGGAAAAAGTCACACACCCCCAAAATTCTCAAATTCCATTCCTTAAGTCTCCAGAGCTTCAAAACAAGGAAGCTTAGTTCTCACTGAATATTTTTTTTCTGTATTCATTGAGCATGAAGAGGTAGTTAGTAGAGTCGACTGAAAACCGTGGCCAGAAGAAATGTTGTTTTACAGAAATCTCATGAATGGTGTAACTATTGGTGTGATTGTGTTGGTTACACATAATTAGTATGGTTACACATAACTAGTATGATCAAACATACTTTATATTGCATTATCTCAATTATGTAAGTGAGAGCCTTATCTCAAGCATTTTGATGAAAGGGTTACAATTACATTTTACTTTCTGTCTTGTCTGGGCGTTTTAAGTAAACATGCCCATAAAATATATGTTTTGATTCTATAATACTGTGCATTTATAGTACTAATAATCTCATCCTTTGAAATACACAGTCTAGAATAGACTGAAGTGATTGACAGTGAAGGATATTGACTATGAAATTGGTGTCATTAATCTGGTAGCTCATCAGCTTTTACAAAAGCAAAGACAGGAATTCGAAGTAAAGTATGAAATTCCATAGGAATTGGGTGGGGGTTTTGAATGTTTGGTTTAGGTTTAGCAAATCACTTGGGGAAAAAAATCTGTTACAGGTATGAGGTGCAATCTAGAGAATAGCTTTAGGATGGGTAGAAGAATGGTTTGGAGGCAGACATAAGAGAAGTCAGCAAATAATAGCTTCGGAGTCACCCCGGGGCACGTAGATGCTGTCAGCAGAGCATTAGAACAGTTCCTGACTGTTGGACCAAGAGTAGTTGTTAGAAGGTAAATACTGCCACTGCCATCCTGGGGGGACAGGAGAGATGGACCATACCTGCGACAGGTATGTAAGCAAATCTCAGACGAACTGGAGGCAATGAGGAGAGATGGAAACCCAAGAACAATTTATCATTTTCGTTTCTTTGTCAGATCCCACGGGCATCAAAGCCTTCATCTTAGCTGCGGTTTGAGCTGGCATAAGTTGAGCTTGCTGTGTTTCTGACCACACAGCAGAGACGGTGGTTTGTGGGCAGTAGAGCAGGCATGTCACTGCATAGCAGGAGACAGGCGAAGAATACATTCATCCATCATGCGGGTGGAAGTGGGGATGCTTTTCTCTTCCCTTGGTCTGGTCTTTCTTTGGTGAAGAGATCTTGGTACAGAGGAACACAGCTCTTGAGGGGAAGAGCCCATCTCATCACAAAATGATTAGTTCATATCTCCTGTGCTCAGACCACTGAGGCTACACGACAGAGTCCCAGTAAAGACGGGTACAGAGTCTTTAAGGCGGAGACAGACCTGGACATCATCTAATACCAAGCTTTCATTTGACATTCAGAGCCATGAAAACCCAGTGAAGACCTTCAGCCCATGAAAGAAGCAGATCTAACAAACACAAGGCTGGAAGGCACAGATCCCTGGGCCGTGTGGAGCCTGGTTACTGGGAACGAATGTAAACACCACTCTTGAAAAAGATTTTTTGAGTCAACAGTATTAGCAAGATGGGGGCTCAGGCCTAGGACACCAGAGTGTGTGTGTGCTTCTTAGGGAAGGCAGGGAATACACACAGGGCATCGCAGACCCCATGTTGAGTCTGAGTCACATGACTACAGTCTGCATGAGTCAGCTCATGACAACGTTATGACTAAGGTTAAGGTCTTGAGCAAAGTCAACACACTATCTAAGCCTAGACCACACACTGTGCATATATGGGCACAGTGGGCAGACATGCATGGCTGCATTGCCCAGAAGGAAACTGCTGTGTGCTGGTGACGGTTCTTGTTGTTGGAGTTATTCAAACAGGCTGAGCAACTGTTCTTCAGGCTTAATTCAAAACTGTGTAAAGATGATTGAATATAAATCAAGGTTCTCCTGCTCAGTGCCTTGTAACACCGGGAGCTTGCAACATGATAGGTCCAACTGGAAAGGCCTCCCAGCAGACAGGTCTGAGAACGCTTTGGAAAGAAAAATAACTATCGACAGTAATATACTATAAAACATAGAATAAAACTAATCCAGGGTCTGTATGACTAGGGAAAAGAGAATGTTCCTTTTGCTAATGCCCCAGTTAAGAAAGTTGAAAGCTGACATAAGAAATCATATGTCACCATTTGGCCAGTCATAATACTCAACAGATGCTGAAAACAAGGGGTGACTATGAAGAAAAAAAAACACAAGAACATTACACTTTAAGAATCTGCCCATGATATTCTTAAGTAGTTACATCAGGGAAAGGGGTAACCGTAAAACAGAGAAATCACTAAATAATCGTGAGTGGTACCCAGGGAAGGCAATCATGAAAGCCCCCAGCAAATTTAGGCCAGATGGACAGATGTCTGTTAACATGGGCTGTACTGTCCAACCCTAGACCCTACTACAATCTCCTTCAGAGTGACAGAGCCATCATGGCAAGAGGCCAGCAGAGGCACGGGCTGCTTGTCTTCCTCCGGATATAGTGAATGGTGAGGTATCAACCATGCTCTTGGAAGCACCTCAAGCTCAACCGTCTTGTTCACGTGTGGGTTGCCATGTTAGAAAACAACATCCCTCAATCAGGATGATGATGTGCAGTGATTCAAGGGAGATGTTTAAGGGGAGATGTCGCTCAGACGACCACCCTGAGAGGCACCATCCACCCCTACTCTAGCTCTAACTGTCAGGCTTATGTGGAATATGTTGATGCTGGGGATAGCTCCAGCCTTGCCAACTAAACTGTCCTGGCAAAGTAGTCAGAGGAATTTTTTATCCCAAGATAAATATAACTTTTAAATCTAGAGGGATGTTTCCCCCCACAATTTGAATGTGATTCTTCCTCACAAGCATTTTTGCTGAGGAAAACGAGATTCTTCAAAGTGATTTCAACTCCCTCAGTTTCACGAGTGTTGATGGGTACCACTGTGCAGTCGGCACCATGTAGGCTGAGAGACGCTAAGATTAGTAAAGCTGTTTTACCTCAGAGATCCTCATGGTCTAGTTAAAGGACAAAGAAATTAGAGAGGCACAAGATCAAGGACCACCAGTGGATTTATGGATGGATGTTGACTTGATCTGGACCTGGGAGTAGGATGCAGGCGTCTAATGAGCCTGCACAGGAAGCAGAGGGTTGGGGACAGCTGAGCGTAAGAAGCAGCCATGCTGGGCAGGAAGCTCCAGACACATCATCATGAGGCCAAGCTGAGTTCCTAGATGAGAGTGAAACTGAAGTCCAATCTGCCTCACTTCCAGTTTTCTTTTATAAATGACCAACTTCTTACTTCTAAGATCTTAGAAAGTATAGAGGAATTTCTAAAGACATCATCCCATTAAATATAAAATATGCTTATTATGTGAAATTAATAGAAATATGCAAAACATTAAGAAAAAGATTCCTCCCCGATGGCTAAGGATTGCCTTTAGTGCTTTATATTGCTTTTGCTTTTTTATTACAGCTATTTGTTTGTTGGAGAGATGGAGTCTGGCAAAGTAACCCACGCTGGCCTAAAATTTACTTTGTAGCTCAGCCTGGCCTTGAACTCACAGCAGTCCTCCTGCTTCAGCTTGCCGTGTGTTTGGATACAGGCATGAGTCACCACCATATTCCACTGAGACTGGCTTTGAAAACTGTTAGCACCTGTCTTTAGTGTGTCAAAGAGGTTGTGTTGTTGTTGTTAGAGAGGTTGTATCATTGTTCTTTCTTTGTTTGTTTCCCCAAAGCATGACTTGTCAGGTTGGAACTAACCTGGTGGCTCACAGACAGCCACAGATTTCATCATCAGCTAATTATATTAAATAACTGGTCATCTTATTTTCTCAGTCCACACAGATATACTTAACAGTAAGCTATGTGCAAATTCCTGTGCTGGACAGTTAGAGTTACTTGTGCAAATGGACAAAACACTGAGTTTTAGATGCATGGCTGCACCTTCTTGTATATCATGGGGAAACTCCAGCAAGCTGCATTCTGTCTGTCTGGGGCAGAGTAAAGGTGTGACTAAATCCTCTGGTACTGGTGACAACACACATAATGAGCATTTGGGCCAAACCTTGACCTTCTAGAATACCATACCAGACTTTATGAATTGGCACAGCAAGTTACAGGATGGGGAGACCATTGTCAAATGCTCCCTGAAGAGGTTGCCAATTTTTAATGTATACTTAAAAGCAAGGCTGGGGCATACTGTAGATGTGTCTTATCTGAGCAGACTTTGGGGATTAGCACCATGTAGGCTGGTACACAGATATCTGTAACTCCACCCAAGAGATTCAACAACATTCTCTACTAGCCTCTGTGGCCACCTGCACACACACACATGCACATCCAAGTGCATGCTTGCAAGTCCGTGTGTGCTCATGCACATGCACAGAATACTCATAAATAAAATCAACATTATATAAAAACAAGACAAAGCCAGAGTCTGAGGGAATGGCTTAGTTAGCATTTAGTGGCCAATGTACATGCATGAGGAAGGACCTGAGTTTGGATGCCCAGTGTTTCTGTAGAGAGCCAGGTGTAGTTGCACAACCCGGGTGTAAATAAATATTCAGCCACGTGCTCACTATGAAGTTCCAGAGCATATTTTGTCTACTTGATAAACAAGTATTGATGATGGGGTATGGCTACTCCACACATTTGTAGACTTTGTGTTTTAATGGAGAACTGCAAGTCACCACAAACACTGGAATATTAAAGGCACTCTCCTGTATTACTCTTGGAAGGCCGTGGAGTCAGGCAAAATGGTTTGCTTCTGCTAGGTAGAATACCTATAAACCAGCATCAATTGTAAGTAAGTAACCTATTTTGATGAGGAGAAAGATGATTTATTTATTTGTTAATTAATTAATTTATGTGTGCTGGTGTTTTGCCTGCGTGCATGTCTATGCACCATATGTATACCTGGTGCCTGTAGAGGCTAAAGAGGGTATTGGATTCCCTAGGTTTAGAGTTACACACAGTTGTGAGCCACCATGGGATCGCTGGGAATTGAACCAGAGCCTCCTGGAAGAGCTAGCAGCAAGTGTTCTTAATTACTGAGCCATGTCTAAACCCACACAACCTTCTTTTAACCCCTGTTTATTTGAAGCTGTCACAATAATAAAGTATCACTATAACAAAATACCTGAGACTGGGTATTTCATGAGGCAAGTGTCTCTTTAGTTCCCTGCTTTGGCCATGGATGTCTAGGACCAGCTATCCCTCCCTGTCTCTTCACTCCAGGTGGGGACCCTCCTTGGTTATATCTCAACTGGATGGAGAAGCAGAAAGGGGTGTGGCTGTGTGTGGGGAGGGGTTATGTGGGCAGGCGAACCACACTTTGCATCATGCTCTCAAGGGAGTGTCTGGTGCCTGCTATGCCAACACCAATCCCTTCCAAAGACAGCAGTCTGTAATCTGAGTTTCCTGATGTAGGTACCACTTCTTAAAAGATTCCATTGCCTCTGCCACATTGCTTGAGGTTCAAGGTTGCCATCTGGGAGCCTGTAGAAAAACAGTCAAATCATAGCTAAACCACCATAAACAGCATTGCCACAGAGCCAGGATCTCAATGCAGATCTAATGTAATGCTGTTCTTTGATTGCTTTGGGTAGTTGCTACTGTCTGATGGAATCTTTGTAATCTTTAGATGTATTGGTCCTCAATGAATACACAATTCATCTAAGGATATGTAGGGGTCATCCAGGGTTTTGATGCCCACCCCAACACTTCGCTTAGGAAAGCCCTCAGTGTGCTTTGTGTCAGAAGTCAGTCAGAATATATGTGGGTGACAGAGCGAGCATCGGTGTAAAGGTTCTGGCACATGAAGTCATGGAGAAATCTTATTTGGTGTTTTCTCCTGCCCTACTCATCCCGTAGACACAAATATGAGGTCCCGGTACCATCAGCCACGCCAACAGCATTGTGCCTGAACTTACATCTGCAGATGCAGCACACACCAGCCACTCTCAGAAGGCAATCAATGCCCATGTCATAGAATTACACTTCTTTTTAGAATAGAATTACTACTCTAAGAACCATGGTTCATAATATTGGTCATTTAAAAATCATCAGAAACTTTTCTATTGCCTCTGTGCATGCATGTACACATGTGTATGTGCATGCATGTGCATGTACACCTACATGCATATATGTATGTGTGTATACTTTTTTTATAAAGGTACATGAATGTATATGTGTGTGTGCACACATACAGATGCAAGAGGTCAGGCTTAGTGCTATTTCCCATGACATCATTCACCTTGCATTTTGAGATGAGGAACCTCAGTGACTTGGGATTCACTCCGTCAACTAGACAGACTCGCCACAAAGCCCAGGGACCTGCCTGTCTCTGTTTACATAGCAGCTGGAGCCCAGCATGCTCACCTTTATTACTGGGGTGTAGGGGATCAGACTCAGAGTCACATGTTCATGAGGCAAAACCCTTTCTGGCTTGGTTCTCTGCCCAGCTCCAGAAAGCTTTTATTTCCTGATGAGTAAACAGCCTAACCTATGTTTGGAACTTGAGTCAGTGTTCAATTATATGCACTCATATGTAGACACATATATGTGTCTTTTAACACATGAAGCTTACTCATATGTAGATATATGTACACATCTTTTAATACTTAAAATACTCATACATGTGTGTGTACATGTGTTTTAACACTTAAAGCATATCTCTATTTTATAAAATCTAAGTGTCCTACAAATTGGGGCTTTTTTACATTTAAGTATTTATCTATTTACTATGTGTTTGCAGTATCTGTGCATGGAGGTCAGACAGCCTATAGGAGTTGGGTCTCATCCTCTGCTGTGTGCTTTCTGGTGACCAAACTCAAGTCACTGAGGTTGGTGGCAAGTACCTTCCCCTGCTGAGCCATCTTGCTGGCCCAAACTGGATTCTTTCAAGAAATCCATAGTATGACAATTTGATACTAATAGAACAAGGGAAATGATGAGTTAATAAAAAATTATCCTTGATTTTTCATGACCATTAATCATGAACTTTGACTTGAGGTTCCCAAGTGAAGCACATCTATCAAAAATATATCACAAATCGCTCCCACAGGGGAGAAAGTTCTCAGATCTGATGCAAAGAATGTTAACTAGTAAATATTTATGTAGCCTGGAATCACCTCACAAATCCTCTGGAAGTAGAAGGCGGAGTAATGTATTCATCAGTGTCTCCTTGGGTAGAACGCGGAATGGGTTGTTCTGAGATCCAGTGTAGCATGGCTTTGCTGCACGTGAAGCACAGAAGTCAAGATTTCCATGTTTTCTCTGTGTTTGTGGTGACAAGTAACCCATCCACATTTTCCAGGCACACTCTCCCCGCTGTTCTCAGCTCTCCTTTGGGTAGCAGTGGCCATCTGCACATCTATGCTGTTCTTCTTCTCCAAGCCCGTGGGCATCCGGCCATTCCTCGTGTCTGTCATGCTCAGATCAATATATACCATTGGTCTGGGGCCAACACTCATACTTCTTGGTGCTGCCAATGTAAGTACACTTTCTTATGGAATTCAGACGCACTAAGTATAAATATAGTCTATTGGTGTGCTTTTTATTCTTGTGTACGTAGTAAATTCTGGTTTGCTGTGAATCTCTATTAACAAGAGTATTATTTGTGAATGCTTTAATTCATAAGGAAAGAACAAGAAGATGATTGATACACTGATACATTTGCGCAGCTTTGCTGCCTGACCCAGTTCTGCTGTTCATCAGTTTTAATGTCCTTTCTGTGTCATACCTGCCATTATTAAAATAACAAAAATAACCCAGCCACTGTTAACACCCCCAAGAAGTTCTAAATCATCTCAAAAGATTAAATTATATTCAATAGAATTCAAGAAGTACCTTCTATCAAGTGACTTAGGAAGGAAAAAGACTGCTAGACAAAAAGTAAGATGCAAAATTGGGCTCCTTTTATATGAGAAAATCTTATAAACTTGTAAAAGGCATGGGTGAAATTGTTTCCCTTTTCCACAAAATTCTTGTATATTACAACAAGAAAAGGCCTTTGGACATGTGAGTTCAGTAAGGGTAGAATGAACAGGCTAGAAATATCAAGCCAAGAAGCAATCAAAAGATTTGTAGAAATAATCTAAACCAAAAAATAAAACTTTGAAGGGACTCTGTGCCAAATTTATGCAAAGTGTGTCTGTAAATGGAGATGAAGAAAAGGTAAATCACCAAACTGGTAAAATAACAAATGGTCAAAAATCACATATCCTTATATCTACCTAATTAATACCCAAGCCCTCCCTTTAACTTTCATTGCAATCCTAACTCAGTGTCCTATACCCTGATGTCTTAGTTGGGATTATAATCCTTTATATATCTATTGAGGATGGTAGATTGTTATATACCCGGGGTATACCACAGGGTATCTATAAATATTTTTGAATAAATCAATTAGTGAACAAATAGATGAGTGGCCGATATTTTATTGAAAACAAATAAATTATTAACCAAATTTTAAGGATTAACAAGATGAGGCAACACAATCAATTCTATTTTTTCAGCATTTCTGACTTTGATTTCTATCACAGTTCTTCAAATGTCAGACAGTATTCCACAGCTCCCAGTTATTAGAAAATTAAAAAAAAAATTCAGTTACTACCAGTGAAGAGAGTTTGAAAGTACCCAGCACACCCTTCTCTAGGTTTCATGGAGACTGGAGCTGCTACACCAATGCCTGAGTCCAGTCCTTGCTCATCCCCTGACCACGTCTCTGTGGAGTCTGTTTACTGTGCTTCCCCATCTCAGTGGTGCTGAGCAATTCACTCCTCCCAGCTCACTCCCATCTCCCCTTCCCTCCACCCCGCCCTTGGCACTGGAACACTCAGAAGTGATTTCACGACCTGAGCTTGTACTGCCTTTGCTTTGAATGTAGGCTGATACTGTCTTCAACCAGATAACTAGAGAACTGTCATGAATATGTATAAATTTGTCTACACCTCTGTCTTTGGCTTATTTTGTTTCTCTAAAAAGCATATTGGGCGTGAAGTTACATTCTTTGAAGAAGTGGTTGTTATCCATAAACTGATCATTGACTTTCAATAAGGCATTAATCTTAAGTGAGAAATATCCAAGTTTAAGAAAGTGAAGGAAGGGGCAGTCAGAGTTGTGCCCAAGATAACAAATGTTGGCTGCACTTGTTATGTGATATGGTAGTCATTTAGAACACCAAGGGGTGGAGGGGTGCTGCTTGCCAACTGGAATGCATGTGCCTTTTTGGTGGGGGGACCATGAATATGTAGACAGAAGTAAGAAATAACATTTGAATGTTTGGGCTGATGGTGAACTAAAAACATCTGGTGTTGTTTCCCTGTCTCTTGTAGGACACTATAAAGTGATAATTTTCATGTGCTTTGGGTAATAATCATTCCACTATACAAATATTCTTTACCAAAGCCAGGTGCTTATTTAACAGCTTCATGAGAAAGTATTAAGCATGTAGACATGTTTGTCTTACTAACTCCATGATCCTCCAGCATCCCAATAGCATAAAGCATGTTATTTAGTCACATACTACCACTACCTTGAGGTCATTCAACCAAAGAAAATAATCTATGTTGACTTAAGGCAAATTTAATGAGGTCACTATAATTTAATACTACTGAAGATGTTAATATAAAAGTTTATATTTGTAATTGTATTTGGTATCACAGATTAATAAAATTAATTCAGTGAATTGCTGTCTATTTTCCCTCATCACATAAATTCATTACACAAATATCTTAGTTTATCTTTACTTATAACAGAGGAAAATTCAAATAAGAACATTCATCTTATTTTTATACCTTTGATTTTAATATATTAATAATTTAATTTGTGCAAGACATTTGCATTATATAGCAAACGAGGCTGTGACTTCTAAAATAATAGATATTAACTAGAAAAAACAAAGGAAAACATTAGTCTGATAGTTCGGCTATAACAAGAAATAGCCAATCTCGAATTACATCCCTCTTGTGAGTGAAAGTATAGTATGGACAACTGGTCTACCCTCATCTGGCTGCTGAGGTCAGTTGAAAATCTTGGTGTGGAAGGTCCAGAAAAAATTGGTTACTATTATACACTGATGACAATGTCTATCATCTACTATCTCTGAGTATCTGATAGGCAAATCACTAACTAATAAGAATATAATGCTGCCACGATGTATTTGCATTTTCAATCTCATAGTAACTTGTCTTTAGATACTGTCCCTCAGTGTTAAGCAAATATGAAAAGTCTTACAGGAAGGGATCATAATAGAGGAAAGACCTTAGTGTTCATGGGATTTTAGTTTATTATGATAAAAATTTAATTCATTTTCAGAGCCTAAAATATGTCTAGATTTCAGTTATATTTTCCCATCATGTGTGTCTCAGTGATTCTGAATGTTGCAACATACATCTTAACACAATTACACAGTTTTTTTCTCTTGAACAGTGTGGTAACCTTAGCTAATGTTGATATAAATTAACATTCTGAGAACTACAGGGGTCATTTTATAAACCTGGGGCACTTAATATTTTCTCACTGACAATTTTGCAAACTTCATTTATACAGTTTTAGCATCTATCGGTTAAAGAGGTTTCTGATTCATTACATGGATGCTATATCTTCCTTTACTACACCATTTATATTTGTGGCTTAGATTCTTTGTAAGTAAAGGTTTTTCTTCTGATGCTAGGAACGGAGTCCTGGGCAATATACTAGGCAAGTGCCCTACCAACATGCCCCATACCCCAAGTCCACATGAAATACCTTTTAACATCATCTAAAGGCTTACTGCCTCTGGTACTTCCTCCTTTCTAGCACAGAGGAAAACCAAATGAGCCTTTTTTTTTTTTTCTTTTTGAGAACCAGCCATTAATCTTCACCACAGTACTTAGCAGAATGGTGTGTTGTTCTTAGCTGTGTATCTGCAGTTTTATGGGTAACTGAATGCCACTGTTAATTTGTAGGACTGAGTCTTGAAATGCCTTCACTAAACACACAAGTCCCATTACATATTCTGAACTGAAATGTTTCTTTCACATTGTGCGTCTTTGAGATGCACGCACAATGTTTTGTTCAATATGATCACTAGATGTCACCATTTCTGGCACACAGTTGTCAAAATACAAATCTACTTCAAGGCTGAGTAGGGCATCCTGAGTGGTGCTGGTTACTCTGCCTGTGTTTACTACACCATCCTGCTGGCAGTTCAGATTTCCAGGGTGATATTTGACTGCATGTAAATTTTGCTTTCTGTAGTGACCTTAAGATTTTATCCAGCCTAAGTAGTAACCCCACCAGCATGAAGATTATAGAATTAAATCATCTTATTTTTCAGGGAAAGGGTTTGTTTCCACAGTTGATGAAAACGTGGTGATATTATTAGAGACAGTAGGCTTAGTTTTGCCTTTCAGTCCATCAGCGCTTTACAATTTATTCTTGGGAAATAGGTCATGTTTTCACATCATAACAACTTAGATATTATGATCAGAGACAGAGTCCTGAACAAGACCAAAGGAATACCACAAATATGAACACAAGGCAGTGGCCAATCTTTGTGGCCACATAGAACAGTAAAAAGGGACAAAAATCTATGGAGCCAGGAGGCACCTTTAGATAGATTCACTCTCAGGCTGGAGGTATGATTCAGCATTAAGAACGCTTGCTGTCTTTCCAGAAGACCCAGGTCAGTTCTCAGCACCAAAGCCATGAAGCTCACAACTGTCTATAACCCCAGCTCCAGGCATCCATCACCCCCTTCCATCCTCCAAAGGCACTGCACACACATCCATATGAATAAATAATAAAATAAATCTCAAATACCGATTAAGCTCTAGACACATCTGTACAGACATGAACAAAATCCCCTAGAAACAGAGGGTTGTGTCAAGAATGACGTTAGAGCCCTGGGCGACGTGGCTTACATCTTTGCACTTTACCACACCCCTGAAAATCCTGCAAAGATGTGTCTGCAGGTTGTGGGGACATATGAAGAGACTACATGACTGTGTGGTCTGTTTACTGGATGCATTCAGTGCTCGCCCTTCACTGGACACTAACTTATGAGCAAACATTGATTTTACCTTTGACATGACAAGAACTCTAGGTAAACTCTCTAGATAGTGTGCTACTTTTGAAAGACCCTGGGAGCTTGCATGGCACTGTTTCTCCATCCTTCTTCCTCTTCATTATCATTGAGGTCACCCCCAAGGGTGACACTGCACACAG
The DNA here is from genome assembly GCF_947179515.1 of Apodemus sylvaticus. NCBI lineage: Eukaryota > Metazoa > Chordata > Mammalia > Rodentia > Muridae > Apodemus > Apodemus sylvaticus. The sequence goes on along the minus strand of NC_067473.1, from coordinate 184,275,128 downwards.
CTCTGAGGGATAAATGGAAAAGGAAGCGAAGAGTGAGGCAGTATGGCATGCCATAGTGTTGCTGTTTCAAGACCGCATCCACCGGCTCGGGAGAGCCCAGCCCTGGTAGCCATGTCTCCACACCATCCCTCATCATGGCCGATGGGATGCTTTCCACAGAACTGACTGGATGCATCATGGTGTCATGAGGCCACACAGAAGGCCTGGTTAAATGTTGTCAATGAAGTGGTGACATGAACAGGGAGAGTGTGTTCTCAGCTCATTGTTCCTCCGTAAACAGCCCCAGCCCTCATGGAAAGTGCTACATAAAAAAAAAAAATTACAAATTTCTTCATGTCACAGAAAACAGGATTCCAGTCCTTTCACCCATGTATATATAATTCTGGCACTTGATTGTCCTTGGCATGATTGCCTTAAATATAAGGACTGTGCCCCTCTCGGAACTCAAAGTGAACACTGGGAGGCCACTGATCCCTGTCAACCCCACCCCACCTCCAGATGTCCATAGAGAACAGAGGCATATGCACCCAGCTATGGGTCAGGGGTCATGCAACGCCCCCACTGCGAACAAGCAAAGCACACCTCTTCATTTTTCGTACTAATATGGCCAAATCCCATTCAGGCAGAAATGCATTCTGTCTTTTACATTATCAAACTAAAATGTATTGACCATTTTGAGAATTTGGTTGCCTGTTGCTCCCCAGGGTGTCCCCTTTATAAATAGTTTTTCTGCATATTTTTTGTAACTCATCATAGAGAGTTAGGAAATGACACACGAACCCTATGGCTGTGTCTTATAATTTATCCTTGTGAGGAGGTGATGTTTAGCTCTGTATCTGTAGAACCCCTTTCTGTATCACACTGATGAACCACGGTAGCTGAGTTGATGTAAGGCAGTTGTGTAAATTTGGACAGGGTCACTCCAAAGCTGCTCAGAGGAAGGGCTGGACGTTGCTTTTCCAGACACACATTCTCACCCTGACTGTGCATTCAGCTTGTCAGACACTGGACCTTTGTTCTGGATCCTTGCTTTTCTCGGCAGTTTTCTCTAGTATCTGACTCGCTCCTGAGCGGTCATTGTGAAGTCTCCATCCTGTCTCAGCTCTACTGAGTGAGAATGGAAATGACTGACCAGTAAAATAAGGTTTCTGCTTGATGCTGAAGCTGTTGGCAGGAAGGTGAAGGGGTTTGAAGTGATTGATTATTGAGATTGTTACTGATTATCGGGAGGATGGACAGTTACCCGGGGAGAGGTAGGAAGGATTCTGCCTTTAGTTGCTGTGTTGTTAGTCTGATTGGACCATCACGACATGCAATAATTAACAGTTTTTCATCTTACCTGCATTGATTCAGACTTTGGAATTTTGATGGAAAAAATTCATACTCTCAAGCTTGATAAGATACACACACACACACACACACACATATACACACACACATATATATCTGCTTATATATGTATATATCTGCATGTATATAATGTATATGAAATCAGTGTTGCTACCCTATCTTCAAAGGAATAGATAGAGAAATATAGTCATCAATATCTAAGGAGCAATTGAAGAGTCATGGGACTAACCACTGTGAATACTTGGTGTTCTGTAGGCCTCTGAAGGGATCTGTGAGCTAAGACCCTGATGGCAGCTTTTCAGACACTGCTGGGCTTCCCATGGCAAAAACTATGTAATCTGAGGAAGAGCCAGACTTACACTCAGTCCATGTTGGTGGCATCCTCTGCTCCAAGAGGCTTAAGGGAGCCAGTTGTGTGCATGTGTGCTTGTGTGTGCTTGTGTGTGCTTGTGTGTGTGTACTTGTTTGTATGTGCATTCATGAACTGCCTGAAAACCAACACAGAGAAAGAAAACCAAAGACCTGGGGACACTCATTCTCCTCAGTGTCTTGTAGTGTCTGTAGATGAGCTTGAAGCACTAAAATCCCACTTTCTTCTCCCTTTAGCTATGTAATAAAATCGTGTTCCTGGTGAGTTTTGTGGGAAACCGAGGCACGTTCACCCGAGGCTACCGAGCAGTGATTCTGGACATGGCGTTTCTTTACCATGTGGCCTATGTCCTGGTTTGCATGCTTGGCCTCTTTGTCCACGAGTTCTTCTACAGCTTCCTGGTAAGTACAGCTTTACAGAAGTCACTGCCAAGCACGGGAGGACGCCTCTTGCACCTTAGCCTTTGGGATTTTGTTAGTTATTTTTTAAGCAAGTGCAAATTATGTTATTTTGGCATTTCTTAGGAGAAGTGTAGATCACTTCTTTTAGTCTTTTTTTCTGGGAAGTACAGAGGTGGTGGAGTCCAATTCCTCTATGTGAAGCAAGCAGCCTCCCTACCTCTTCTCTTGACCCAGGCTTCATAAGATGAGCTGCTTTGGGTCTTCAGCCAAGTAATAATCAAACCCTTTAATTCACTGATTACCTGGCTGCATGGGAGACAAAGTTTCGCTATATTTTATGAATAATATCAAATGTTACATTAATTATTAGAGTGACATGTAAGCAAAATGAAAAGGAACAAAAGCTACCCTAGCAACAAATCAGCTGTTTAAGTTTAGACTCTTAGCTTATGTCACCATTGATAGCTTATGTCATCATTAGCGTCATCGTGGTTATGTTATCATTGTTATCTTATGTCATCATTGTTTAGCTTATGTCATCAACATTAGTTTATGTCATCGTTAGCTTATGTCATTATCATTGTTAATTCATGTCATCATCATTGTAACTGATACCATCATTATCATTAGTTTATGTCATCATCGTTTAGCTTATGTCATCATCAACATTAGCTTATGTCATCATCTTTAGCTTATGTCATCATCTTTAGCTTATGTCATCATCTTTAGCTTATGTCATCATTGTTAGCTCAAGCTTAGCTGTGTATATTTTAATCCTTAGGGTTTTTCAGATTCTTTTGTTTTTGTTCTGAGATAGTCAGATATCAAGATAGACTTGCTTCACTATGTAGCCCAGGCTGGTCTCTAGCTTACAATCCTCCTGCCTCAGCCTCCTTAGTGCTGGGATGCTGCCTGTGCATCACCACACCCAACTGCACATCCTTCTCATTGTCTCTGGATGCCTCCATTTACTGCGCTGTAGTCATGAACGAGGAAAGGAGTTGGGATAACAGTGTGGTGAGGTTTGAATCTGTGAGTGAGGTTTGGGCGTCAGTCCTCACCCACCCCTTGTCTGAGGCAGAGTTTCTTGTCTCATCCCTGTGGACACCGTCTACTCTGGCCACTGTTGAGTTAAAACAAAAGCCCCCTCAGGTCAACCAAAGTGCTCAAAACATTGGAGAAGCTAGAACGTTGACAGTTTTGAGGTTGCATTTACAATAATTAATTCATCTTTATTGAAGAGTATTGACTTTGTTTCTGACAGTAGCTGCACTTCCCAAGAGATAAACAGATAACAAAGTAGTGTCTTTTAAAAGAATTTCACTCATCAAATGCCAGTGCCCCAAACACAGGCTGTGTAAAGCAGTGATTGGCAAGACTGTGATTACAGTGGGAAGTAATTGTGTAACACAGTAAACTAAGAGCTTTTGGGAGGAAACACAATGCCTCATTGACCAGGCCGACCCAACCACAGGTTCTAGTTCTCATCTCCAGAAAGCAGAACACGAATCCCCAGCCTCTCAGATTTGAAGATAGGATTAATTTAAAAGATTTTGAAAATGAATATAGCTTTATTTCTTTTAACTAGCTCTGTATAAATAAAGCATGCACTTGCTAATTCATAATTTCAGTTTTATAAAGTAGCAATATATAATAAAATGATTCTGAGCACTGGCTGCAGACTGCAGCCTTGTGCTTGAATTTTTGATTTGTGAATAGATTGCCTACCATTAAAGACAGATAATAACCCGTTAGAGGAACAGAATTGGCAAAACTGTTACTTTTTTGTTTGTGGTTCTGCTTTCAAAGGTATAAACTGGCATGGATTTTTATCCTTATTTGTCTTATCCTTTTAGTAAGGAAGGGTGTCTGCATTTCCCAAATATTTTAGATTCAGACATTTATGGCATAGGCTCATAAAATGTTTCTTTGTTTCATTTTCAATCCATTGATTGAACAATAAATTTAATGAATTTGCCAACTGTCCATAAACTACATGGGCCTAATACTATAAATTTTCTAAATTTAAATGAAATCGAGTGTACAATTCTGTAGTGTCACAGAAAAGCAGTGATTATGAAGCCAACATATGCACATTACATGCTACAAGAGCTGTCTTCACTGAAACTGTGCCTTCTTGTATTCTAGACCCTGTATATCAGATATCCTGCATATCAGATGTTTGCATTATGATTCATAACAGTAGCAAAATTATAGTTATGAGGCAGCAACTGAATAATTTTATGGTTGGGAGTCACCACACCTTGAGGAACTTTAGTAAAGGGTCACAGCATTAGGAAGCGTGAGAACTACTTTCCTAACTCAACTGTTTGGGTTTATTTGAAAACATTATTTGAAGGTTATTTATTATTATTATTATTATTATTATTATTATTTCTGTAGCTTTTTGATTTGGTGTACAGAGAGGAGACCCTGCTGAACGTCATCAAAAGCGTCACACGGAATGGCCGCTCCATCATCCTGACCGCGGTCTTGGCCCTTATCCTGGTCTACCTGTTCTCCATCATCGGCTTCCTTTTCTTAAAGGATGACTTCACCATGGAGGTGGACAGACTGAAAGATAGAACTCCAGTCACAGGTAGCCATCCCACCATCAGAGCGCTCCCCCTGCTGTTGTAATGTGTACACCCCTTGTTGGTGGGATTTCGGATAATCGGAGATAGTTTTTACTTTCAGCCTTTTGAATTGTGGTCTTGTTTACCACTGCTGTGGTTTGAGGGCCAGATGTCCTCCTCACCTCCTGGGTTTGAACATCTGGTTCCCACGTGCTGGCCCTGACTTAGCCCCTGGAGCCTCACGGGAGGAAGTGATTGACTGGGGTGGGCCTTGCGGTTGGGTAGTCTGGCCTCACTTCCGGTCTGCTCTCAGCTTCCTGGCGGCTACCACGGTGGGACCGGCTGCCTCTGCACACTGCTGTGGCTGCTGCCATGAGGCTCTGTATCCCTTTGAACTGTTAGCCAAAACAAACTGTTCGTTTCTTCCTCCCAGTTGCTTGTTGTTAGGTGTTTGATCCCAGCAATGATTAAAGTAACTAATACAACATGTAAGAGCCGAGGATTTGAAATACTTTAGCCTGTACGCTGTCAGAACGGTTGGGAAATACACACGAGACATCATCTGTGCTCCATCTTACAGGGTTTCGTAATGCGAGAGAGAGAGCGAGCGAGCGAGCTTACTGCAGGAGGCAGGGGCAGTTTTGCTGCAGGAGACTTGAGGATTCTGTTGTTCCTCTTCTTTCCATTTCCCCAAAGAACAGTATCCAGCACCTCAGAGCTACGGCTCAGCTATAATTACACTATAATTACATTATATTCAAATAACTTAAAATGGTAAATGCTTTGATTTGGTGACCCTCAGGTGGTACGAATTGTGTCTAGGAAGATGAGCATCAGAGCTGTGGTTAACGGACCCCATTCCTCAGTGCGGGGCTGCTGGAGACCCCATTCCTCAGTGGGGCTGCTGGAGACCCCATTCCTCAGTGCGGGGCTGCTGGAGTACCCGTGTCACGTTTGCCAAGCACCACTTAGCACCCAGTGTTGTCGCTGAGATGCCCCGGCAATCAGAGCTCGCCTCCCGCCTTGTTCACTTTCCTTTGCTTCCCACCGCTCGTATATACCCTTGTTGCTGGATTAATTCCTTTCTTACCCTTTCCCCTGATTTGCCTGATAGAAACCATGGTTCTATATTGTGCTGTTTTCTCCATTCCACGAACTACTGTTTACAGAGATGGGAAATCACAGAAAGACAGCACTTTCTCTCTCAAACCACCGAGTTTCAGCTAAGAGTTAATTAGTGGAAACATATGTGTTGTCCTTTCTTTCCTAACGCGTAATCCTTAATTACAAAACTGGCAATGTATGGTAATGTCTTTAATAAGATTATGGAATGACTAAGCAGGGATGAGAGTCATTTGTTAGTGAGTTTCTGCACAAGCCGCAGAAACATCGGCTTTACACATTTTAAATTATGACACAGGGAGGTTCTCTTGAACTCGACAGCGAACGCTAGACTTAGCTCTCGGGAACGTGAGGTATGTTGTTGCTTCATAAGCTTTCTCTCGAGTTTCACACGCTCACTGTCTGCTTTGCATTCGTTGTAATAAAAAAACCCAAGAACGTAACTTCAATACAAGGAAATGTCTTATTTGGGCAGCTCATGTTTTTTTCAGTTAATGGTCATTTAGCCTCAACACCTGAGGCCTATGGTGAGACAGAACATTGTGGTTGAGCAGATTCTCAGCCTGAGGTGGCTTTGGGGCAGAGGGAGAGAGAGCAAGGTTCCTGACACTCCGTCAAGGACACAGACAGAGTGACCTCTCCCACACATAGGCCTCACCTCCCAGAAGATCTGATAGCTCCCTGGGCTGGTGACAAAGCTCTCGGTTTATGGCCTTTGAGGGGTACTGAGGGGTACTAAACCGTTACATTTCCTGTGTGGAGGAAATGCTGGTTTGTAAGGCCCGGATCTCTGTTCTTTCTAAACTCCTTAGGAACCGTCTAACCTCTGCAGTGCATGAGCCTCAAGTTTAATTCCTTGCTACATTAGAGGCCTGGCCACGGTTTGTTCAGTAGAGAGACAGACGCATAGGAACTTACAGAACAAACATGTACAATAGGGACTGTTGTTCAAACTCTGTGGTAAATATTTTATGTTCTTTGATGAGGAAGTTGGTGCTATGTTGTGAATATACATTCTTTAGAAATAGGAAAAATACAATATAAAACACTAAAGCTAAAAAATTCAGTCTCTTTACTGAAAATACACATCCACAATTTTATAGAAATCAGCCAAAGAAAACTTTTGTAAGTACTACAGAAGTGCATATAGGGACAGCCAGCAGACTTAAATCCCTGGTTCTCCGTGGGTTGAAACATTTTGCTTCAGAACTTAAGAACCTAGAAAAAAATTTTGTTTCCGTATTTTAAATTTCACTTCTAATACATCATAGTGGCATCTGTTTTAAGTCTGCTTTCTGTTGCTATAGCAGATTACTGGAGACCTTATGGCTTATAAAGAATAGATGTTTATTTAGTTCATGGTTCCAGAGGCTGGGGAAAAAAATCTAAGAGCATAGCCTTTTAATCTGCTTGGCATTCGAAGAGACTGTTCTCTCTCGTGATGATGACAGCATAGGGCACACCCCCCCCCCCCCAGGGAGCAGAGGCCGGCTGGGCTTCATAGATGAAGAAGAGGCCCCCCATGTCTTGTCACCCTTTAAGGCTGCCCCGGCTCCACCCCTCCACCCCCACACTTCACAACCACTCTTCGGACTGTTTTGGTGGAAGTATCTGGATTACTCTGGATCTTGGTTGGCGTGTGGCTTCTTCATTCTTTGCCCTTTGGGCACTGTCACTTACAAAGCTGAACATGGGTGAAAGTATTGAAGCTAGCACACGCAAGCAGTGAGAGACTTTTGGGTCACAGAAGGACAGTTCTTCAGCAAGTATGATGTGATCAGAAACCCCACAGACAGGGAGGTGGCAATTCAGAGCCGGGCGGGACGTGCCTCGGAGAGCTGGGGAAAGTGGAGGATGCGTGTCCAGCAGGCATCCGCAGGTATCACTGGAGATTTAGGAGTGTGCGGATTCCGCCATCTGCTGCTAAGTAGTCAGGAAGCTGCCACTCCAGCACAGCCAGAACACAGTGTCATGGGAAAGCGCAGGGAAGGAAAGGTCCCTTGACAAATGAAGGACACAGTGCTCCTCACACCTGCCTTTCCCCATTCTCACCTACCCAGAGTACAAGAGAACTTGCCTTCATGACTTTATAACCTACGATCTCCAATCTCCCTCCTCCTGATGCCAAACTGCCATTCTAACCACAGCTCTGAGGATCCACACCAGCTGTGGGCTGCTTGGTGGAGAATGCTGGACTAGATGCTTGCGAGACTCAGCCTGGTCTGTCTGTTGCTGCCCTATGAATTGCACCTCGGTGACCCCTGGGCTCCCTGCTCCATATTCATGTGTAAAAGCCCTGCGGCTGCTTTATGGGTCCTTCTCCAAATAGCTCTTTCTTTCTCTTCTAGGTCTCGCACCACCCTCTTCGACTTTATTATTTCATGTTAACTTTTCTCCGTCCATCAGCTCCTTACATCTTTGCTCCTTCATTTCCTGTCAGTCTTCCAAAGCCTTGGACTCTGAGCGCGCAGAGCCTGGTGGGATGCTTCGAGTGCTGAGGGAATGCCACCAGGGGTCACTCAGAACCCCACTCTGCCCCTCTCTGCCCACCAGCCCTGCAATCCTGCCCATGTCACTGCTGCTGCTGGCACTCCTTCTCCATGAGGTCGCAGCACAGTGTAAGGCCACCGCTGCCTCCCTAGCCCTACCATTCCTCACATCTCTCTGTGACAGCAGCTCATGTTTGTAACTTTTCCTTTGATCCTCTCAGCGTATGAGTCGAACTTTCATGTCAAATCTTGTTTAATACAAATCGAAAGGTCATTATCTTTTCAGCCAGGGAAACCATGGAAAGAGGGGTTCCTGGGGACTCAGGAAGAACAGTGACCTGGGATCTTTCATTCTTGGGCTGTTTGAAGCTGTTTTTCTCTGGGGCCTATTCTTCATAGTGAGAACTGCCCACCCGAGGTCCTTTCCTCAGTCACAGGAATGGTAGCTCGAGCTGCAGAATGCTCGCTGCTCTGAGAGGAAATAGTCCTGGCATCCCAGGCCAGAACCCTGAACCTAGAACCCTGAACACACCTGGCCATAGAAATATTAGTATTAGTGGTGGTTTAGGTCAATAGTATTATTAATACTTTATTGCAGCCACTAAAAGAATGGAGCTCTTTGCACATTGGCGATGGATCTATTCCTTGTTTATAAAATTACTTTAACAGGCAAAACTGCTCAGAGCTCCAGGCTAACATTTCCAAAATGAAGTTCAGTTGAAGACGCTGGATTCAGACGCCCCTGTGGCCATGTGTGGACATGCTTCTATGGAATACTCTGCTCTGTGTTCTTCCAGGTAGTCACGGGGTCCCCACTATGACCTTACCTTCCATGATGGGAACCTGCCAGAAGGAAAACTGCTCACCCACGATCCCCTCTTCGAACACAGGTATGTACTAGCAGTCAGTTTATTGGTGCACAATAAGGTATGCTGTTATGCCTGTGAGAATTTCATAATGTGTTGGGCTAGAAGAGCAGAAGGTAAGTGACCAACGTCATTCAAGCTAGAGAAAGGATAGTTCTGCATTTGCTGTTCTTAGCTCTCCTGCTCCTCACAATGGTTCTGTTCACCTGAATCCCAGAGATTCATTATATGGAATATGTTGTTCCCAAACAGCAGCCCATATGAAGGGGTTTTCTTCAACTTGGCTTCTAACAAGGGATGAGAAAAACATGAGTTCTGCACTCTAGAGACTTGGCTGTACGTCCTGGCCTGCCACTTTCTCGGCTTATGATACTCATGTTATCCGAACTATGTTTAGATAGCATATTGACAGAAAAATGAACAAAGTCTCCTTTCCTCCTGAGGAGCAAACAGACACATAAAAATAACTTTAGCTCTAAACTGCTACCTTAAGCTGTAGCAAGAATCTGGGATCATGGCATGTATGATGTTTCCAAATTGTAGGAAAAGATGATGTATCTCTGAAAGTGGGGCATGACATGGGGACTGTGCCTGTATTTGGAGGTAAGGACAGGGCACATTCATGTCAGGCAAGTGCTCCACCCATGGGCTACAGCCAGCCCTTGTGGACCGTAGATATTTATGTAACTTAAAAGTTGCCATTGCTAAAGAAGAGTGGGCGGAGTCAGATAATGGCAAAATGGCCTCAGAGCAGATGAGAAAGTGAAGTCACAGACTGAGAGGATACAGTGTTCTTGCTCAAGGATTCTTGCAGGCTCACACTGATGTAAGGTCTTTTCTCTCCTAGGATGCAGTAAGTTAGCTCAAGGATGCTTGCAGGCTCACACTAATATAGCACCTTCTCTACTAGGATGCAGCGTGCTTGTTTAAGGTTGCTTACGGGCTCAGACTGATGTAGCACCCTTTACCCTGATCATGTTTCCCTTGAGATGTTGGATTGTTGGTCAGGGATGAGTTGTCCCTTCCACTGACTAAATACCTCATGATTTCTGACCTCGAGAGAGATTTAACACGTACGCTTGCTCCATCCAGTGTCCAACATGTCTGGGCACTTGAGATGCTTCCAGCATGCTCCCTTTGTCATACTTAACGTGTAGTGTTACTGAGTATACACTATCCAAAGCCATATAATGTGTCCCCTGGTTTAAACACCTCCAATCTCACCATCTTTTCTCACAGATCACAGAGACTCTTGACCTCATACTCCTGGGCAAGCTGCTGAGCCCTGCTTTCAGAGTGGGTGGTGGGACCTCCCCCATCACCTCTCTCACTATCTCTTCAAGATTTACTTTTGTTTGTTTTCTATGTACATGTATGGCATATGTGTGTGAGCACATGCAGAGGCCAGAAGAGCGTGTCCCATCCCTTGACTTGGACTTACAGGCAGTTATGAACTGCCTGGTGAGTGTGGTAGGAATCGAGCCCAGATATTCTGCAATGACAATATGTGCTCTTAACCACTGAGCCATCTCCCCAGCCCGCCTCATACTCTTGACCTGTGTTTGGTGGACTCTTGGCAAAAATGTCGCCCTCTGATGATGGTCCAGCTGTTATCCAATGAATACCCACCCTGGGCTCACACAATTGGGAATTTAGGACCTCATAGATGGAGCCATACATTTATTTCTGTGTATCTCTGTTAACCCTTAACGCTGGGGTGACAGATTCTCCTGTATGTTAGGACTTGGCATCTCTGGGTTTCAGCATCCCCTCCATTGTGCCGTGTTGAACTCCAATTCTCTTCTTCCCTGTCAGGTTATCTTGGCTTTGGCAAGCCCCAGGTCAGTGTTGAGAATCTGACTCATCATTGTCCGTACACAGCCTCTTGACCTAGATGGTTCTACCATCCCTAACTTTTTGAAGGAAGAGATACAATAAAAGCAGAAGTGGCCCAAAGACCCTGAGAACTTTTATCTGGATGCTTACAGGTTAAACACAGTCAAACTCTGCTCTGGCTATCTCCACAAGAGATGCCGGGAATGTTGCAAAGGGCAGCAACAGAAAGCCAGGGCCTGGAAACACCCAGATGTTCACTGTCCTGTTTTATGAAATTCTTCAGCTACCTAGAAATACATCATTAATGGGACTGGACAGATGGCACAGTCAGTAAAGCATTTGCTGTGCAAGCATGAAGTTATGAGTTCAATTCCTGAACACACACATGCACATGCACATGAGCATACATGCATACTTGCACATGTACACACATAGGCACACATGCATATACATGCACATACACATTTATACACACACAGGAATGCTCACATGCACATGAACATACATGCATACAAACACATGTACACACACATGTACACGGGGTGGGGTGGGGGGGGAGGGGGGTATCTCATAAACTGTCATTCAATATGTGTTCTCTATAATTTTTCTTTAATTAGAAAAGTCCTGGTAAAAGCTCACTAGTCAGGGAGCACAGTGCCTGCTCATCCCCAGTTCCAGGTCTTCTGTGCTGCTGCCCCTCCCCCCAGCATCCTGTCAAGGACCCACTTGAGTATCTTCTGTTAGCTTCAGAGTCAATTGTCAGCAGTTTTCAGAGTCTGTCTTCATCTCAACTCCCCATTCCTTCCTTTTCTAAGGACAAATAGGGGCAGTTCTCCACCTCCAGTGCAGCACTCCCTCCTCCTAGTCTCCGCCATCTGGGTGACAAAGGTGGAAGCACTGTGTGAATCTCAGAGGGAAAGATGCCAGAGTAGGGAGGAAAGATGGTGGCTGAGTTCTGGCCCGGGAGGTGTTGGAGACAGCTCTGAAGCTCGAGGGGTGGCGGGAGCTTTCCTCATGGGGGATCCCCCCAATTTGACCCAAGACACAGAGAGGCCACACCAGTGCCCTCGTGGATTGACATTCCTGTTAAAACTGAATTAAATGAAATCTCCTTGGGAAGTCTATGAATTTGACTTTTGTTTCTATAATTTATGTTTGTTTGTTTTTTTTTAAAGTAGAGTATCACTATTTAGTCTTGGCTGTACTGAAAGTCACTATGTGGATCACGTTAGCCTTGAACTCATAGAACTTCACCTGCCTCTGAATGGTGGGATTCAACTTAGGAGCCACCAACTCCCCCAGTGGATTTGATCTTCTGACCAAATCTTCTTCCTTTTACATTTTGCCAATATGAATAATTTCAGGGCTTTATTTCCTCTAAATTTTATAAATGTCTAGCTGCAGCTGTTTGATTGACAAGCCTATGGGTGTGACCTTCTGGCTTTCTTGAAATGTTGGCTGTGTGCTTCTAGTCCCATGAGTAGAGAGAAGCTGAAGTCTGGCGTCTGTTGTGCAACGAGTGTCACTTAGATTTAAAAAAAGTGTTTCTCTGTCTAGGGCTGGGACACAATTATAATTTGTGAATGGTGGTGTGCACTTGCGGGCCTTGGTGTGCTGTCCTGTGGTCGGCTAGTGCACAGCACTAAAGGCTCAGGTGCCTAGTGCCCACCTCAGTGGCTGGGCGGTGGCTGGCAGTCAGAGCCCTGGCCCCAGAAAGCTCCTGAAGATTCCAGCTAGGTCATCCTGCCAGCACCAGAGAATTCATGTGACAACTGGCCACTGATTCAACTTGAAAACCACTCCAAAAGTCTTATATTTCATTTGCTTCAAGCCTGCTAGAATCTTGGATGAAAAGGTTAACCTAAATCCACCCCAAATTGGCTTTTTCCAGAAAACACAAGCCTTCTTTAGACAATACTAAAAATATAATCACAGGCATTTTATGAATCAATGCCATTTGGATGTTCAGGGGAATAAAAACTTCACATGTGTTTAACATTTAGAGTATCAGTTTTAGTCCCTTGCTACCCTACTTTAATATAAAAGATTGGTGATAACATAATTTGTCAAGCTAACACATGCTACATTTTGGATTCCCATTTGAGTATCAGTATTTTAAAATGTTGTTTTAGTTACAAAGACATTTAAGATCAGCATTTCCAAAATGGATTGTCATTAAAGTTTAGTATGAGAGAGTTGTAATAACACTCAGAGTTTCAGTCGAGTCTCACCTCCAGGACACTGTGTCCATGAGAGTGAAAAACTATAAATAATTTAATTATTAAAGAGTAAACAGGGGCCATCAGTAAATATATATGTTCAAGCATGTCTAATATTTTTAAGATGCATATTTGTGTTTTTGTGTGAATGTATACCATGCCAGAGAGGCCATTGGATTTCCTGGGGTGAAATTACAGGCAAATGTGAGCTGCCAGCATGGGAGCTAGGAACTGGCTCTGGCTCTGGAAGTGCAGCAAGTGTTCCTAACCACTGACCATCTCCAGCCAGTGTCCAGTATTTTTTAAAAAGATATACTGACCAACACCCCAGGTGAGAGAACTGATTCTGATCCAGCAGCATACATTTTTATTCCTTTCTTCAAATGAAACCTTTTGTGTAAAATCGTGAATTAAGAAAAATGCTTTTCTGGTACTCTGCTGAAAATGGATAACCTCACATCACACAAGTGTCAAACTCCTTACTTGTATTAAAACTGCAATTTTTCATAAGATTTAACAGCCACTGTACCTGGGTAATTGATAACTTGTATTCATTGGGCCCTAATGATACACAAAGCACTATTCTAAGTTCTCTCTCTCTCTCTCTCTCTTTCTCTCTCTCTCTCTGTGTGTGTGTGCACACACGCTCGCGTATGTGTTCCTGTGTGTGGGTACAGGTGTGACACCCCACTGTATCTGTAGGGAATGTCTTGGCCCTGTGATGGCCAGGAAGGCCCCTCTTGATGCTAAGTGCAGAGGCCATGCCTTAGGGTACCCAGGCTGCTATGTTCCTGCTTATCTGCTGACCCACCTTTCTTGGGAACCGTAAGACTCTTGCAGCCTGGAACACTTAAACCTTTATCTCTTCTTCTTCACACCACACCCTTGGTATAGTGTGATAATCCAGGTAGGTGTGGCATGAAGACCAGCTTCTCACACAGGTGGCCACAAGGTGGCACTTACCCATGGGAGCCCTGACCCACTCAAGGCAAACAGTAGAACCTTCTAACAAAGCTCACAGAGGCTGCCATGTAAGCACAGCGCATCTGTGTGGCTATTACTGAGCAACATGATAGGACATTGCTGGCTTGGGCATCCTCCCACGGCCTGCCTGCCACACGGAAAGCCAGACCTCTTGGTGTGTATTTGTAGCCAGCCTACTTTGTAAAGTTCTATTCATCCAATTTTTTTATATTTCAAAAATGTAAGTAACCCCATGTGTCTTTTGGTTTGTTTTTTGAGACAGGGTTTCCCTGTAACTCTTGCTGTCCTGGCTGTCCAGGTCTGTAGACCAGGCTGGCCACAAACTCACAAAGATCTACCTGCTTGGGCCTTCCAAATGCTGGGATTAAAGGCATGTGCCACCATTGCAGGATCTGTTTGACTCTTATTTATTTATTTATTTATTTATTTATTTATTTATTTTACACTCCAGATTTTATGCCTTCCACCCCCAGTCCCTCCTATGACTGTTCCATATCCCATACCTCCTCCCCACCCTCTGTCTCCACAAGGATGTCCCCACCCCTCACCCCACCTGACCTCTAAACTCCCTGGGGCCCTCAGTCTCTTGAGGGTTAGGGTCATCATCTTTGATTGAACACAGACCCGGCAGTCCTCTGTTGTATGTGTGTTGGGGGCCTCATATCACCTGGTACATGTTGCCTCTTTGGTGGTCTAGTGTTTGAGAGATCTCAGGGGTCCAGATTAATTGGGACTGCTGGTCTTCCTGCAGGGTTTGACTCTTAAGGGCAGCCATCTGATACGGGCTGAGATGAGTCCTCAATGTAGTTGTTGTTTACAGTCCACTTGTGGCTGGTGATGGTGAACATTTTGTATGTGCTTCTGGGCAGCAAGTCCATTTTATTTCACTGAGACTAATCACATATACAGTGTGTAGAATCCCCTAGTTCCCTTCTTAGAGAATAAACAGCTTCATTTCCTGTCATTTCCACATACCCACCTAACCAGCACATAGTAGGTCTTTAGTTGGTATTTTCTACACTATAAGCAGTCACCAATTAGTAAATGAATGTATCCCATACCACTTGCTCCTCATTGGCTTTGATTGACAGTCCAACTTCTACAAAGTAGCAGTAACTATATTCCATGACCCCCTTCCTGGAACCCAGTAACAATGGCTTTCTTTCTCATTTCTCTCTTGTTTCTGTCCTGTTGATCTGTCACTACCACAAGGCTGCCCCAGTACCCACTGCTCCTTCCTCCCCAAATTCCTTCACATTTCTAAATCAGAATCGCCCACGGGTTCAGCTTGAAGGTGAGTACATGCGGCCCTGCCTGTCTCCTATGCTGTGCCTTGTGAGCGTCTGCCTGTCCCTGCATGCAGCCCTCCTGGCCAGGAATTTTCCAGCATATTTTAAAAGGAGCAACTTGGACTCATGTAAAAATATCAGGGTCCCTCTTCCATAGGATATAAAGTATAATCTGTTCAGAAGAGAGATGTCAGCCTTCTCCTAACAATGCGATACACAGGCGTTGGCGATGGGCCATGCAGGGACATAGCTGTTCCTTCCCCAGTGTCAGCGGGTTCTGCACCATTCTTGCCTTGACTTGCAGACTGTAGCCCCAGGATCCATAGCCTGGGGTTCCTAGACACAGTACCCCTGAGGGGAGGTTCTTTAACATTGTGACAAAATAAGCCTCTGCCTTTCTACTCGGTTCTAAAAGGAGAGAATCCTGGTTCTCGAGCCCAGCTGGGCAACAATCCCTGTTTCAAATGGTTTTATGTTTTCTGGCAAGATCTTTCAGCACCGGGGTCAAGTCTCAGGACTTTTCCGATACATTGTATCTTTTCTCTTTTCTAATTCCTAAGCAGGATTTCATCTCTAGTCCCAGGTGGTTCCACAAAAAGTCTTGAAACTTACTTCCAATAATGACAGAACCATGGCCTCCCTCATAAGCCACCATAAGTTCCTACTAAGGGCGTTTTGGCATTCCTTATATAGTTCTTGGCCAACCCTCAAATCCAAAACATTTTCCTCATTTTATATATGAGGCTGATGAGCTCAGGGACTTGCCCCAGTCCCAAGTTTGGAGCAGGCCTGTCCCACTTGCATGGCTGTGTTCATTCATCCGCATGACTTTATATGCTGGGATTTGGTGACCATGGTCTCCTCCACCACAGCTGGGCGCACGAGTTTTCACCTTGTCACGCCTGACCTTTCTACCCTGTCATCATCCACCAACCCAAAAACAAAATCTCAAGATAGTATTTGTGTGGTGGTACCCATGTCAGTCATGTGTGGCCGCATGTGCTACGGATGTCACGTGACTTCAGAAATTGTGCTGGAGCACAGCAGAAGCAAATTTTTGGATGTCAACAATGGTGCATTTTCAAAGCCCTTTCATGGTTGTGTTTCTGCAGCTGGTGAAGGAAGTGAGGATGGCATAGAAAGGACATGTGATACCCTGCTCATGTGCATTGTCACCGTGCTGAACCAGGGCCTCAGGAATGGCGGCGGAGTTGGGGATGTGCTGAGACGACCCTCGAAGGATGTGAGTAAAATGGAGTTTGCTTTAGGAGGGACTCTTTCCTCCCTGCCTTCCCACGGCCTCTCCCTTCTTGCCCTCCCTCCATTGCTTCCCTTCCCTTTCTCCCTCCCTCTCCTCTTTCCTTCCTTCATGCACTGGGGATTGAACCTATCTGGCACTGAGACATATCCCCAGCCCACTTTTTACTTTTAAACATTGATTTGGGAGTCTCTGCATGGCCCAGGTGGTTCTTGAGCTCGCTTTGTAGCACAGGTTGGCCTTGAAGTTGCGGTCCTCCTTCCTCAGTCTCCCTGAGTATCGGTGATGACAGGCCCAACTACACAGGCATGGTTTGTTTCTTTCTTACCAGTATGGTTTTGATCTTCAGGACTACAGTATCATTTGCCTTAAAAATGTAACAGTGGCCATAAGACCAGTCAATTGCAGTGAAATCATAGAGAACCAGGGGTGAAGTAAATGCCTATAGATGTCAGTGGGAACTGTACAGATGTCTGAACTGTACACTCTCACAGCAACAAAAACAAAGCCATAAACTCTGTAGGTACCAACTGTGACATAAATCACAGCTATCTGCGTCTCCAGAATTCCCAGGTGGAAGGATTTACTCTGCTTCTGCATAGGAAGAACCTTCATTATTTACCGGGATGAATACAAAGTGTGGATGAGTTCTAACAGGATTTCATACATTGAAACTGCAAAGCGAAAACATCTCTCAGGAAGTGTAAATGTTGAGGCACAGGCGAGAAGCCCACAGTTTTCTTCTGCAGCTGGCCTGTTATGTAATGTCTATCCATCTTGCCAATAGTTTCGGCTCTCTTGTATTAACCAACTGGATCCCAGGATCTCTAATGTGCTTTACTATTGTGTCCAGTAACAGGTGAGCTGTATGTGCTTGGCTTTGTAAGAACCAGGAAGGAACCTGCTGCAGAAGCTGAGACATCACCAGGTTTTCCTCAGCCAGCCATGGGACTGCTGTCTGCCTCCCTCTTGCTTGGTGTCTAGGCTAGACCTCCCTCTTGCTCGGTGTCTAGGCTAGACCTGCATGATTAGTTTGCTCACTGCTGTGATAAAATGCCCAGTACAGGCTAATTAAGGAAAGAAGGGCTCATTTTAGCTTACAGTCCTGCGGGGTCATTCCAGTATCCTGGGGACGACACAGCATTGGCTAGAGACAGGGTTGTGGAAAGCCGGGAAGCCAGGTGGCCACGTTGCTAGAGAGTCATGCCTTTAATCCCAGCACTTGGGAGGCAGAGGCAGGCAGATTTCTGAGTTTGAGGCCAGCCTGGTCTACAGAGTGAGTTCCAGGACAGCCAGGGCTACAGAGAGAAACCCTGTCTTGAAAAGCAAAAAATAAAAAAGATAATAAAAAAATATAAAAAACAAAGGAAGAGGAGGAGAGAGTGATTGGGGAGTGGGTCTGCTCTATAAGAACTCAGGGTCCACCCTGTGACCTACTTCCTCCAATGAGCTTCCACCTCCTGACTACCCCGTGACCAGCTTCCTCCAATGAGTCTCCTTCTCCTGACAACCCCGTGACCCACTTCCTTCAATGAGTCTCTGCCTCCTGACAGTTTCTCCACCCACCCACATCCCCAACAGCACCATCTGATGAGGGCCAAGTGTCCAAACAAGTGAGCCTGTGCAGACTTTCCACGTCTAACCCATCTCGGGGGCCCATTGTGAAAATATACCACTGGGAAAAGCACAAAGAGAAATCGAAGATCCTGAGAGCAGGGCTAAGACATTCTCTCAGTGGAGGGAAAACACGACAGAAAGCCGTTTCATTTTCCTCACTGTGACCACTATTTGTGTTCACCTGGAGGAAACCCATTGACTCTCTGCTTTATGCCAGACTGTGAAGCGTCTGCTCGTGCTAACGCGTCAGCTGTGAAGCACGTGTGCTCTAAGTGTGTTCTGTGCTTCCATTGCAGGAGCCCTTGTTTGCTGCCCGGGTGGTCTACGACCTCCTTTTCTTCTTCATCGTCATCATCATCGTCCTTAACCTGATTTTCGGTGTGATCATTGACACTTTTGCTGACCTCAGAAGTGAGAAGCAGAAGAAAGAAGAAATTCTCAAGACAACCTGCTTCATCTGTGGTAGGTACACACACACACACACACACACACACACACACACTGTGCTATGACAAGAGATGGGTGATTCACCCACAGGTGCCGGTTAAAGGGTGGGCACCCTGTCCAGCCAGAAGGGGAATAACAATGATTTTCATTTTTCATGACTTAGGAAACATTGTATCGTGAATGCTGGATACAATTCAGGTTACATAATGTCGCCTGAGACTGGCATTCTCTGCTTCCATAAATAGACAGGAGAACCATCCCAAATGCTTCTGTCATTATTTCTGCAATTTATACAGTCCTCTGACTGTAGAGTGTGCTGCCAGATGCCAGGAGGCTCCACCAGCTGGTAAATGGGTTTTTAATCACAATAGCATGTTGAGTATATTATGGAGTGACATTTATTTTGCTAGATTATGAATATAAAGATTCTACTCATTGACATCACCATTTTATATGCAAAACTAGGCATTCTTCTAGTGTTATACACATATGTACATAACATATCATGCACATCACAGAACATATAAACACTGTAGAGCACACATGCATACATATATATGTACCATAATGCCCCATACATCCACACTATACACATGTAAATATCATGCATGTCACATAATGCACAAATACTATAGAACACACACACATGCATATACATCTACCATAATGCCCCAGACACCTACACTACACACATGTACATAACATAATATATATATCACAGAACACACAAATACTATAGGAAACACACATACCATATACCATAATACCTCACATATCTGCATAGAGATATCCCACAGGCTGTGTGAGCACACACACACACACACATACACACACACAGCACATGAGTGCACACACACACCACATACACACACATAGCACATGAGTACACACACACCACACAGCACATGAGTGCACATACACCACATACACAGCACATGTATACACACATACACACACACACACAGCACATGAGTGCACATACACCACATACACACACAGCACATGAGTACACACACACACACAGCACACGAGTGCACACATACCTTTTTTTTTCTGCCTATCACCGTCTCTCAGGCTGAACCAACTTTGTCTTCATTGTGGTTTCCTCTCAGACCCTCCCTCTTTCTCTCTACCCATCGGCCCTCTGGCTTCTCTTGACACTGTCGTCCTGTCTCTAAACCCCAGACTTCATGACTTAGACTTGCTCCTCCTCCTTTCTCCTGTCCTTTGGTCTTCACTACAGTGTCACACTATCTAACTTAAACTAGGCCTTAATAAAGCCTGTTCTCCCCCTGCCTCAGATTTTCTCGATTGTCCCATTCTCCTTTGTGGCCCTTCCAGACGTTTTCATCATCCCTGTAGCTGGGAGTGTACCTAGGAATGATTTCCCTAAAGTACATCTGCTCTAGGGAAAAGTGGACATTAGTGATGTCCTGTTTTAGTAATCATGCCTTATGCTGAACACACACACACACACACACACACACGAAGTGATAGAGAAGTTTCTGGGTTGCTGAAGTAACTGGGAGCCTGACGCTTCTGCAGGTCGGGGTGAAGAGCAGTAACAGCCCACACGTTTCTCAGGCAGATGGCAGAGCTGCTGTCAGAGACAACAGGAATTAGTGAGCTGCTGAGCTGTGTAGACACAGAGTCGGCATGGAAAGTACATCATCATAGCATGACGCTTCTCTTACCTTGTGTGTCACTGACCAAATACCATGGCTCTGGCAGAGCGTGGGGCTCCTTGTCCGCAGGTTGGCTGCTCAGGGAGCAGTAAGGCTGGAAGCGGAGACAAGCCACGGACCTCCAGGCCCAAGAGTCTCTTCTCACTAGGCCTGCTTCCCAAGCCTCTGGGGCTTTTCTTCCACAACAGAGCATTATGGTGCGGTTGGTGTGAGCGTCAACTTAAGCAGCGTGAGGAGGGCTTTCAGTGTAGACAATTAGACTTAGTCTTACAATAGGAGGGAACGCACGGGGTCTGAGAGGCTTGTCTCAGAGCACTTAAGTAGCCCTGGCCGGCCATTTATCCAGGATTGACCTGAAGGCAGAGTAGCCAGGGAGGTTATATCCACAGCCCAGATGATGAAGAATGAAGATCAGACTCAGTTTGTGGTGGCAGTGTTAGGGGTGGAAGGTGGCGTCAAGAGGGAGTTACATATAGAATTTTTAAATCTTGTTAAAAATATGTATTTTTATTTATGCATAAGACTGTTTAGCTTGTGTGTGTGTGTGTGTGTGTGTGTGCGTGTGCTCATGCGCGTGTGCGCGCAGAAGCCAGAATCATGGGCAGCTGTGAGCCACTGTGTAGGTGCTAGGCACAGTGAGTGCTCTTAACCACTGGGCCATGTCTCCAGCTCCAGGACTTTATATCCAGATGTGGAAATGGAGATGAAAGACAGCTGGGTGCCTGGGCGTCACCAAGTGGCTGAGTGTGTGGGGCGAAGTGAGGTAGAGTACCCTCAATTTTACCGGTATATTGAGCATCCTAAGGGTGTACCCCAGCGTGAGCCAGTGCAGCGTCTCTACCGGCAGCAGCAGGCGGCCCCATTCCACAGTAAGATCTGGAGCATGAAGGAAGGCTTCCAGGTCAGGTGTGGAATGGGTGTAGAACAAGCAAGAGCAGCATCCATGAAGAGTCAGGAGGGACAACGTGGCTGTGAAAGGTGTGAGGACGCTGGAGGATATGACAGAGACACTTTAGAACCATGGTGTGCGTTCTGCACTGCTGGCTCAGCATGGTTGGCCAAGCAGGACAGATGGACAGATGGATGCTGACCCTGCCTCAGCAGAGGGCTCCGTGTGCCACTTCGGGCACCCTGGATTCCCATCAGTTGGGGTGATTTCCTGAGCAGTCCTTGGCTGTTCTGCCTGGAGGTTTGGCTGGTGGGCATGAGCTTTGGCCAGATTGACCACACTCCTAGAAATGGAACTGACAAGCCAAGCCTTGCAGAGGTATGCATGGTGGACTCCAGGGCTTCTGGGTAGCTCTGGGCAGATCCAGATGGAGAATGTTCTCCTGAGTCTGGTGTTATGCACCACAACACTTGTGCCTGCAAGCTGAGATGAAAGTGCTTGAGGGGTTCCTAAGTCCTGTGCATTTCACAGACTCCCCTGAGTCGTCGCATGAATGTTGACAGAGTGATTGTAAAGAGAGCCTGCCTGTGCCACGCAACATGAGGGAAAGCATGTATCCAAGGTCGGCATTGTCTCTGTGCCTTCAGGGCTGGTGACACCTCTCTTCCTCTTCCTCTTCCTCTTCTTCCTTTTCTTCTTCTTCTTCCTCCTTTTCCTCTTCCTCCTACTCCTCTTCTCCTCCTTCCCCAACCCTCTCTCATATTCATATATACATATGTGCATTATACATATACACACATACACATATTACATGTATATACATATGTACATGAAATTTTGTGACCAACTCTGCCAGAGCAAGGCAGACAAGTAACAAGGACAGAAGACCCTGTCCTTTGGTTTTGTCACTCGGGACGCTTTGGGGGCCACGCTGAGCACAGACTGATTTGCTAGAAGGAAATTGAGCCTGAGGAAGAATCTCCCGTCCATGTCTACACTGGACGAGGGAAAGTGGGGTCCAGGTGATGAAACCCAGTGTCCTTCCTCCATTCAGGAGTTGGGAAAAGAAAGGAGTTGGGGACCTGAAGGGATGGTTCTTCGACCTGGGGAGAGAAGCAGAGCCCAGGCCTTTTGGGGGAAGGGGAGCCTACATGCTAACATCTCTCTCCCCTGTGTGAAATGTATGGTGCTTTCATTTCTTCGTGGGAATTATTTGTGCATTGCTCTCCTTTGTCATTTCTCAGCGGCCTTCAGCCCCCAAAGGACATCTGCATCTGTACATTTGGCTCTATGAGGTGTTCTATTCTCCACACCAGCTGCCTAGGAGGGGTCTTGCTACCATTCCTGCCCCACCCCACTCCCAGCAGCCTCTCCCCACACCCCTGACTCCACCCCACTCCCTCCAGCCTCTCCCCACACCTCTGACGCCACCCCACCCGACTCCCTGTGTCCACACATAACTCCTCCACACATATTTCACACTACTTTTGCCAAGGGCACATCACCAACACCACACTCTCCAGACTTCATCCTCTACTTCTGTGTGTTTACTGGACTGTGAAGCTGGAGCAGCCTCAGGCAGCCACGTGGACCCAGCCACATGGACCGAGCTCAATCCAGTGTCCCGTGTCTCCTCCCCCTTCTTCTGCCTCAGCTCTGGATCCTGACTGAAGTATAACAAGTAGACCCGCCTTCAGTAAGCAGGGCTGGAAGTTCTCTCTCACATCAGCATCTGTCTCTCTCCTTCTGGCCAAATGTTCTCCTTTGAGAGACATAGGCCCATGTCATAGCTATTTTTTATGCTTCCATATTGTGTAAGGGGCTCATTCCTCAGAATTTGTGAATGATTAACTAGACAGTAAATCAGCCCCAATCTACATTGTCTCCACACTTACATGACTTCTCAGTTATGCAAGGAAAGTAAGACAGAACAACAGTGAGCAGATCAGAATTTCAGATCAAAACCTAGATGCACGCTAGGGAGATGGCTCAGTAAAGCGCTTGCCACCAAGGCATGAAGACATGAGTTCAGATGCCCAGCACACACATGGAAAGCTCTCCCAACAGTGTGAGCCTGTAATCCTGCTTAGGAGGAGAGGCAGAATACTGGGGCTAGTCGGCGTCCAGTCAGCACACAAGCAAAGTGGAAAACATGCGACATCTACCTCTGGCCTCACTTGCATCTGCACACATATGCATGTATGTACAAAAACCAGGTCTGGTGATTATAGAGGGTTTCAAATTTTGCCACACAGTGGGTATTGTCTTGGAGGCATGATGTTCTCTTGGGGATACATGTGGTGTGTCCATGAGCTCAGGGTGATATTAGGTCAGCCAAATCTGTATTGATTTTCTGGAAGCTCCACACTTATTTCAAAGACCGAGGGGTCATTTGGTGATTTAAGCTTACCAAATGTTTATATTACAATAAACAGAATATCTTTAAGTAAAGCAAATTAGTGTTTCTATTTAAAATAAGATTGAAACTGTTTGAGCACTTGGCTACCATGTATGAAAGCTCAAGTGTGATCCCTTTTACCTAAAGAAAATAATGTAAATTAGGGACAATAGAGATGTCTCCACAGTGAAGAGCACACAGTCAGCTTGCACACTAGATTTAGTTCCCAGCATCCAGGATGTTACACATTCATCCCAACCATTACAGGCCTACAGGCTCCGGGGATTTTCAGACCCTCTTCTGGCCCTTGTGCGAATCTGTACACACATGTGTGAGCATGCACACACGCCAACATATACACTAAAGAGAATGGAGAGGCCTGGATTACAGGCCAGTTCCTGGAGTAGACACAGACTATCATGCCATGGTGGGTGTTCCCAGAAAGTCATGATGGGGAATAAAAGTCATCCGTGATTTCTCTGTCTCCCCCCAAATCCAATCAGATGTCTCAGCCTCTTAAGTTTTCACTCTAAAATCCTTCTTCAACTTTTTCATTTATTCAGTTTATCTATCAAGCTCCGTTGAATCCCTGTGGTTGTCTGGTTTCTGTGCAGGTGGCGTTCAAAGTCCAACCTGACAGGAGAGGTGAAGGCTAATCCTGGATGGACATATGTTCATGGCAAACAGATGCAGGCCCAGGTATCGGCCGTTTGGTCGACGTGGGTGGTGCCAAAGGCTGAGGCTGGGTCTTGGAGAAGTCCCTGAAACGCAGAGGAGAGCGCAGGCAGATGCAGAGCTTTCCCAGAACGTGGAGGAGTTAGAGGATGGAGGGAGACCCATGTGGTGGTTAGCACAGGAGACCTGCCATTGAGCTAAGCTGGACAAGCCCAGCAGCTATACCTGTGGATTTCTTTACCAGGCAGGTAGATGTGGAAATCGAACCTGGGCCAAAGGCCAGTCTGGGAGGTGCTGATGCAGGAACCATCAGCATAGTTACCATCACCCTTGGGACTGAAGGCCACACTGCAGAGAGGATGAAGATAGCATGGCACCCTGTCCTCATTCTCCTTCGTTGTCCTGGCTCCATGCCCTTTCCATCCGTCCCCTAATTTCTTCGTGAGACCTACTCAAGTATAATTCTGAACCTGCGGTCTCCACCCAGAAGTCTGAAGCAAGAAGGGGATTTAAAGCTCGCTGGTACTTCCTGTGCAGCCCATCTGTTGCTTTGAGCACAGCAGCAGCATCGAGATGAGGTTCCCACACCAGGCCACCTGCTTTCATCTCTGCTTCGCCACAGGGACTCTTCTGCCCTCGTGGCCCTATAGAATCAGGGGTGGTTTTATTCTGTGCTGATTCTTCCCCCAACTGGAGGAGATAACTTGAATCATGCTGGATCTATTTCTTGATGAGTATGAACATCATATTGGATGGTACTCTATTTGGATGGCTTTGTAGTTGTCAGCAGAAATAGGTGCTCAATAAAACTCTGGAGGCCTTTACAAGCATTCACCTCTTTCTCATTTGCAGAATCACCTTCTAAAGAGTCCGAAACATCCTTGGAGCCGTTTGTCACCTTGTCCTCCTTTACGTGCCCTTGGTCACACCTATCTATGGCTCCAGTACATGGCACAAGTTACCTGATTTCCGCCACCATGTTGTAGGTTAATCTATGATAGAATCGGTACTTTAACATTATTATTCTATTACTTTGCAAACAGGAGAAGCTTGAATGTAATTCTGGGAGATTTTACTTTAATACTTTCTTTTTTTAATAGCTGCACTGAGATATAATTCACACACCTTAAAACTCACACACTTGACATCTAATGACCGTCCCGCCAACTCTCCTGCCCTGCCATGGTACAATACAATGCCCCAGCGGGGTCCCATGCCCCAGCGGGGTCCCGCTCCTAGCGACCCCAGCTCCTGGGGCGGTCCTGCTAGGTTGGCCATATCTCTGGCAGAATCCCACAAGTTCATCTCCCTCGCTTGGCCACACATCCCAAGGTCTGCCACCTCTTACCTCAAATACCAGGCAGAAACATGACTCTTAATGCTTATTTAGTTAGCCAATCTGGTTAATGTATATTATAGATACAATAGCAAGACGCCAATACAGTAATCCTAGAGCCAATTGACAAATGATACAAACCTTATTCCAATATTTCTAACCTTTTGATAAATTTATCTCAGCAGCCATCCCTCTTCCCATCCCATGACCTCCCTCGAGCAAGCCTGTGCACCCTTTCCCCTAACTCCTATCTCCGTCCCCTATTTTCCTGTCCAATCACAGACCCTCTCTGTACTGATGTAGATTCCTGGACAGGAAAATACCTGCAACATTAATATGTTCAGAATTGTGTATAAAGCATCCATTTTAAGACATATTTACTGCCTCTTGCCGTAGCACCCCATAGCCTTTATCCATCCTCTTCCCAGCAGCCTCCTGTCATCCTGCACCTGGGCAGCACCGCTCTGCTCTCTGCCTTTGTGCCTCTGCCTGTTTTGAAGATTCAGTCAAGATGTCCGGTCTTTATGACCAGCCTGAGACTTTGAAGGCTCCTGTCTGTGGTAGATACTTTTCTTGTGACTCTGACAGAGTCTGACATGAGCAGCCTGGGGAAGGAGAGGTTTCCTTTGGCTCACGGTCCAGGAGATACAAAGGCCATCGTGGCAGGAAGGCGTGGCAGTGGTGCCGGCTCCCAGGAGTCCATGGTGGCTGTGGAAGGTTTCTTCCTCATATCTCAGTAGACTGAGAGGAGGAAGCAAATGTGGCCAGAAGAGGGCCTCAGAACCACTGGGACTGGAGTTGCAGGCAGTCATGAGCTGCCATGTGGGTGCTAGAAACTGAATCTGGGCCCTCTGTGAGAACCAGGAACACTCTTAACCACTAAGCCATCTTTCTATCCCACCCCCAGCCTCTCATTAATTCAGTCAGATTGAAAATATCACGCTGTGCAACACCATGTGTCAATAATTCAAGCTTTCCTGTTGAACAGAATATCCTACAAGGCCCCTAAACTGTGTCTTTCTGCTTGTCACCAATGGGAGTTTGGGTTCTTTTAAATTTTGGATGGTGGGAATGTGCTGTGGCGAACATCCTTGTGATTGTTTTCTGTGTCCATAGATTTCCATCCCCCTTCATGGACGCCTGGGCGTGGTCCCCTGAGTCACGCTGTGGCTGTGGCTGTGGCTGTGGCTGTGTGGAACCTTGGGAAAATGTCCCGTTTTATAAAGTTGCCAGAGTGTCTCCATGCCCCTGCCCAGCCTGTCATCATCCGCTTTCTATCTTGTAGAAGGTTTTACTACTGAACACTCTTAACTCATCCAGTCTCTGTTTTATTAGCTGTTAACTATGTGTCAGATGCTGTTCGGGCCATGGTGAAGAACAGAGACAGATAATCTGTAGTCAGAAAACACATAGTAAGTAATAAATACCAGACCAGGCCTGGCGGCACATGCCCACAGCCCTCACAATCAGGAAACAGAGGCGTTGAGGGCATACGATTGAAACCAGCCTTTCTTACATATCAAGTTCCAAGTCAGCCAAGGCTAAGCAGTGAGACACCTTCTCACAAACAGGAATAAACTAGCGGAGAAACTGTTAGATGTAAGGGTACACGCAGCTCTCCGTAAACGCGTTCCTTCCTTCAGTGCTGGCCCGCACCTCGCTCTCCTTAGCAGCCATGGCTTCTTCTATTACCTTGGAGCAGAGATCCAGTGCAACTTAACAACTCTGACACAGCTGTTGTCGGTCTGATAGGATGTGATAAGCAACACAGGAAAGGAGGGAAGAGTGACACGGTGTCCGAGAGCCAGCAAGATAGGAAGGGATTGGCTGTGTGTGGAATAGCACTGTCACCTTATGCTGCCTGTAAGTGACGGTTGGACAGAAATGTTCACGGATGACATAACCATGAACACAGCCGTGGAAGAGTTCCGTGGCCACAGCCCTTGATGAAGGAGTCTGTCTGTAGAATAGCAAGAAGCCAGCATGGCTGCCTAGGAACCAGCAGGGGTAGGGGTGAGGAGGTAAGATGAGAGCCTCAGTGGGCCAGGCTGTGTGGGCGTTAGCACATGATGCTGCGTGAGACACAGGCAAACTCAATTCTCCATTGTGTTTAATGTTCTCATGGCCAGGAACATGCACCTGGCATGACCTGTGTAAAGAAGGAGTTTATTTGAGCTCATAGTTCATACAGAAGATACTTCCTAGCACAGACCATGCCCTGCCAGTGTCCAAGGGACGATGCGTGCTCGCATCTTGGTAGATAAGGAAGCAGAGAGCCGACAATGCCGGTGTCCTGCTGCCTCTCTCGTTTTCCCTCTCGTCTGTCCTTGGTGCCTGGCCTGTGGGATGATGGTATCTCCCATGTACAGGGCAGGGCTTCCCATATCAGTTAGCCCTCTCTGCAAAGAGCCTCACGGATGTGCCCAAAGGTATCATTTAATCCAATCAAAAGTTAATCAATCAGAAATTTTGGAGATAGTTCAGAGGGCAAGGTTTCAAGCGTGAGAGTCTGGCTCATCTGCCGCAGGTTTGTGAACTCCGACCTCATGGGGGACAGAGGCGTGAGGAGGCTGCTGGCTGCCTGTTCATTTCCAGCCTTGCTCAAGTGAATAGGTCAGAGCATGAGAGAAGCCCACACACGTCCACATGCACGTCCACACATGTGCACTAGTGCATACGTCCACACGCACAAACACACACATGCACTAGTGCACACGTCCACATGCACATCCACACATGTGCACTAGTGCACACGTCCACACGCACAAACACACACATGCACTAGTGCACAAGTCCACACGCACGAACACGTGTGTGCAAGGTCATCACTCCATCCATGTCCACATGGGAGTCAGCTGTAACTAGACATCTGTATTTTATCTGACATATATTTTACCTAACAGTTCTGTAAGCCCTTCTTACAGGCTATTGTGCAGGGCTGCTGCCTGGTCCATAGGCAAGGGCAGTCATCATTGGTCAGGTTCTCCAAGTCTGTGCTGAGAGAGGAAGGCACAGGGGACACAGGCAGGTCCAGGCAGCCAGATCATCCACATATAAAGGATGGCATGAGCATAGGCCGTGTTCAACGTAGACATGTATACGCATGGAAGGAATAAAACCCAGGTATTTCATCGTGCACTGGGTATGGCACACGGGAAGCAGAGATATGTCAGGATGATTCCCAGGCTTATGACGTGGGTAACAGTGCAGTGACTGCTAAGCAAAGACAGGGAGGCTGTGGAGGGTGAGGGGCGGATTTCTCAGTGGTGCTGGTAAAGTAAAGGGAGGCACAGCTGGATCTTATACCATCCCCATTAAAAACATCCAACAACATAATTTTAAAAGTTAGCTCATCAATGGAGACAGATATCTTTAAATGTATTTCTTTTGTAACTTCATGCCTGAGTGGCTTTTGAAACATGCTCAGAGGAGGAGTAGCCAGGATTGGAAATTCAATTCACTGAGCCCTTCCCCGATAGCTGAACATCAAGGGCAAAGCCAACACAGATGTCTCGTCCCCACACCGGTAAGATGCAGTTTTGCGTAGATGTTTCTCTTCTTCCCCGTTCATTTTCTCCAATAAGCCTCTCAGCTTCAAGAAGATATTCTGACTTACTCAGATCCTTCCCGCCATTCCGCCAGAAGCTGGAAAGGTGGCTCAGCGTGCTGGGTAGTTCTGTCTCAACTTGACATAAGCTGGAGTCTGAGAGGAGGGAACCTCAGCTTTAAAAAATGCTTCCACGGGATGGGGCTGTAGACAAGCCTGCAAGGCATTTTCTTAATTAGTGATTGATGTGGAAGGCCCAGCCCATTGTGGGTGGGGTCATCCCTGGGATGGTGGTCCTGGGTTCTATAAGAAAGCAGTCTGAGCCAGCCAGTAAGGGGCACCTCTCATGGCCTCTGCATCAGCTTCTGCCTCCAGGTTCTTGCCCTGACTTCCTTCAATGGTGGACAATGAAGTGGAAGCCTC
The DNA here is from genome assembly GCF_947179515.1 of Apodemus sylvaticus. NCBI lineage: Eukaryota > Metazoa > Chordata > Mammalia > Rodentia > Muridae > Apodemus > Apodemus sylvaticus. The sequence continues at coordinate 184,245,351 of NC_067473.1, read as the reverse complement.
TCTCCCTTACTTTTGGTCATGGTGTTCTATCACAGTGGTAGGGTTACTAAGTGGGACATAAATGTGTTTGGGGGAGGATTGTGGAAGGACCTTGGAACTTTGTAGTCTACAAAAGCTATTGAGTGTTGAGAGCTCAGTGGGCTGTTCTGTAGGAGCCTGGAAGGCAAGAATGCTGAACTCAATGCAGAAGATGGAGCCCTGGCTAATGACATTTCAAAGGGAGTTCAAAGACTATCAAGGCTATTTGTTATTTGAATTGAGATGCTATGGCTCTGGTTATCTAGGGCTGACAAATCAGGTGCCTGACTAACAGGAGACCAGCACCACTGAAGTGAAACTTTTGCTTTGCTGATAATTGATGCTGGTTAGCTGGAGCTGAGGGAATAGCGGGGATTGAGAAGAGACCAGCATCACCCAGGTGAGATCTTCTGGGAAGTGTTTCCTGAGTGTCAGCACACAGAAGCTGTGTCCCAGAGGTGGCCGAGGTTCCACCTTGTGTTGGCAGCCAGGTTGGTGGTATAAGAGTCACTCAGGTGGTACTGGTTTTGAAGGCATGAAGGGGTCATGAAAAACAGCTGAGGCTTAGCTCTGATGGAGGCCATCGGTGAAGGTACAGCCTCAGCAGCAGTTGAAGGCCCAGGATTATAGCGGTCATGCAGAGACGAGAGGCTTGGTACCATGAGGAGAGCCCAGGAGAAGCCATTGGTGAAAGTGAAACCCAGTTGCAGCAGAAACCCCAGCATTCTGGAGCTGTCAGTACCATGGCATGGCCACCAAGAACAGCAGCAGCAGTGGAGTGGAGCCTGCCCAAGCTTAGAAGGCAATTTTATGTGCTGCAGGGCAGAGCCAGATAAGTGACCTGGGCCCCTTAGAGGAGCCCAGAAGATCATGAATGGGTCCCAGAGACTGGACACTGAGGTTTTTATACTGTTGGAGTTTGGTTTTGCTTTGGTTGGATTCTGACTGTGCTCTGGCTCTTCCCTCTTGAAATAAAGTATTTAGCTTTTTATTTTAATTTATTTTATCTTATAGGAGCCTGCCCACACTTGGGAGACTTTGAATTCTTTATTAACAAAAGATTGAACTTTAAAGTATTTGAATTTGTAAGGCTCTGGGTACCTTTAAGTTTGTGAAACGTTTTGTATTGTGATGTTTATATTAATGTGTGATCTTGGGGATGAACGAGGAAGGTTAGGACTTCACAGTGATGAGTTTGCCTGTCAGGGTGACATGGGGTCAGTTGTGCTGCATAGTTTCATGTCATCTTGACACAAGCTGAAAGGAGGGAACCTCGACTAAGAAAATGACTCCATAAGGTAGGGCTGTAGGCAAGTCTGTAGGACGTTTTCTTAATCAGTGATTGATGGTGGTCCTAGGTTCTATGAAGAAAGCAGGCCGAGCAAGTCAGTTGGCAGCACCCCTCTACGGCTTCTGTATCAGCGGCTGCCTCCAGGTTTCTTCCCTCAATAGTGGACTTGGTGTGGAAGTGTAAACCAGACGAACCCTTTCTTTCCTCCGTAACTTGCTTTTGGTTGTGGTGTTTCGCACAGCAGTAGTAACTCTAACGGGGACACCTGGTTCCAAGTGACTCTGAAGACATGCTCTTCTGCTTTACTTTAACCCAAGGCCCAAATAGAAAGGAATCTTTATTGTTTTGCTGCACTGATGAGCCAGTACTTTTACTGTTTTATTTTTGAAATCTGTGTGTGCCTGTGTATGCATGCCTGTGTGTGTGCATGTGCTCTTGTGTTCACATGTGTACCAGCCTGTGTAAGTAGAGACATACACATGCCCAAGTACATATGTGTGCAGATGAGAGGAAAACTCTGGAGTTGCTTCCTGCCCTCTGCCTTGTGTTGAGGCAGGTCTCTTACGTGTTTCCGAAGCCTGCGAGCTTCTAGGCAGTTCCCGGTCCCTGCTCCCCATCTCACAGGAGGTGGGCTAGCACTGCAGGGTCACTCCACTGAACTCTAACTCTAGCACTGCAGGGTCACTCCACTGAACTCTAGCACCGCAGGGTCACTCCACTTAACTCTAGCACCGCAGGGTCACTCCACTGAACTCTAGCACCGCAGGGTCACTCCACTGAACTCTAGCACCGCAGGGTCACTCCACTGAACTCTAGCACCGCAGGGTCACTCCACTGAACTCTAGCACTGAAGGGTCACTCCGCTGAACTCTAGCACTGCAGAGTCACTCCGCTGAACTCTAGCACCGCAGGGTCACTCCACTGAACTCTAGCACCGCAGGGTCACTCCGCTGAACTCTAGCACCGCAGGGTCACTCCACTGAACTCTAGCACTGCAGGGTCACTCCACTGAACTCTAGCACCGCAGGGTCACTCCACTGAACTCTAGCACTGCAGGGTCACTCCACTGAACTCTAGCACCGCAGGGTCACTCCACTGAACTCTAGCACCGCAGGGTCACCCCACTTAACTCTAGCACCGCAGAGTCACTCCACTGAACTCTAGCACCGCAGGGTCACCCCACTGAACTCTAGCACTGCAGAGTCACTCCACTGAACTCTAGCACTGCAGGGTCACCCCACTTAACTCTAGCACTGCAGAGTCACCCCACTGAACTCTAGCACTGCAGGGTCACTCCACTGAACTCTAGCACTGCAGGGTCACCCCACTGAACTCTAGCACTGCAGGGTCACCCCACTTAACTCTAGCTCTGCAGGGTCACTCCGCTGAACTCTAGCACTGCAGAGTCACTCCACTTAACTCTAGCACTGCAGGGTCACTCCGCTGAACTCTAGCACTGCAGGGTCACTCCACTTAACTCTAGCACTGCAGGGTCACTCCGCTGAACTCTAGCACTGCAGAGTCACTCCACTGAACTCTAGCACCGCAGGGTCACTCCACTGAACACTAGCACTGCAGGGTCACTCCACTGAACTCTAGCACTGCAGGGTCACTCCAATGAACTGGACCTTTCTTGGATTCCAGGAATCAAACTCCAGGTCACCTAGCTTGGGTGGTGGATGTTTTTTCTACCTCCTGAGTCATCTCCCAATCCCACCATCGCTCTCTCTGAATTACTGTTACTGCCTCCCTCCACTGTACTCTTGTTCTGGTTGAGTTGGGCAGTTTTCTATGGCTACATTTAAGATGACCCAGTCCTCTCACACCTGGAATGAACTGCCCATTCCCAGGGATCGTGGGAAAACACAAAGGGAACAGGTCTATAAACCACAGCCTCTTTAATCTAGAGCTTTTGTATATTGTTGCGTTCAATTGTAACAGCATTTTAAAGTGACAACACTTCCCCAGAAAACAGGTTTATTGTTGATTTTCAATAAGGGCCGTGTCTGATTTTTATTCTAAGAGGTCCTGATTAAAAGGAAAATCACATGTGCGGTGTTTGCTGTCCTTTTCAGGCCTGGAGAGGGACAAGTTTGACAACAAAACGGTGTCCTTTGAGGAGCACATCAAGTCAGAGCACAACATGTGGCATTACCTGTACTTCATTGTCCTGGTGAAAGTGAAGGACCCCACGGAATACACAGGCCCTGAGAGCTACGTGGCTCAGATGATCACGGTGAGTAAGGCTGCCTTCGCTAGTCCTCATGCCCAAGCCGTGACCACATCAGAGCTCAGAGACCTTTAGCGTCCCTGTCTCCCCTGTCCTCCTCTCAGGTAAGAAACATTCTAGCTCTGGCTTTTTGTGAGCCTTTAAATAGGCCTGTCAATCACTGGAGAATTTCCACACTGCTGATGTCATCCTTCTTATCTAAGCAGATCTGTCCCTAGTGCATAGCTAGTCCTTCCAGTGGACATCTGTGTAGTGAAGAGCTTCCCGTTGAGTTCTCTGACCTCTGACCCCTAAACCCTGACTCCAAGCCTCCTGAGACTCTTAGTCATTACTGGATCCCATCACTGGACCTCTCAGGCTCCGAATCTGGAACCTTGACATTGTCACTTGCAAACAGAAGAATCCTATTTCAAGAGATTCCTTTCAAGAGATCCTATTTCAAGAGTTTCCAGAGCTAATAATCCCAGAAGTCCCATGTTTGGGAATGCTGGTGTTCTAGGGGAACTGGCAGGAGAACACTGCCTTCTAGCATTAGAGGACATCTGACTGGCCCTTGGGCTCAGTCCTCAGAGTATTGTTGGTCAGCACCTGTGTGGGAGAGAGAGGTCAAGAGGGCGGTAAGGCAGGCAGGGTGAGGAGAGGGAGGTGAGGAGAGGGGTCAAGGAGAGTATTTCTAGACGTGACCCTGACGGAGCAGGTCGCCTATTTAAAGAAACAAAGACACTGGTCACAGCCTGCCCATCCATCCATCATCTATGCATCTATGGACCATCCATCCATCAATCATCTAATCCATCCATCCATCTTCTATCTGTCTGCCTGTACACACACACACACACACACACACACACACACACACACCTATCCATCAATATGTCCATCTATCTGTCCATCTATCTTGGTGTTGTCTTAGTAAAATTATAGGCGACACCTATATAGTATAAATGTGCCTGCCCGTCAGTAGCCGTGTGTCTCAGAAGGCTGTGTATAAATTGAACTTTTCTAGTTCAGCCTTCCCAACGTCTTCATTCTGGATGTCTGGTCGTGGCTACTTTCTTCCTTTGACATGGACAGAATCAAGTGTTGTGTCTGTTTCCCCATATTTACCCCTCTTTCCTCTTCCTCTTCTAAATATGGGGGAAAGTCATCAGTGCCCCTAGGCATTACCCCTGGATGCAGTCACACAGTCTGGATAGTGTTTAGGAAACATTGCCGTCCACTCATTAGGAGAAAACACATCTAAGGTACAGAACTTACAGATGTGACCCCGTGGCTGTTAGTTCATAATATCTGAGTAAATTCAATGATTTTGTGTTTATTTGGCTCCTGTTGAGTCTTTGCATGGAAATATTTCAGAGGATGTAGCACAAAGAATGACACACCCTCCTCGGTAGAACTCAGAGCTTGGTTGTGAGGAACAACTGAAAGTGAGTGTGCCGGGTTTGCCCAGCTGTGTGATGCGAATCTGTAGGGGCTGAGAGTCATAGACTGGGTGACGTCCAACCTGGAGAGGTGATGGGAGGCATATGTCTGTGTGTCCTGGGGAGTGGTAAATATACAAGGCAGGACTTGTTGTGTCTGTGTGTCCTGGGGAGTGATGCACAGGGCAGGACTGGAAAGATAGGGTTTGTCTGCTTGATCTGTGAGTTCCTGAAAGGAGCAGCTGGAACGGAGGCTGGAAGTGAGTCACTCAGACCCTCAGAGGTATTAGTTAAGTTCTTACCATCACTGTGACAAATGCCTGACAGACCTCAACGGATGAAAGATGTGTGTGTGTGTGGGGGGGGCATGGACCCATGCACTCACATGTGGTAGGAGGGTTGTAGGTGTGTTGAGTATATGTGCCCATGACTGCACATGTAGAGGACAGAAGTTGACACCAAGCATCTAACTGCCTTATTCTCTATATTATTTCTGGTCTTAGAGTCTTTCATCAAATCTAGATGTGAGGTTTGAATGAGAGTGACCCCACAGGCTCATGTGCTCGTCTATCAACCTGCAGTTGGTGGAACTATTTTGAGAAGGATTGGAAGGTGTGGCCTTGGTGGAGGAGGTGTGTCGCTGTGGGTGGGCTTAGAGGTTTCAAAAGCGGCACCATTCCTAGTTAGCTGTTGTCTTGAAGATCAATGTGAGAGTGCTCAGCTACTGCACTGGCACCATGCCTGCCGCCTGCCCACCTGCCTGCTGCCATGCTCCCCACCATGATGGCTATGGACTCTAACCCCGTGGTCCCACAGCCCAACCAACCTCTTCTTCTATAAGTAGCCTTATTCATGCTGACTTAATCACAACAACAGAAAAATGACTATGACCCTAAAGTTCACTCACCATCACAGTGAGACTGGCTGAGTGAGCTGTAAGCACCCGCTCATCTCCACCCTCCCCCTCCAGCCCTAGAACTGCTGTGCCACCATGCTGCCACATATGGCTTTTCATGGATGCTAAGGATCCAAACTTTAGTCCTTATGCTTTCAAACAGCAAGGACTTGGTCTATGAAACCATCATCTAGAACAGAAAGATTTGTTTTGTTCTTGGTTCCAAGGGTTCAGTCCATGACCACCTAGCTCTGCATTTGGGGCCCAGTGCAAAGAAAGGAATCATAGCAATATGTATCACACAGAAGGCTGCTCACCTAATGGCCAACAGAAAGCAGAGATGTCCACAGCTTGGCCAACAGGAAGCAGAGGTAAGCAGGAAGAGGCCAGGGCAAGATGGAGACCCTAGGGATATGCCCCAGTAACCTACTCCTCCTGGTGAGACCTCATCTTCCAAAAGTTTACTTAGAAAGCAAATCCACCCGTGTATTAATTCACTCATTGGGTCAGAGCCCTGGTGGTCTAATTGTCCAATCAAACTTGACCCAGATCAATCATACACTCAGGTCCTCCTTGGTTCCCCAGTGTCACTGTGTTCATGACAGCAACTCACTTGTAGGAAGTTCTGAGAGATGGCAGAAAGCCAGTTGAGCAACAACGGCTGGCATCTGAGTGTAGGTTCACAAGTAACAGAAATCCTCTGATGGTTATTGCTGAGGGAATGGTGTGGCCCAGCATAGCACCAGGCCGTGGAGGGCAAGCTCGTGGGAAGAAGAGAAGATAGCACCACAGGTGGCATCCAGCAGTGAATGAGAGTGCAGTGACATGGTGGGGAACTGTAGAGGAGGGAGGAGCAGACACACCTGGGGAGGAAGAGGGCCAGACGTAGCTGGTACCAGAGCCTGGGCCTGGAAGGAAGGTGGTGTGTCAGTGGTATAGGCCCCTCTGTTAGGAGAAGCTGTTTGAGGAAATGGAGAATCATGAATCTTTAGGTCAGTGAAATGCAGAGAACCTCAGCTCTGCTGAGGGTTCCTGGGGCTTGTGAGTGAGTCCCCAACCTACCTCTCCCTGTCACATGAAGTGGAGAAACTGCTGCATTCCCCCCCGCCCCCCCACACACACACAGCAGTGTGTGCGCTCAGTGACCCAGCAGCCCCGCCCGGTACAGCGCATGAGCTGTTGCTCTTGGTGATCACCTTGCACGTGTTGCTTTGAGATGAGGCCTTGCTATGGTGTCCAGGCTGTCCTGGAACTCACGATCCCCCTGCCTTCACCCTCCTCCTAGTGCTTGTATTATAGGTCTGTGCAACCACCATCCCTGGCAAGTGTAGGGACGTAAATAGTTCTTACCATGACAGCCCATATTGGGCGGCCATCAAAGCTGATAGGCAAGGCGAGTCAAGGTTGGCAGCGTGACGAGAAAGAGACAGAGGCCAAAGCATGGCTGGAAACCTTCTGCTTAGGAGACGGAAGACAGACACACAACACATGAGTAAGAAGACCTCAGAGGCTCCAGAGGCAGGGCTGGGACATCAGTGTTGAAGTTCAACAGCCACAGGAAGCCAGGAGGGAGAGGCAGGTGTGAGCTCTGGGTTCTGTGAGATGGAAATCTCTCCCCGCAGAGAAATCTACTGCAAAGACCTGACGCCATCTTCAGCCTGGACATTCCGAGCAAGTGATTGTATCAGGCAATCCCTCTTGAGTGTCTGAGTATCTCAGCTCTTACTCATAATCCTGCCCATGCCTTCATACGTCAGAGCCGTTTTCCAGAACACCCCAGGAGCAAGAAGAGCCCACAGGCTTAGGCCACAGAGAGTCTTGTCCCAGCTGTGTGACTCTGAGGGAACAGGCTTCTTCCCTGAATTTTAATGAATGGGAGGGGGACGGCATATTAGCTCAAGTCTGACGCAAACAAGACAGTTTGCATGGAAGAGCACTGATTTTGGAAAACTGAGTGCCTGTACATTACACACCCAACTCAGGAACTTTCTTACTCCAGGCATCATGGGGCATGGGGGCAGGGCTTGTGATCCTGACCCTCCAACAGAGAGAGCCCAGCACATGCAATTCTATATCCAAATCCAAATCACAACAAGCTCACAGGGCTGCTTGGGGTTAGAATCAGAAAGCACTCTTGTGCTTCTGTGCCGACCATGACAGAGTCTACCTAATACTAACGAGAACTTGTCTGTCTTAATGAGAACCCTAGAAACGTGCTTCTTAATAACCAGGGCACGGACAAAGCAGATACTTCTGGGATGTGGTTAAGGAAGGTGTTGGTAGCTCAGGGTTGTGTGTGCACATTTTCTCCTGGCAAGCAAACCTTCCTTGGTGATCAGAGGAGTGCCACTTGGCACCAGTGCTCACCATGGATGGAATTTGAGAAAGGAAAAAGTTGGGACATCCAAGAACATCCAGGGTCAAGAGGCGGGATTCGGCAAGCTGTGTGAACATGTAGGAACTCCCTGGCTTTTCTAGGCACCAGCATCTGAGCACCATGAAGCCCAAGGTAACAGGATGTCTGAGAGGCAGCAAACAACAGAGACTGTAAGAGAAAGTGTGTAAGACTTTTAGCTGCCCCCCACTAACAACAGGGGGGACATTCTCCCACACTCACTGCCATCGCAAAGATGCATTAGGGGTCTTTGGTGACTTACTACTTAATTTGTCAAAACAACCCAGACCAAACCAGCACTGCACATACAAGAAGATCCCTGTGTATTCAGGGTAATCTGTCTGTCTCATGGTGCCCTGATGACACTGTCTGTCCCTCAGACCCCTTAGCTACCTGTCCTATGATCATGGCTTTTAGGTGTCACTTGATAGAATATCACAGTTCTAACCCCCTCAGCTCCTTCGACTCTTAACTGGCAATTACTTCACAAATCTCAGCATTTTTGTTAGTGTGGTTGTCTATTTTAACGTGCATACACACAACTGTAAATTCACTGAAGGCCATATCAGGGCATGGTGTGGTTCGCTGTTGTGCATACTACTGGGGCAGCTAATGTCCGAAATAGGTTTAAGAAGCAATTCAGTAAGCATGGGTTAGCCCAACATGCTATAGCACCTGTGCTAAATGTTTGGTATACAGCTGAAGAAGAAGCCATCGTTTCCTTGGGGATGCTTGAAGCACTTGCTGAATGAATAAACAAAACTCGGCGAATGAGTGAATGAGTGAATGAATGAGTAAATGAGTGAGTGAATGAATGAATGAATGAATGAATAATCATTTTAGCCCCCTGGTAGCTGGATATAATGTATAGAAACATGCACCAGAATAGTTAAGACAAGAGGTTGAAATTTGAATTTCTCATCATGAAAGCACTGTCTCCTCTCTTTAAACCAGAAGGTGAAGATGCAGCACAGGATTATGTCACCCACGCTGTCTTTCCGTGTGGTCTCTCCCTGGTGGTGCTGGAGCCGGGCATCCGCCTCCCACATACCTCCTCGGGAGGGCGGGCACCTCACTCTCTCAGCAGGAGAGCAGGGACATGAATGGGGGAGGGGAGCCTTCAGCGTTTCTCGGCCTCAAGCATGGATAGCACCGAGAAAGAGTTCCTCACTATGACCAAATGCTCCAAGAGCAGCTTAAGAGATGAAGGGTTTGTGTTGGCTCATGGTTCAGGGAGTGAAGTTTATCGTGCGTGGATGGCATGGTGGCCATAGTACATGAGGCCACTTCCGAGGTGAGTCAGGAGGCAGGGGCAGGAGGATGCGAGCGCTTGGCTTCTGTCCACCCTTTTCTCTCTTTATTCAGTCTGCGGCCTGCAGCCCATGAGGAGGTGACTCACCTCAGGGTGGGCCTTCCCTCCTCAAGATAAGTCCCCGTGGAAATGCCCTCACAGGCACACCCAGACATGTGTCCTCTGGGTGATTCTCAATCCAGTCAAGCTGTCCAGTCAAGCTGAACAGGGAGGTGAGCCCTCAGAAGTGGCATCGCTTTTCCTGTGAGAAAAAGAAAGCTAACCGCTCACCACTGTAGCCGCACAAGGAGCCAGAAAGACTAATGACATTCCACACACTGATTTCAGCCTGCGACTTGAAATCCGTCTTGTTTAGTTAAACCATATTTGTGAGCAGTTGCCCCCGAGGGCAGGGGATGTTTAGGTTCAGGGAAGACATCAAATTGTCTGAGATTTATGTGTGGCTTGACAGTGCCGTTTTCCAACTGGATTTCCTGGATGATTGTTACATGTTATAATTATGAAATTACATGTTCTGACTCCCATTCTTTTAATCTACACTGATTGTGTAATTGGATCTAATGAAGCCAATTATGTAACTGCTTCATTTTTAACTAAAACACATTTTAAAGGTTTGGGGGCTTAATAAGACACTTTTGAAAATGTTTCCGTGGCAGGGCAGGCCACGCACTTGCAGTTCAAGACACACAGTTAAGTCACCGTGCACGTGCAGACGGCCACCACCTTTGCTGCCCACATTGTGCGTGGAGACGTGTGTCTTCAGCTCCAGAGGACTGGGGTGCGTCATCAGCACCCGAACCCAGTCCATCGTTCTTACATCAGACTTAGCATTCCATGAATTGCTCAGACAGTAGTACAGACCTTAGCCAGTCCATGGATTGCTGCGTTTAAACATGCATGTTCCTCCCTTTATCGTCCCTTCCACCATTGCTACTGTGGGACGGAAGTGCATGTGCAGCAGTGTGGCTGCCTCCCACTGTGGGGACCCTGCACCTCAAACTCTGTACCCCAATGCTAAGCATAGAGGTAAAGGGACTGGGCTTCATGGTGTCAAAATGCTTTTGGTAGATGGACGTGACCTGGGGGGTGGAGCAGAGAGCAAAGCAAGTGAGGTACGGTCACCCCTCAGCAGCAGGGCACTGACTGAATTGATCAGAAATGCAGGTCATTGTCAAGAAGCCATGGAAGTGGGGTATTGGCACACGCTGTACCTCTTTGCCCTTGAATTTGCCACTTGATAAATATGTATAGTCAGTCAGAACTTGGGACAGAAGCCAGGTGAACTATGTAAAACTGGGGGTATCCCACTGTCCCCAGCTGTCCTGGGGCAAGCATTCATGGTGGGGTACACCTTTGGGTCGGGCTCATGGGAACAGGGAGAGGTGACCTCCACACAGCTTGAGACGGTGGGTAATTCAACAACAGGGTGTTCTGAGCTATTTCAGCAGCATCCACACAGTCCCATCTCTGTGCGCAAGTTAGACATGGTCCACAGTTGAGCAAAGCCCTTTTGAGGAATTGCGTCGTAGATGCAGTAAAACCACACACGTTTCATCAAAGCTAAGCATAACAGCCAAGGGGGTTCTGATAGTGCTGCCCCCGTCATACATTTGAGCATATGGGGGTGCTGTGTCCATGATGCCCCACACAGGAGAGTAGTCAGCACAAGCCTGTTGGCCAGGACCCCTGTGGGATAGAGAAGCCCCGCCTTCCCTGCCAGCCCACGCTGTCCTCAGCCCACCCAGCAGCACACTCGGTCCTGTACAGAGAAGTGATTTTAAGAATTCAGGCCACAGGGCAGGGAGCAAACCTGGCCGGGAGACAGGAAGTCAGATGACAGCCCTGCAGTGGCAGGGAAGCCTGAGAGGAATTCTAATGGGGAGAGAACTGGTTCCCAGCTGGGTGGCGAGGGAGGCTCCCTACAAAGACAGGGAGAATCACAACTGTAGCCACGACAGCGCAGGCTGTCGCTGTTACATTGACAAGGATTTTCTGGACAGCACTCTGCTCTGGACCATGATAGACACAAGAGCCAAGCATCTCCACCCTCCCCAGATCTATTCTCCAGATTCAGTCTGGAGAGAGCTAGGACAGACTTGCCAACAGCCAGAGAGATCTATCTCAAAACAAGTCACGCATGGTGTTGCTGTTCCCCGCTGGAGACCTTCCTGTGGTGCTAAGGATGGAGTCCTCCCTAGACAGCCCACACACGCGCTTGCGCACGCACACACATACACACACTAGCCCCGGCCAGCTTTTAGCTATCTTGATGTTTGTTTAATGCTCTGGCCAGAGGCTTGGCCCTCACGTGCAGGCTGCTGGCCCTCACATTCCCAGCTCTTCAGCACCTCCGGCTTCTCGCATCATCCTCCATCCATTGCTTCCTTTCTTTGGTCCTTACTGCCTTTTGTTTTATATATATATATTTCCCCTCTCTCTGTCACTGTCTCTCTGTCTCTGTCTCTGTCTCTCTCTCTCGTTTTTTCTAGCTTTTGAGACAAGGACTTACTCTATAGTCCAGGCTAGTCCCAACCTTGCCATCCTCCTGCACCAACCTCTTGCATGTCAGGATTCTAGGTGTAAGCCCACAGCATGGGTATCCCTGTTAATCCTTGTATTATTGTACTCGCTGGCTTCTTTATTCACGTTATAGCATAAACCCCACTAGTACATTTACACATTTACACAGATGTGTTGTTCTCTGGTGTACCCCTAGTCCAGAATTGGTGCCTGGTGCACAGTAGGCACGTGCATAGATTTACTGAACAAATTAAACAGAGCGGAGAGGACAGAGCAGCAGATTCTGCACAAGGGACAGTCCACAGATGAGAATCTGAGTAAAACTGAAACTTAGAAATGAGGATTTTGGCAGAAGGTCCAGAGAGAAATGTTGTCCAGGCAGGATATATATTTTAAAGGGAGGAAGGGAGGAAAGCATTCATCCATCCACCCACTCACCCACCCACCCTCTCACCCACCCACCCATCCACCCACCCACCCACCCATCCATCCATCCATCCATCCACCCACCCACCCATCCATCCATCCACCCACTCACCCACCCACCACCCATCCACCCACCCACCACCCACCCATCCATCCACCCACCCATCCACCCACCCACCCATCCACTCACCCACCCACCCATCCATCCATCCATCCACCCACCCATCTATCCATCCACCCACCCACCCACCCACCCACCCATCTATCCATCCACCCACCCACCCACCCACCCATCCACCCATCCACCCATCCATCCACCCACCCACCCACCCATCCATCCACCCACCCACCCACCCACCCATCTACTCACCCACCCACCCACCCACCCACTCACCCACCCACCCATCCATCCACCCACCTACCCATCCACCCACCCACCCATCCACCCACCCACCCATCCACTCACCCACCCACCCACCCATCCATCCATCCACCCACCCACCCATCCACCCACCCACCCATCCACCCATCCACTTACCCACCTACCCATCCACCCACCCATCCATCCATCCATCCATCCACCCACCCACCCACCCACCCATCCACCCACCCACCCACCCACCCACCCATCCATCCATCCACCCACCCACCCCCATCCATCCATCCAAAGCAGTGTGTCTAAGCTCTCATGGTTGCACATTCCCTTGTTAAGTCACTGACTGGCACCTGTCACAGGAAGACTGAGGCTCATTCAGTGTGGCTGGTGAATAGGACATGAAGCACTGTCCAACCCACCATCCTTCCAAGGCCAATGTCTGTCACTTAACTGAGGCCAAATACACACAAATCAAATATTAAAGGAAGGTCAGATTGAAGTCAGAAACTAAGATATCCTGTGTGTGTGTATATGTGTGGGTGGGGGGGTTCTAAATCTCCTATTTGCAGAAATAAAGATTCCTAGAATCTAACTTAATGGTCCTAGAAGTACCATTAAAAATGTCTTGAAAATGCAAGCTTGCTGTTTTCAGTGTCTGAAAGATGGATCCCCTCAGGAAATCTAAGTGAACCCTGTGTGTCCCAGGCACTCGGCTACATCTAGAGTGACAGGACAGAAAAACCCCAATGCTTCTGTTTCCCTTGAGATTGAATTTAAAGGAAGAGAGACAGGAAGTAAATAAAAAAGCAGCGACAACCCAACACCTGGCAGTGCTGCAGATCATAGTGTGTCCCCCTCACCCCTACTCTAAAGCTCAGGACCTACAAGGAAGGGTAGACCTGGGAGCTTGAGGAGACTCTGATAGGTGGGGCTGGAACTGGGGGAGGAGCCCCAGGTCAGTCTGGGACTCTGATAGGTGGAGCTGGAACTGGGGGAGGAGGCACAGGTCTGTCTAGGAAAAACAGAAGCTAAAGAAGAGGTCAGGTGGCTAACCCTGACCCAGAAGCCAGAGTGCAAAGGACTTGTGAGCTTTGAGATTTTATTCTACCCAGAATGTTAAGAAAAGCCATGGGGGGGGCGGGGAACGAGGGAGGTAAGGAGAGGTGGGAGGGGGCACACCAAAGAGGCAGGGTTGAGATAGGCATCTGAGAAAGCATACTCTGGGGCGACAGGGTAGGTAAAGGCATTTATTCAGTGGGTAACGGCCTTCACTACCAAACCTGAAGACTTGAGTTCAGTTCCCAGGACCCACATTGTGGAAGAGGAGATCTGACCCTTGCATTTTGTTCTCTGACCACACACACACACATACACATACAGAGCAGGGGTGGGGTGAGGGGAATAAATGAAAAAGAAAGCTTGTATGTGACCTATAAGAAATAACAAGGCATCTTGGAAACAAAAGTCTAGAAAGCCATTTCTCAGCTGCAAGGCTAAGAGCTCATGTTGAAGGAAGGGACGCCACAGAGGAAGAGGCGTGGCCTCGCAGAGGAAGAGGCGTGGCCTCGCAGACTGAGCAGCCCTTTAGTTCTCTAGTCTGGGTAATTCCTGTGCAGTTGGGCCTGCTGAACTGTAGAAGAGAGACTAGAGCTGCAGGGCTGGTGGTGAGGAGATGCGGTCAGCTCAGGCTGGCTTCCCATCCGAGGGCGCGGGGCCCAAGGAGAAACTGAGGACATGAGTCTAGGGTCCAAATGGGAACTATTATAGGTTGCACGGGAAATGTCGCTCTTAGGCTCATGGGCTCTGTCTCTGGTGAAGCTGTTTCGGAAGGTTGTACAATCTTCTAGAGATAGAGCCTCGACGGAGGAAGTGGGTCCTGGAGGCCTCAAGGTTTTTAGCCCAGTACTGCTTCTTGTCTGCCCTCTGCTTCCTGTTCTTAGACATGAAGAGTCCCAGCTGCATGGTCCAGCCTCTTTGGTGAAAATCTGAGCTAAAGAAAATCCTGCTTCCCCGGGGTGCTTCTTGCCAGGCTATTGGATTGATCACAGCTTTGGGGAGGGGACAGTGTGTGTACAATGCACAAAGATACATTTTAGTCTTTTTCTTCAGTAGGGTTTCGATGGAGGGTCAACTGTGACTGTTATGTAGCAGGTACAACATTAAAGATTTCTTATCTAGGAGAGATGGCTCAGAAGTTAAGAGCACTTGCTGCTCTTGGAGAGGACCCAGGTTCTATTCCCAGAACCCCCTCCCCATGGTGGCTCACAGCTGTCATAACTCCATTATTATAGGATCCAGTGGCCTCCATGGGCACCAGAAACACGTTCAATTAGCATATATACATAGATAGATAGATGTATGTGTATACACACACACACATACACACACATAGATATATATGCACATGCTGAAAACAATAATAAAACCCCCCAAAAATAGTCATGAACCGATGATGATAAAGTCATGTGTCACTCATGTTCTTGGTGGTTGAAGTCAAAGGTTTAGGAATGCTGCCTGGGAGACTGGATGGATGGAGGAGGGTAGGCTAGCCCTCCAGAAGGTGCCATGAGGACAGTGTCTTGAATCTAATTATGCTGTGTCTGTCTGTCTTGTCACCCAGATCTAGCTCAACACATGTAGAACCAGAGAGGAGAAAACTTTCTCTAAAAGAATGTAACTTCCACCAGCCAGTGAACCTAGACTTGTCTGACCACTCAGACACCTTGTGACCAGAGATAATACGGTTTTCTGTGAAATTAAGCTGCAGCCCAGGTGTTTAGCGCATGACCCAGATTTGTCCCGCGTATAGACCCCCGGTCAGTCATCTTCAGCTTACTGAGTGGTGTTCACATCTCACATTCTCGTGGCCCCAGTGAAAAAGCCTCTCCCTGCTGTGCCAAAGAAAATCTCATTTCCCAGTCCCCGTCATTACTGTAAGATCTTGTTGAATTCTCGGTCGGCTCTCTGCAATAATAATATCCACATTGTTAGGACTGATACGTTTTTATTCAGAAATGCTGGCTTTCTTCCAGAGAGTAACAGATACCGTCACGATGTGAGTTGTGGGAATAAGAGCATACAGTAAAGCCACAGACCCTGGCTGACGGCTTTAATCGGCCAGGCCGGCCCGAGCCGCATTCCAGGCAGTTAGCCACTCGTGAGACAGCCCTCGAGTTAGCTGAGGTTATCAGGCAAGCTCGTTTCCATAGGGGTTTTGTGCTAACTATATCTTTCTTTAAAATCTTGGAAAAATTAATGCTGAACCCCACAAAAGTGATCCAGCAGAGGTCGGCTGTTTGATATCATGTTGGTGGGCTCTGATGCTCTTGAGATTTAGAGTTGAAGGTGTTTTGAAATAGTAGCACTGGAGTTAAGTGGCCTCAGTTCTCTGGGTCTGTCTCCTCACCCGTGAATGATAAGTGTGTTCGTTGCTGAAATCCTGTGCGGATTTACATGCATCCTCATGTCTGCTGAGGTGAGTGGGTCACGGCTATTGTGCAATCGCTTCACTGGTCCACACCTACTGAAAAATTTGATTTAATTCAAATAACATGGCCAGATTTAAATACTACTTTGCGTATGTGAAGTATTCTTAAGCTATTTAATGCCAAACCACTCCGCTATAAGGATGTACTTTCCAATAAGTAAGCAATCAACGCTCAGCTTTCCTGTGCCTATCAAGCACTGAAACCCTGGCTCTGAGCCTCAGTTAACCTGAAGGTCAGGGACTCCAGTCCACCCAAGTGGTTAAGTCCCTAGGACAGTTGTTACCACAATGGCATGAATTGCAAAGAGGCCTGCAGCTTGGCAAAGGGGTAATTCCCTGGGGTTTTCCTTCCCCTGCCTTGGATATGCCAAGCTGTGCTCTAAAGGTCATGGGTCCTGCTGACACTCAGTAGCCCTGTGACTGTGGGAAAGGATGGATTCCAAAGACTCAGATGATGGGAATCTAGGTGATTTCCAGGGACTCTGCTGGCTTGCTTCTAAAATTCTGGTAACTCTAATATTTCATGTGTATCTTTACGTCTACTTTTGAGACCCGGTGTTTATTTTATATTGTGAGAAAAAGAAAACAGTCGTAGCAAGGGATGTGGCATGGTTGAAGCCTGTTTCTTCACTGTGGGTGGGGTAGGTGTGATGTGTGGACACGATGCCATGCTTGGAGTCTGGCTGTCTAGTTACACTGGCCTGCTGCCCTCACGGTTACATCTGTCTGAACCCCAGAAAGACAAACCTTCTGGGGTTCAGACATCAAGAACCAATAGGGACAGACACCAAGTTTCTTTCAAATATCTAGAGTAAAGTCTTCTGGGAGAACATCCCAGTGCAAGTCTAGGAGGGTAGGAGAGCTGGGACGTGCCTCAGCTCCTCAGTTCTCCATTCTCAGGCAAGGACCCAGTGTGGAAGCAAGAAATTCAGTCTGCAAATGGTTCTGTTCCAGACCTACAGGCCCTCGGTAGCTCGGTCCCTATCGCATTGAAGGGTCCCTAGCACATTGAAGGGTCCCTAGCACATTGAAGGGTCCCTATTGAATTGAGGGTGGATTTCATGAAGGCGTATGTGTGATAGCAAAGGCGTACACACCACGGCAGCTGGGAGGGAAAGGAGAAAGGGCACGGCCCCAAAATCCCCTTCACAAACATGCTCCCATGACCTGCTTCCTTCAACTGAAGGTAGTCCCTTACTGAACACTAAACCCTCAACACTGGAGCCTTGAGGAGCAGACCAGCCCCCAGCAGCCTCCTGGAATGAACCTGACGCTTCGTGTTATGTTTCCAAGGTTGCATCTTAGTTTGTCTCCGTTGCCCATTTTTCACCACTTCATATAACTTCTTTGTTCCTTTCATTCTCCTATCTACATTTCGTGATCTTTCCTTTTCTCTGATTTCATGTCCCAAGCATGCCTGATTCATGAAATCGAACCCTTTCCGATCTCCATCTGCGTGTCTCACTCTCAGTAGCATGGTGGGTGAGATGAAATGAAAGCCAAAATCAAATCATCTTTAATAAAGAAAATACAGTTTGGAGAACACAGGTGAACTGAGGAGAAAGGAATCAACCAGGCTGAAAAAAAAATCACAAGAAAATCATGAAGTTTTCACACATCACCTCCTGAAGGAGTCTGTGGGGAAGACAGTTAAAATGTACATGGAGTAAGAGCCGCTTTGTTTGGCCTAAGTAGCCCTGGTGCATTGTGAAATCCTGTTTCCAACAACAGTCTTTGAACCTCATAGTTACCTTGAGGGCCTTTAGAGATAATAGACTACATCCAAGGATGTGAGTCAGGCAAACCCGCCTCTAGAATGGAACTTACTGCCATTGTGCTGTTGCTTTAGAGGTTGAGAATTTGGGGGAAGTTGAGGTTTAGAATTATCCTCAAAAGCTCAAAGTTCACATGTTGTTGGTAGTGGTGGTACTTGTGGTTGTCGGTTGGGTTTTTTTTTGTTGTTTTGTTTTGTTTTGTTTTCCAAATTCTGGGAGATCCATAGAGTTCAGGGTGACAAGGCATTGACAGGAAGCTCTTTGCAAATGGTACCAGGTGACTTTGGGTAGGGCCCAGTACCAATTTAATGTTTTCTTCTGCTCACTGGAGAAAAGATGAAACTGGCTTACAGAACTGGAAAAGTCTCCTTCTGGGGCTCGCTGAAAGGACAAGGAGGGTTTGTCTCGTTTGTGTTGTTGGAGCATAGTCTCGGCACCTTTTCTAGAACAGTCCCTAGTAGGTTGATGTTGTTGTAACTTCTCAAATGAGAGCATCCTCGCGTAGTCCCATGGGTCCATCCCATGGCAGACACACGTGAAGGTCCACAGTATGGGTGGATGGAACAGCAGTCTCCCCAGTACTGGCTTTCTTGGGCTAGGGATATAGATCAGTGTGGAGTGCCAGCCTAACACGCACGAGGGCCGGAGTTTGGCGCCTGGACCCCCAAACAGCGAAAACACGCTTTCTCTTTAGTCTTCTAATCTTAAATCCTAGACTAGCAGTGGAAAGGAACGTGATGGCTTGTTTTCATGTTAATCCAGCAATAGGAAGAGAGATACTTTATTCTGAAGTTTAGGCATACAGAGGGCTATGGCTGGGTAATCTTACTAAAGATCTCCTACCACCAAAAGCTCTAAGCACTTGGGACAGTGGTGGCGCTTGCCATTAATCTCAGCACTTGGGAGGCAGAGGCAGTCGGATTTCTGAGTTCAAGGCCAGCCTGGTCTACAGAGTGAGTTCCAGGACAGTCAGGGCTACACAGAGAAACCCTGTCTCAGAAAACCAAAATCAAAAAACAAAAAACAAAACAAAAAACAAAACAAAACAAAACTCCAAAAACTCTAAGCACAAGCTGAAGGGACAGTGTTCTGCACACCAGGCTCAGCAAAGTAGGTAACTGCACATGTGAACATATCAGACGAAACTAGAGAAAATAGGTGACCACACATCTGAGCATATCAAACAAAACTAGTGAAAATAGGTAACCGCACATATGAACATATCAAACAAAACTAGTGAAAATAGGTAACCACACATATGAAGATATCAAACGAAACTAGTGAAGGGAACGGCTGCAAAGCTTCATTAAAGCCGGTCATGTGAGCAGGACCTTTAACACTTATTTCTAATTTACTCGAGTGTCTAACATCTCCATTCTGTTGATGCATTTAGGTATTAATCTAGCAGAAATTTTATTTTCTGTTATCACATAGGTGATGCTTTTTAAGTTTTTAAAGGAAACAGGGAGTGGGCCACACTGCTTTACAAGGTGGAGGAAAATAAGAATATTGTTACATTACCACTGACAATGTGCAGTCAGCATCAAGAGGATGTTTATCTGGTAATAAAGTGGAATCTCTCCTGGTAACTTTTAAAAAGATGTCCTGTGTCCAGAACCAGCTCAGCCTGGAATGGTTTGAAGTGGCGACACAGTATCAGATATAGCTTTAAAGACTGATGGTCTCTGGCCTTCTAGCTCTCTAACTATATTGAATGTTTGCTGATAACTTCTAAACAATCCTAAAAACCTTCTTGCTCATTAAATGGCTAAAAATCACTAGGCCTAACCACCGGTCTCATACTCTCCTGGACTATTCATGCATGCTTACATACACACAGGTATCTACATACACGCATACAGACAAACACACATATACACTTGGATGGATGGATGGATGGATGGATGGATGGATGGATGGATGGATGGATGGGGCAGAGCTCTCCAAGCCAAATCATTCAACCAACAACTTAATTTCTTCTTTTTTAGGCCTTTTTATACTTTCTTAGACAAAAAGTTTTTTAGAAAATTACCTCAAAGATAAAATGTTACATAAAATGGGAGTTACAGAAGGATGTTGATATTAAGTTCAAAGCAGTATTTCGTTATCATATGCTCATTATAAGTTCAAAGCTTTTGCATGGCCTTGCCTTATCATAGTGCACCGCTGTGGTTTTATCCTTGGACCCAAATGTTTTCCCTCGAACATAAATTTGTCCCAAGTCTATTTCTCTTTTGAGTGTAATTATGAAAGCACATTGTATTTCTTATTAGACAGCCTTTACTCCCTATATGAGGAGTGGGCACATTCTAATCTTTGATTTTAACTTTATTACATCTTTCTAGAAAACAACTAAGAACATCTCTTAAAACTTGATTCCTAAAAATTTTTGAATCAAATCAGGAATTCTATAATTCATCTAAACTGCATTAATTAATGAAAGTTAATCCTTATGTTGCTCTCCAGGAAATCTGATCAATAGGGTGCGCTAATGCCCAGGTGTTGTTATATTAGTTTAATAATGACAGGAAAGCATATCGGCTGTAAGAAGCAATCCTGGGGTGAAGTCTCTTTGGAACCTTGCCACTAATTTTACTCATCACAGACCACGCAAAAATGGTGGGCTATCTCCAGGAAGGTCACCTTCTAACCTTAGTATCCTAGATGGGTCCTTATACCCATACATAGTTTTTATGATCTGGTTGTAAAATCACTTAGAGTTCTCATGATAAATATGACAATTAACAAGATTACCATAAAAATTAAAATAAAATCATTCACTCCAGACATGGTTTCCAGGCTTGCACTCCTGGATAGTGTGGTCAAGGTGTCACTAAGGTAGGTGTCACTGCTTTCAAATGCTCAGGGTCTGCCCATTTCGAGCCCCCTGGCTTGCTGGCCACAGCTGCCTTATCTTGCATTGTCTCACTCAGGTAGAAGAGCTGGTAGCAACCTCCTGCGTGACCCTTTGTAACAGCAGAGCTGCCTTTGCTGATGGCATCTATGCCTTTAAGTAGTCGACAGATTTACCCAGTTTAGTTTCCCTGCAGCAAATCATGGGGAAGCCAGGGTGACAGCTAGGCCAATTAAAGGTTCATTTTGCAATCGAGGGGACATAAGTGTGATTACCAGAGCCTGTGTCTTAAAAGCCAGGCATGGTGGTGCACATGTGGATTCCCAGCACTGGAGAGCAGAAACAGCAGGTCCCGTTGCCTGCTGGCCAGCCAGCCCTGATCACCCCGAGAGCTCTGGGCCAATGAGAGATGCTGTCTCAAAACAAAATCCAAACCCAAGGCAGATGGCACGTGAGGAATCTCATCTCAAGGTGACCTCTTGTGTGCACACATCTACATGAGTTCCCACCCACACTTGTGCATTCATACACACACACTTGTGCACCTCCATGTATGATCATGCACACACAAGGCAATTCTTTATAAGAAATTGGGAGATGGCTCAGTAGTTAAAACACTCACCCATCACCCAAACAAGAAGATCTGAATTCAGATCCCCAGAATGAATGTAGATGCTACATAGGCATCCGGACCCAGGTGGCTCACTTGCAATTTCAGCCTCAAAAGATGGAGGCATGGATTCCCTAGACCATGCAGGCTGGGAAGGAGCGCTGGCATCAGTGAGCTCTGGGTTTGTTTGAGAGGCCTTGCCCCAAAAAATAAGGTGGAAGAACAATAGAGATAGATTTAACATCAACCTTGAGTGCACCTGCTTGTGTGTACCAGCACACTCGTGCACACGCGTGTGCATAGACACCACACCACACAGACCCAACACACACACACACACACACACACACACACACACGAGCTTACACATATACACATAACACCAGTACACACCATACACATAAAGAGAAAAAAGGAAAAATATAATTAAAAACAAATTCTTTTGAGTTTCATAAAATAAATGATTTGTCTTATTAACGCTTCAGGAGCCAGTTCTTAGTCTCTGCATGCATCCGGGATAATCAGTGTTCTACAGAAGTAGAAGTAGCCCTAGGCACCCATGCTTTTGCTCTCACCGAGCTTCTAGTTAATGTGTTATTTTTTGTAGTGGTTGTTGTGGTGGTCTGGGTTCCTCTCACTGCCATGAAGATGGGTTTGGCTGGCTTGAAAGAACCCATGTGAACCTTGACAGAGAGCCCTGAAATAAAGCCGTGGCATGTCCTCGTGTCCACACTGTCAGGTTGATCTCCGTGTGCCTCAGCTCACAATTCACGCTCCTCACTGTCACTCCCAAATGACACCGGATAACTGTAGTCAGAGCACTGCCTTGCTAAAATTAGAACTCAGTGATACCCAGGTACCACCCAGGGAGGCCGCCGCGCAAAGCGCCAGATGGTCTCTCTGGAACAGCACCATGCCACAGGCTCTCTCAGGTGACAAAGTGCAGACCTCGTGCCAGCCCTTGCCAGCTCTGATCCTAGATGCTATCAGGCACACAGAGTGAATTGGATAGGCATCCCCTAGCCTGACTTGGAAAGCAGCGTGTAGATATGCCAGCGTGTCCTTGATTCAGCCAGGCCAACGGTTCTCCAGCTACTACACAGCCAGCCATTGTATGCTCCCCCTCGGAGGAGCCAGGCTACATCAAGAATGTTGCCTAATGAACTGAGGTTGGGAGCCGGGAGCTAACTGGCTGTCTGTGTGACATGCATGTTTAGTGGGGCAGACGGGGATGTGTTGCTGTGACCTTGTCATTCAGCCCAGGCTCCTGCTAGCAAGTAGACAAGGCCAGGAGACTGCGTCTTGGCTATACCATGCTCTAGCTCTGACATTACTGGAAATCATTGAACCTGCCTTGGCCTTGTTGTGAAGCCTAGTCCATTCACTCACGTGTTTACCAACCACATGGCCCGCATTGTGTTGGGCACCTGCCCTGGAACAGCAGTAAATAAGGTCACGTGCCTTTCTGCAGCCATCACAACACACTGAGATCCTATACAATAGGCTGCCACTAAAGCCACCAGGGATAACAAGAGGGGCAGGAGGTTCTGTTTCAAGTGGGTTTGGTAGGCAGAAGGTTTTATATTGCATGTAACATCAACTATGTGTGTGCCCTGTGAATCCCCACTTTGCAAGAAAATGAAAGTCTCCACGGGTAAGATCTTTCTAACTATTGCTTAATCTGATAGTGTACATTAAAATAGTTTCTTTTTAGACTGGTCTTATTGAAATGTTGCACATAATGTAGTCTGTTTTGCAAGGCAAATCTTCCTTTCAGTGTGCCTAATGAATCTGTTACTCAAAGAATCCCATAATAGTAGTGGTTCTGGGGTAGAACACTTGCCAGGTGTATATGAAGCCCTAGGTTTGAGCCCCCAGAGTAGACAGGAAAGAAGGGAAGGAAGGGGAAGAGAAAGGAGAAGCAAAGGGGGAAAGAGGGGAAAGGGAAGAGACTTTATACCATGCTGCCTGAAATATACCTGTATCTTAGGTCACCATAATTATGTTACCATTATTCCTGAACTAGTTAGTCACTGTGTGCCAACTATATGATGACAAGCAGTTGTAGCACCGAGTCTTCACCAGATCTTTAAGGGAACTGAAAAGGAATTAGGAGGCAACAGGGCAAGGTGGGAGTGAAAGGTTATTCTGAAGAGTGGAGAAGAGTGTGTGTGGCAGAATCCGTGTGCTCTGATGAGGGACCAAGCCTTAGCCTTCTCTTAGGTGATGCTGGGCAGATGAGGACCAAGCCTTAGCCCATCTACCCGATGTCCAGCGCAGCCAAACATGATGCTGTTCATGGCACTGTGTAGGATAAACAAGCATGCTAATTATAAAAAAAAGGAAGAAAGAAAAACAAATTAATTTAAAAACTCATTCTATGTGTATGGATGTTTTATCTGCATACATGTCTATGCATTTCATGTGTGCCTGGTGCCCATGAGGCCAGAAGAGGGCGTCGGATCCCCTGGAACTGCCGTTGCAGATGTTTATCAGCCACCAAATGAGCACCTGGGAGATGAACCATGGTCCCCTGGAAAATCAGCAAGTGCTCTTAACCACTGAGTCATTTCTCCAGGCCTGCAAAATATTAACTTTTGAAGCACTAATTACAATGCCTTTTATAAAATATTGATGGCGATCACACAAAGATGGCGCCAATTCCAGTAAAATGAAGCCAAAGAAGTGCCCGAGCCTGCCGGGTGAGGCTCTCTGGCTGGGGAGCAGAAGAGAAAAGTGAGTTCCACGAGGCCTGGGACGTCTTGGCTGCTAACACTGGTGACACAATCCATTTTCCATTCTGATGATAAATTTTAAATTCTAATAACTCCTACTTGTGAGGCCACTAAAGAGCCCTGTCAGCTCAGAAGTAGCTATGCATTCACAATCTTCACACAGAAGCCACAAACTGGGCCAAAGGGCAGACATCTCCTAGAACCTAATTTGCAAGTATGAGGTTGTGACAGAGCCACACATGGCTCAAGGTCTGGGCTTCCAGCAGTCCTCCCTGTGTGATGAGAATCCTCTCAGAGCTCAGACTCCTCTAACTGGGGGGACTGCAAGTAACTCTTGGAGAACACTCTGGACATCTTGAACAACAGAGGAAGCACAGGGGGAACCCCAGCATGTGTGCCCCAGAACAAAGCCTCAACTTTCCTTCTAAAGCAATGCTCCCAATATGTGAATAGGTCAGGTCTGCTGACTGTTTGGAGAGCCCTCTTTCCTTACGAAGCTTAATCAGAAAACCCTTATGAAGAAGGGGGACATAAATAGAACACTCGCACCCCATGGTGGCTTTCTCAAGAGTAGATTTTGAAAGTGTGGCAACAAGGAATGTTTTCAAAATTTGTTTGTTTGGGTTTTTTTTTTTTTAACTATTTAGGGGACACAGAAGAAATAACTGGTCTCATCCCAAATTAGCTAGCAGAGAATGGAGGCGGGTAGACAGGGAACCCTCTGAAAGTCCCAAGTTGCAAGTGGCATGGGGAAATTGCAAAGGGCATGTCAGGGTGACTCCTTGTTCTTGTCTCTGAAAATACGTTAATTTGGGAACCGTCATAATCCCATGAGCCGGTGACAGAGCATGCCTCCCACTCTCTGGGTACTTTGCCGTAGTAACCATATGGTGCCACATGACACACCTAGCCGGCCTGCCCCAACTCCGCCTACTCCTCCTCCCACCCCCAGAAGCAGAATGTGAACACAAGTTTTCTTCACACTCCCCCCCACACATACACACTATCTCCACTCAGCATGTTCTTAAATCCGTAGGAAGCCTGCAAGCTGGGTGTTATCTACCTACTGTCAGAACGATCAAACACTTCTTGAGCGGTGAAAGGGGGAGTCACTGACTGCCTCTCCAGCCACCGACAGCTTTCTTAGCACTGCAACCAAAGAGTCCTTCATCTAGGGGCTGCAGTTTTTACCTTGGTCACTGTTCGTGTGGGACAGGTAGTGCCTGGAATGTGAGAAAGACAAGGACTGAGCAGGCGGGTCATCTGCCTCCCCCGTCTCTCTTCAGAAAGAATGAGAGAAATAAAGATGCACACTGTCTGCCTTCGTGTGTGTGTGTGTGTGTGTGTGTGTGTGTGTGCACATGCGCTGCTGGTGCTTTAGTTTTAGAGGAGTAAGTACCAGCATCATCAATATGTATAATACAGAAAATTCAGTCCTGATGAGGAAATGGGCAGAGGACACTCAAAGCTCTGGCAGGCTGATGGGTGGATTCCAGTTCTTGTCAGGCAGTCAGTGAGGATGCAAGAGACCTTAGTGAATAAGGTAAAACAAAAAGCACCTCTCCAGGGAGCACTGCACAGGGAAACCTCTCTGCCTCGTGGGATCATGTCTGAGCTGCAGCAGCTACAGCTGCGTTGTCCCTTCCTCTGTGGCTCTCTGCGACACTGCCATTTATTAGTTCCTCTGTGGATCTCAGACCAGCAACCACAAGCCAAGTGCCCAGCTAGCTCAGCGACCAGAACCACCTGCCACCATTTCTTTACCATCTCTCCCTCATGTTCTTTCTCTCATGCCAGCACAGCAGCTGGCACAGTCGGAGCTGGTGAGCTGGTGACTACTTAAATCCAGGCCGGCCAGTTTCTACCCCAACTTATGAATTGTGGTTGGCTTTGAGCACAGCCACCTCTAGGTAATACAAACCCCACAAGTCCCAGGGGAGGACCCCCAGAAAGATATCCAACTGGAGCTGTTCTTTTAGGGTCCCCAGGCTACCTACATTCCGAATGGCTGACTATAAATTTTGGGGCTGCCTCCATTTGGTCAAGTTAATAATTTTCTATAACTACTCAAAGAACTTACAACCCACTATTCTGACTACTGACTGCACCTTTCTGTCATAAAGAATACAGATGAGGAGCCACACAGGAGCACGTGTGGGTGCCGTCTGAGGGAGCACAGAGCCGTCCAACCCTCTGCATCTTGCCCTTTGTCAGCCAGCACAGTTTCACCAGAGTGCTTGCGCTTAGACCTGGTTGGGTCACTGGCCACAGGATTGAACTCGATCATTAGTGCAGAGGTTGGGTTGTCTGGAAATCCCACCTCTGGGATCATGTGTGCTTTGTCATCCTAGGAACCCACCTTGAGTCAGCTCATTAGGACAAAACCAGATGTAATCCTGGGGCTCCCGAGAGCAAACTCACCTTTGTCACCCAAGAAATTGTAAAGTTTTGTGTCTATCATCATAGGAACCAGAAAAAAAAGACCCATCAAACTGTTTATTGCAGGACAGTACCTAGCTTCAGTCGGTAGACCTGGAGAGGGAGCTGGGGCTGGGAAGGAAACGTGAATGAACTAAAGCAAAATGATGGAGACGTGCTTAGAAAGTGGTCATGCCCTTGTGGCAACTGTAAGGTGTATGTGCACACCATCAACCCTGAAGGTGATGCAGTCTTACTGAAAAGGCCAGACTTCAACTGGAAGCAGATAAAGAGTGGGTAAACATGTTAAACCTCCCAGGCAGGCTCTGTGTTCCTACCAAGACTGAGTACCTGTGTCCGACAGCCAATAAAAACAAAGCATTGTAAGAGTGCATCTGACTAGTTCCATTCTATGTCAGAACCAAGTTTTTCTTTAAAAAAAAAAATTGGATATATTCTTTATTTACATTTTAAATGTTATCCCCTTTCCCAGTTTCCCCCCTCCCAGATAGCCCCTATCTAATCCTCCCTCCCCCTACTCTTATGAGGGTGTTCCTCCACCCATCCCACTCCCACCTCCCTGCCCTCGATTCCCCTATACTGGGGCATCTATCAAGCCTTCATTGGACCAAGGACCTCTCCTCCCGTTGATGCCTGACAAGGCAATCCTCTGCTACATATGCAGCTGGAGCCACGTGTACCCCTTGGTTGATGGCTGAGTTCCTCTTTATATAGAAAATATTTTGGCTTTGTTTTGACTTTCAAAGTATCCTATTGGGTAAGTAATCAATTAATCATAAAATCAGTTAATCAGAGAAATTCTTTAGGAAAACCATAGAGTATGTCAAGTATATGAAACCCTAAGTGGTCTTAGCTTAAACATGGGGAGCTTATTATTAGTCAGAACTTCTAATGAGTGATGCCTTCCCCGTTACACATGCACGAAACTGCGCTGTGGCAAAAGGCTGTGATTCCCGCCCTCTGAAGCCGGATGTCTCCGTGGCTAGGCATGTTAAAGTTATGTTCAGCTTGAGGTCATTATTCCAGGCAGCCTCCTGCTTCCACAATCTTCCACTATCTCCTTTCTCTCTCTCTTGTGCTCAGCCAAGTCCTAAGGGTGGCTTCATCCTTTGAAGTTTCCCCCTTTACCCTCCTGGGAGTCACCTCACCTCTTATCTCAAGACAGCTGCCAGTTGCCACCCGAGGATGGCGGGTTTACTCCTCAAACCATGCGGTAAAGGGACTCATGCGGCCGTCGGTCACTTCACTTGGCAACTGTGGTACTTTTGCAAATGAACTGTATGGTGGAAAATCTAGTAAGAAACACAGAGCAGTTTAGGATGGTAACTATGAATGTGGAATCATGGGAGCCCCGCAGCGCAGCCTTAGCGAGTGGAAGCTGGATCGGGGGCATCAGATGGTTAGCTGGTACTCAGCTGCAGAACGGAGTGCATTCTGTGTGCTGCCTGCCAGCAGTGATACTTGAAAACCCTCTGCCAAACTCCACCAAATCCCAGCACTTTCCCTCCTCACCTGTCTGTGGATCTGTGTCTCAATACTGACAGGACATGTGCTCCTGATCTTTAGTAAATGAACATTTAGCAGACCCTGGAAAAGTAATGTAAGAGTCCAGTTGTAATCGTCCCTGTATCATTTGGTTTTTCCCACTGAGTTTAGAAGCTGGGCTTTCTGAAGCTGAGGACTGAATCTAGGGCATGCATATCGGTAAGAACCTAGAAGCTGAGCCACCTCCTAGCCTTGTTTCTGTTTAGTTTCAGTGAGTCTCTGGATTGAGCTCCCTCTTTAGCTGGGCCAGGCCCTAAGCCTGCAATCCTGTACCCCAGCTTCTGTAGCAGCCAAGTGCCAGCGTGTCCATCAGACACAGAGAGCAGTCCAGGAAAGGCAGGGGGACTTTCAGAGAACCAAAGCCTGGCTCAGCCACTCACCCTTCAGTGGCCTTGGATAAGTAAGGAAGCTTGCTTCCTGTTGCAGGCCATGGAGTAAGATCATATTAACCCTGTGTGGAATTGTGGGTATCAGCCGCAGCAGAACTAAATGCCAGGCACTCAGAAGGCAAGGTGGGATCTGTGGCCATGTTTCAGAAGGTCAGAACTTCATTCCTTTCCAGCTTACATACATACAGGTGATGTTTCATAAATGCTAATAGCTTCTTTAAAAGACAAATTCTCAATGTTTGGTTGGCCCAAACCAGTCTCATTACTTCTTAGTCTCATTGTGACACAGCAAAACATATGCATGCTGGCTTGGGCTTTGATTCCAGGCTGCTTCCAGCCTTAACTCTATGTTTGAGCTTTGGCAGGCTTAAGTCTATTTGCAGCAACCTGGATTTCAAAGCTTTACCTTGCATTCACAGCTCACGAAACAGGGGGCAGGGAAAGGTATGGACATGCCTAGGGCGTTTCCCAGAGAAGCAAACTGAGACTTGGACAGTAGATACCCACCTGCCCTGTACAGTAGGTGCTCTCAGTTATGGAGAAGTCAAAGTCCCCAGGTGTCCCACCTCTCCAATTGGTTCCCTTCCATTGTACAGTACCATCTCTGCTCCAGGAACAAAGCATCACCTGAGAACACCAAATGTGAACACTACACAGGGTCTCTAAGTGACGCTGACAGTCTATGACTGAACAGCTATAGACATAATGGGTCACGCCGACCTGCTACTAAAAGGACTCTGATTCTTTTGACTTCTGCCTATTGCTCCTGCAGTCTCCTAGACAAACACACTATTATAAAAATTATCCCTGGCAAGAGGATTATGGGTCCTAAGCGAACGTGTCAGGAACGACAAGTTCATCTATGAGTCTTGCATTTTAGAAGCCTCTAGAAGACCTGCACCTCACTGAGTTATTAGGAGGGATCAACCCCGCAGCCTAAAAGTCTGGAAGCTAATCTTCCTCCCTGGCTTTAGGCTATCCTGTGGTCACATGTATTCGTTTCTGGTGAAATGAGGAAATGATATCATATTGACTAACCAGCATCAGCCTGGGAATCTGATAACCATGTGCATGACCACAAGATCTGCCATGTGTAGTGAAATCAGACGACTGTGTTAGCCGGAAGCATAGGCCTGGTGCATCCAACTGGGTCCAACTCACCCTGCTGGCCTGTTTGTGTCCCTGGCTCCAGTGGAGTTACTTGGAGTTTTTCTCTGTTTAGGAAGTGTTGTCTGAGAGCTCCTATGTGCTGCCTTTATTATATTGAGCTTGTACCCTTTATCCTCCTCTCTCCAGGACTTTTATTGTGAATGGATGTTGGATTTTTTGCCAAAGACCTTTTCTACAGCTAGAGTGGTGACCATGTGGTTGCTATTTGTGTGATGGATTAAGTTTCTTGAACCACCCCTGCATCTCTGGGATGAAAGTGACTCAATCATGGTGGACAGTCTTTCTGATTAGTTTTGACAGTATTTTATTGAGAATTTTCATTTTCTTTAACGGTCTAGTAGACTTCTACAATGACTTCATCTGGCCTGGGCTTTTTAGTTGGGAGATTTTTAATTACTGACATCTCATTGCATGTAAAGGGTCTACTTAACTCATTTAAATCATCTTTATTTTATTTTGGTAGTTCATCCATTTCTTTTACACTTTCCAGTTTGGTGGAATATAGATTTTTAAAGTATATTTGAGTAAGTCTCTGAAGTTCTTCAATGTCTCTTATAGTGCCTCCCATTTCTTCTCTAAATTGGATCCTCTCTAATTCTTTTGGTTACTTGGGCTAAAGGTTTATCAGTCTCTTCAAATAACTGTTTCATTTAATCTTTGTTTTTACTTTCATTCTGTCATTAATTTCAGCTGTGGTTTGAGTGTCTCTTCCAATCTATTCTTTCTTGTTGTTTACTCTTATGTTTCCAAGGCCTTTGGCTGCATCACTTCATTTTTGACTTGAGATCTCTAATGTTTTTGATATAAGCACATCAGGTTGTAGACTTTTGTCCTGTGGTGGCTTCCATCATGTCTTACAGGTTTTGCTATGCTGTGTTCTAAGAATTTGCAAATAGCCTTCTTGATTTCTTTACCCAACTTTTATTCAGAAGTGTGTTGTTCAGCTCTCATAAGTTTCTGTCATTTCTATTATTATTGATATCCATAGCAATCAGATAAAATTCAGGATGTAATTTCAATTTTCCTATATTTGCTGAGACTTGCATGGTAATCTATTTTGTAAATTTTGTAAAAATGCCTTGGGCCACAGAGTAGAACTATGTACTTTAGTTTTTAGATGGGATGATCTGAAGATGTCTGCTAGGATTATTTGATGTGATTGAACTTCACAGTTTCCTCCTTTTGTCCAAATGACTGTGTGTTTGTAAGAATGGAGTATTGAAATCACCTATTATTAGCACTGTGCTGGGGTTGATCTGTGTTTTTAAGTTCAATGGTGTTCCTTTTATGACACTGGGTGCGCTGATGTTTAGTGCATATATGTTTAGAATTGAAATATCCTCCATTGTGGTTTTCCTGTAATAAGGATAAAGAATCCCATGTCTCTCTTGTGATTAGTTTTAAAGTCTATTCTGCCAAATATTAGACTAGCTACACCTGCATGAGTCTTGGTTTCATTTACTTGGATCCTCTGTCCCTGAGGTAGTGTCTATCACTGACCCAGAAGACAGCAAAAAGATGAATCCTGTTTCTGATCCAGTCAGTTATTCTGTTTCTATCTATTGGAAGAGTTAAGACCAAATTAATTTCATTATCATTTAATAGTAAGAGCTATTCTTGAGCAATGTATATCAATTTCTGTCATTTTGTTAATTATATGCTATTCTTTCAGACCTCTTTTGATTCAGTGTTCTGTAGCTGTTTTTGCACCTTTCTGTACAGGTTTATCCTGTTCTTCAAACCTGACAGTTTCACTGGGTATAGAAGTCTGTGCTGGCATCCATAGTCTTTCATACCTTCTAGAGCATGGGTCCAGTCCTTTTCATAGTCTTCACTGGAAAATCAACTGTTGCTCTTGTGGTTCTGCTTTTGTATGAGACTTGATTTTTTTTCTTGTCACTTTCAATATCTTTTCTCTGTTTTGACTATTATGTGACATAGAGAATTTCTTTTCTGGCCCTGTCTATTTGGTGTTCTGTATGTCTCTTAGACTTTGATAGGCATCTCTTCTTAAATTGGGGACATTTTATTCTATAATTTTACTGAAAATATTTTTGTTTCCTTTGACCCGGGTCTCTTTTCCTTCTATACTTATTCTGAAGGTTTGAGCTTTTTATAGAGTTGAGTTCCTATGCGCTCTGTTCTTAGGGTTTCTGAAGTTTTACATTTTCTTTGTCCAAGTGATCAATTTCTCTATTTTGTCTTGCAGAGTTGATAATTCTCTCTTCCATCTGATCCAATCTCTTGATAAACTTTCCTCTAAATTTTTTTGTTAGAAATTACAAATTTTGCATTCAAGGTTCATTTCATTTTGGCTTTTCTTAAGAGATTCTATCTCTCTATTGAATTCTGTTTTCATGTCTTGAATTGTTTTTGTTATTTTATTTAACTGTTTTTTGCAATCTTTCAATCTGGCATTCATCTCTTTGAATTCGTTGATCATTTTTTATTATTTCTTCTTGAACCATTATCTTGTGTGTCATCTAAGTCACTCTTCTCAGGGGACATTACAGTGGGAGAACTAATTTTTGGTAGATATTTACTGTTTGCTTATTCGTGTTTGTGATGGGATCTAGGCATCTGGTAGTGTTTGTAGAAACCTTGCCTTTTGTGTTGAGTGGGTGGCTGAAGCACTTGGCCCTATTACTTCAATCTTTCAGATAATTGACCAGCTGCTGTGTGGGGCTAAGGGCCCAGTGTTTGGGGGTATCATAAGTCATCTTGGCTCAAGCTCAGTGAGGTTTCTAAACCTAGAGTAGACTTTCTGTAGAGTTAGAAGATGCTCACGCTAAGCTTCAACTGTGAGGAGTCAGAAGTTTTCTTTAGGCAATAGTTCCTGGTGGATGTGGCAATGCTAGTCTTGAAACCCTTGAAGAATGGGTGAGTAGAGGCAGGCCCAGGGGTGGGTAGAGTTATATGTGTAGGTGTAATGCCCCTCTTTAGAGGGGAGAGTGAGACTTAAGGTCATGGGTATGGGTAGAGTTGAAAGTATAAATCTAGTGCCTGTCTAGAAAAAAGGCCAAGTGGGTACAGCAGGTGTGGGTGGGAGTTGAGGATGGAAGTCTAGCTTCCCTGCTTAGAATAAGGGACGAGGATCTCAGCATGTCCTAACTTAAAACATTGTACAGTTACCCCTATACTATCATTTCAGATATGGTCAGTTGACATATCAGTAGAGAGAAAAACCTGACAAATAGAGAAGCCAGAAAATCCAAAGGGGGTAAAGAGAGAGAATGGAGCCCAGAGAGCAGAGACAGACCATCTTTGCTCCCTGGCACCTCAAACCATAGCTTCTCCTGGCCTTTGACATCTGTGACTGGCTGGGGATTAAAGGGCTGGGTGTTACTTACCATTGTTTCCTGGTGCCTAGCACTGGCACAGGAGTCACAAGCGGGAATTATGAAAGGAATGAGTAAACAAAGGGACCAATGCAGACAGAGCAGAGACCAAGAGTCCCGTGGCCCCACAGCTCCAGCAGCTGCTGCTGAGAGAGAGCTGCTGTTGTTTCCTGAAGAGCAGGCAGCGTTGAACATGACTGACCCAGCCGGGTAGGAGCCTTTCTGAGGAGATGGTTTCACATACTCTATCTTATGTTCTCTTTGGCTGAGGACATTGTGCCTCTGACCCCAGAAGTGACATTTTTACTTTCTCTCAGTTTAGGATCACCTGACCCTGTGTCACCTGATGCACCCCAACATTTCTGGCCCTGGCAAACTGCCTTTCTTGCAGTCACATGTGCCCACTACCCTCTTAAAGCCCCACCCTGTCTTATCTCCCTCTCATGGTCCACTTTCTGCCTTCGTGTATGTATATGGACATATATGTGTATGTAGATATCTAAGAATCTAAACTTAACTCTAGATTCTTCCTATGATAGAAAACACTCCATATTCATCTTTGAATCTGGATTATTTCTCTTAATAGTCTCAGTTCTACCCCTTTCCTTGATTTGTTATATATTCTTATTCACACATAAAGAGGAATGGAGTTATATGGAAAGCCTTTATTTTAACCCCCTGAGCTTTTCCCATCCCATCTCCTGTCCCAGACACAGTTTCTCCTCTGGAAGACCCCAGTGGTGGCCATCTGTTTACCTCTCTCTCTCTCTCTCTCTCTCTCTGTCTCTCTCTCTCTCTCTCTCTCTCTCACACACACACACACACACACACACACACACTCACACACACACACACACATACACACACACACACACAAGAAGAGACAGGGAATTCTAGGACTCTGACATGAAAAAACTTATCATACCTTTAGCCTCTTAGCAAAGGCAGCTTTCTAGCTGTCCTCTCTGCTCTCCGGTCTCCTCTAAAGTCTGATAGGGGTTGTCACTCCTACACAGCCATCTCAGAAGTTAGCTGGCTCATTGCCTGAAGGCAACTAAGCCATCGCAGGGATTAGTCAGTCACGTTCAGGTTGTCAGGGACCCTGCAGGATTTGTCCTGAGCATCTGCAAATTCTGATATTTTCACTGTGATAGAAAATGGATGATGTCAAGGTCGCTGCCTTCGCCATTTTAACTATAGGTCTGCAACAGTAGGCATTCATACAGTTGCAGGAACATTATATCATCCCTGACTGCAGAGGAGTTCAGGCCAAACTCCATTTTCCTGGGCCAGAGAGAAAGCTAACAGGCCAGAGTGCTGCTGCCAAAGCTGAGCATTTGAGCCCCAGGACCCAACTGGAGAAGAACTGACACTGGCAGTCTCTCTCTCTCCGTCCCTCCCTCCCTCTCTGTCTCTGTCTCTCTCTCTCTCTCTCTCTCTCTCTCTCTCTCTCTCTCTCTCTCTCTCTCTCTCTCTCTCACACACACACACACACACACACACACCATGCCAAGGCCAGTAAGGTCAAGATAGAATGGCAATGCAAAGATCCTCCCCTGCAGCTCTGATGGCCCTGTGGTTGGAGGCTGCTGGGGAAAGGTTTTCTCAGCCAATTCCCCAATGAGCTGTTATCAGAAGCCCCCTGCAGGGGTGGCAGGTAGGGGGGATACACCCATAAGATCTGAGGTGCACAGGCTTAGGATCCCCAGCTCTGACATGGGTGATTAACCTGCTGGAGATGGGGGCACTTTACTGTTTCCTCTGCAGTAAATGAAGGTTGAAAAATATATGCTAATTTATATGCTGTGGCTCTCTGGTGTTTGACAGTCAGGCAGAGCTTGAGACATATGGGCATCGACCACAAGGGAGGAGAAACACACAGAGGGCACACCCAGTCTGCCCAGAAAATAGCAGAAGCGGTGCCAGCTGATTGCCATCTGGGGAAATCACCCCACTGTAATACAGTCCTTCCAAAGGGAACAGATAGAATAACCCCTGGCTGTGCTCTTCCACTCCCCTCTTCCCCACATGGAGTCACGGGCCACAGCGCTGGTTTAAAAAAAAAAAATACCCTCAGCAGAGGACATATGCAGGGACCCAGCATGGGTAGCTAGAACAGAAACCTTTTTTTATGCCAACCTCCTGCTCAGGAGCAGTTCATGCTTCTCTTATACACATGCACACACACACACACACACACACACACACAGAGTCCTCTCTTGCCTACCACAGACCCTACCCCATCCTCCATCAGAATCACTAGATGCCCACAGGCTGCACAGTAGTTCTCAGATGCTTCATCCAGGACCACCTGGGACCTTGAAGGAAGTCACTGTTGACAAGGTCTTTCTTGGACCATGAGGACCAGAGTCTTAACTTCTTGATTTCAATCCTGCCTCTTTCTGCCTCTAGCCAGAGAGGGACCTTTTAGTGTATATACTTAGAGAGATTCAGTTTTGAGTTTTTTTGTTTTGTTTTTTCCTTTGAGACAATACTGATATGTAGCCCAGGCTGGCCTGAAATTCACTATATAGCCCATTCTAGGCTTGAAGTCCAAGTAATCCTCCTGCTTCCAGAATGCTGGGATTACAGATGTGCGTGGGCACACCTAATTGAGACACTGATTTAAATTCCAACAATAACACCTGGAACCATTCTTTGTAGCGCCGCTGGCTCCCTCCCACACTTACTGTCTGGTTCCTGCACATTTATTTCCTCCTAGGAGAAGAATTTGGATTGGTTTCCTCGGATGCGAGCCATGTCACTTGTCAGCAACGAAGGTGACAGTGAGCAAAATGAGATCCGGAACCTGCAAGAGAGGCTGGAGTCTACTATGAGTCTGGTGAAGCAGCTGTCTGGGCAGCTGGCAGAGCTGAAGGAGCAGGTCAGTGAGCTGAGGGGAGGGACGGGGTGAGCTGAGGGGCGGGGTGGGGTGGGGGTGGAGGTTCGAGCCATTTACCTCTGTGAGCAAGGGGACCCAGAAACTCCAGGAAAGAAACCTCCCCAATTGTGCAGTGCAGCATCTCAGCAAGCAGGGACTCCCCCAGCACCCCTGCAAGCATTTCTCACTCTGTGGAAAGACAGAGAGGGAGGGAGCCCTTTGCTCTGAGAGATAGACCTTATCTCCTGCCAGGCTTCAGATAGCCAAGCTCCTTGAAAAGGCAGGTATTTCCTGATAGCTGCGAAGGCAACATCCTGACCAACCATCTATCATATGACGTCCTGAACACTCACAAAACAGAATATCACCCGGCCCCTTGGTAGCAGTTAAACGCTCACAGCAATGGTGATAAGAACACAACAGAAAGGTTGCGCTTCCTCAATACCTCTAGTTACCGTAATTTACTTTTCAAAATAATTTCTTTTGTGGTAAACATATGCGGGAGCAGACAGTGGGCTCTTGGGAAAGAAAACAAGACCTCAGTGGCCAGTGGCACTGGGGAGGAATTAAGAAAACCAGCTGAATGCTCTCTCCCTCCCCCAGATGACAGAGCAAAGGAAAAACAAGCAAAGGCTGGGCTTCCTTGGATCAAACACACCCCATGTGAACCATCACATGCCACCGCACTGACACCATGGGGCACGCCGTGACCAGCCTTTCATCTGATGCCCGCCTCATCGCTGAGGGATGGAGGGGGAGCGAACAGTGCCTATTGTTGAGAAGCTAAAAACACCAAGTGCTGAGACGCTGAGCCGTTTAGCTCCCAGAACAATCTGTAACTGTGTTTGCACGCTTGAGAAGATTCAAGCTTAGGGGAAAAAAAAACCAGCATAGGGCACAGACTCTCCGTGTGCCCGGAAGCGGCCGGCCTGAGGGGCTGGAGGGGGTGGGAGAGTCTGATCAATCGATCAATAGATAGGCCTTGGACTTGTCTCACACGCTGACTACAGCCTCTGTCATGGTTGGTTGGGATTTGTTTCTTCGAATTGTGGCATTCGGGTCAGCGAGACAGGAAGCCACACACTGCTGGCTAAGTCTGACTAAGAAAAAACTTAACAGACTTAAAAAGGAGAATCGAAAAGGTGTCATTAAACTTTCAAACCTCCAGTGTTAACTGGACGTTTTCTTCTCGGCACAAGAACACGATGGGCTCAGAGCGCTAGCCCTCAGTGCTTCAGAGCTCAGAGCCCTCACACTAAACCGCATAACTGGATCAGAGCGGCTGTCCCCAGGACTCTGCGGGGATGTGTAACAGGAAGCTTTCATAGACTTGGCAAAGAATGCACTTCTGGTCATGCGCGTGCTAAGACAATAAAGACCGGGAGAGGGGACGCTTCACCATAAGACCCAGGAAACGATGTGCTGAGTGTGCATGCTACAAAAGCACACAGGCACCGAAAGGAAATACAGGGAAAGGGTGACAGCAAACACCGAAGAGCTTTTCTCCAGGCACCTACCTTGCCTTTTGAAAGCAGGTTGATTTTTATCTGAGGTGCTTGAGGACCTGAGTGTTTGCGATCCTCGCAGCTGGGGGAAGGAAATCTAAAAATTGTGTTGACTACATAAGAATACGCAACATTTCAATGGCCTATTTAAGTATGTCAGAGAAACAGCTTTTCAAAATGTAGGCAGATTATCATTCCTTCCCCCAAACTGTTTTCATGTTGACTCATGCAACCAGAACATGTCAAGGGAAAAAATAAATAACCTGGAAAGGAGAGATATCTTTTGGAGACTATTTGAGGTGTCAGAGACAGACAGACAATGAAAGTGGGAGGCAGGCTTGTGGCGAGGGTCCGCAGGTCAAGACACTACATCCTGAACCAGAGACCCTCTGACACGCTCGGCCACCAACGGCCATGTGGGGTTTGTTACCACAAGTTTTACAGCTTTATGGCATTTCAATACAGTTTCAGCTATTAGCTCCTAAAAATTAAAAGAAGTAAATCCTGGCTCCTGAAAATAAAATAAAATCAATCAGTCAATAAATAAATCAAATCCTGGGTCTGTAGAGACCCACTGTACAGGCAAGAACCCGAATGGCTTCCCTTCCAACTTCAGAGGCGCAGCTTTGGGAACACCGAGATGTGTTTTCTAACTATATTTACTGGGACTCAACCCCCATACACTAGGACCACCCAAAGTTAGGAAGTGCTCCTAGCCAGGGTAGTGCTTCTCTTAGCCTGAAGTTTAAAGATGCTGACACCGTGACCACAGGTGTTCTAGGCTAACACAGTGTACCACTGACCTTTGACCCTTGCCAGAGACCTGTCTGCAGTTACCCTAATTCTTTGCTAAAACTTTAAACTCTAATCACAAACTATTTTTTTAAGGGTGTCACCAAAATTAGGCTAAGGCCGAGATGTTTAAAGCCCAGGGCTGTGCATGCTGTAACAGTATTTGGCAAAAGCTGGGCAGTCAGCAGGGCCGGCGCTGCAACTTCAGCTGCTTCCGCCTGCCGTGTGCCGTGACCTGACCCCCCAGTCAAGTGCCAGCAAGCTCACGGTTCGATACCTCCCATGAGAAATATCCAAAAGATTTCACCTGATGAGACTCTATGTCAAAATTAAAAATTTTTTTCAGTTGCACCTTTTTTTTCCTTCCCCTGTACAAGATGAAAGATGATAAAGCAAAAATTTAAAAACATCAAACAAAATGGAGTCACTTTCTAGGACACTGAATTCATACAGATGTTAAAAAGTGAGGAAATCTGATGTCAGGTGAGAGTTTGTATTATGTATGTTTATTAATGCGGCTGGAGTAGTTGACAGAAGTTGGGTATAGTCGGTATTCTCATATGTATACATTGATATTAAAAATACAGTCACCTCTGACTTCTATGCTAGGAAGGGACTCTTTTTTTAAAAAAAAATATTTAGGTTATTAAAATCCATACTGGTTAAAAGTCACAGTTCCTGCTGAATGATATTTTTAATTTGCAGAAGGGTTTGTTTCCAGGTGTGCTCCAATCTGCATCTCAAGAGTTTAATCTAAATTAAAATGATTGTTTGTGATTAGAGGCCTTGCACTGTCCAGAGATATAACACTGACCAATTGTATGCACGTAAAGATGCTATTTCTACCCTCTAGAAAGTTGTCATAAAGGGCTTATTTTCACAAATCTGCCATTTTCTTTCCCCCTGTGGATAAAGATCACAGGGCTTGGTAGACTGTTGATAATTTCGGGAAGCTAATTCATTTGGACCAGAACTGATTTTGTGGTGCTCCTCATATCTCCCACTTACAGTCTGGACTTTGGCTGCCTTCTAAAAGTTGTTTAATTATAAACTGTAATGTGCTGTGTGTGGCTCTGTCCCTGGGATTAAATGTGGGCGAGGAGGCCTAGGAGTTGATGATGAAGACTAAGGACTTCACTTCCCAAGATGCTGTCTAACAGGAAGGGCGTGCCAGGTGGCCATCCCAGGGGCCTCAGCAGCAGAGCACTCCCGCAGGGTGGTGATGACCTCACAGCTCAGACCCTTAAACAAGCAGACAGCCTCCGTGCTGTGTGGCAGAGGAACCCTGACAGCTGTCTTAAAGCAGTAGTTGTAGTAGTTATTGTAATCTTCTGGCCTGGAGACCC
This sequence comes from Apodemus sylvaticus, assembly GCF_947179515.1. NCBI lineage: Eukaryota > Metazoa > Chordata > Mammalia > Rodentia > Muridae > Apodemus > Apodemus sylvaticus. Next base: position 184,205,601 of record NC_067473.1, on the reverse strand, counting down.
TTTCCAAACTACTGTGAGATGAGACAGCCCTGGAGGGATCCAGAGCCAGGCGAGGATCTAAACTGCTTGCAGCTCTGAGGGCCCGCCCTGAGCAGGGGAGGGGAGGCTGTGTAAGCCATGCTAAGCTCTGTTTTCAAAATCTGACAGCCAATTCCAGATTTCAGAAAACGCTTGAGGTTACCGGAGGCCCATGCTCACTACCCCCGCTGCTGCCTCCAAAATAACAGTTGACAGAACTCCTGTGTAGAAGGCACAATGCCAAAATCAACTGGCACTAAGTTTGCATGAAAATCGAGAACCCTGATGACATTCCAGGTACATACCTTGGGACTGGCTTGACTAAAAAATGAGGTGACCATGCAGGGACTCGCCTCACCACATGGCTCCTCTGTCATCTGGCAATAGAGAATGTCTATATTGTCTTTTTAAAAGGTGATTCTTAACATACTGTCAGGACTGGATAACTTATAAGTTAATGTTAATAAAATGAATTTGTATCTTGTGTGCGCCTTATTCTTCTCTCACCATGTTTCTGAATAATCTCTCAGTGTGAAAGGCGCCCTGGTCACTGCTGTTTTGCACAGCAAGACTGAGACAGAAAAAAGGCCGGCGAGCCTAGGGTGTGCTGGGAACTGGCCAGACCTCCCGTTTTCTCACACTCATATCTACACTGCAGATTCCCAGAAGTGGACACAGATCCTTTGTCACCTCAGATTCTCTATTTCTTGATATCTGCTGTTCCCAAGGACAGTGGCCCTTTGGACTGTGATTCTCAACCCGTGGGCCATGACCCATTTGGGGGCTGAATGACCCTTTCACAGAGGGCCACCCAAGACCATTAGAAAAGACAGATATTTACATTATAGTTCATAATAGTAACACGATTATAGCTGGGAAGTAGCAAGGAAATGATTCTGTGGTGGTGGTTGGAGGGGTCACTGCACCACATAAGGACCTATATTAAAGGGTGGCGGCATTAGGAAGGTTGAGACCCACACGGTCTTAGAACAAAACTCAGTCTTCTGCAGCCGAAGTCCCACCCAGATGATGTGAAGCACACACGGTCTGTGAATAGATTTCTCTGCTGTGGATATTTTCCAGTTCCTTGAAGCGGTGTGGCAAGACCTGCTTTGATTTAGTCCAGTCAGAGGAGAGGTGGCTCAGGGGAGGACAGGAAGTGAGTTCCTCTTTCAGTGACGGTGACTGGCACCCAAGGCAAGACCCTGCATGCAGAGGGAGCGTGGGCAAGTCCCAGGCCACAGCCTCTGTCTACTCCACTGGGCGTTTTGAGGAAGTCTCAGGAGGACTAACCCCAGGCTGGAAGCTGTGTGTTAGTTGTCTCCATGGCCTTCCCCGACTGGAGAGGCCACAGCATCATGCGGACTCTGAGGCAGACAAGGACGACAGAGGAAAGCAGGCGTGACTGAAATCCTCTGAGGTTTTAGGTTGTTGGGAGTGGGAGGTGATTCACTTTATAGCCCTTGCCTGAAATTCGCTGTGTAGACCACAGTGTGCAGCTTGAAGCTCAGAGAGCCACATTCTTTTGCTTCCAGAGTGCTGGGATCAAAGGTGCGTGTCACCATGCCTACTGTGTTCTGTCACAGGTGCTCTAGGCAAGTCCAGCTTAGGATTTCTCTGGTACAAATTCAATGAGTCTTCATCAGGCATTGCTCATTGAATTTGTAACAGAGTCAAGCTACTGAAGTTACTCTCTAACACCTGCTTCTGGCTTTGGGTCATTTATTTTTTCAATCAGTCTTCATTTGGGGCAATCATGGTCTCCTTTTCCTACATCAATACCCCTTTCCTTCTTTCAACAGGAGTTGTGTTTGTGGTCTCATCTTCTCAGCATTATATACAAATAAAATTCTTTGACCATTGTACTGTAAAGGCCTGGGTATAGGATCTACGAATCTTGATTGTTGTTTTATCAGAAAATCAAAGTTACTGTGGCTACCATGCTGAGAGATTGATGGCTGGCTTTAGACATCACAGCTGGCTTGAGGAGAATGACAGGGTCAGGGAATCCAGGTGCTTCTGCCACAAGACAGGGAGTCAGTCCATGGGGCGGTGGATGCTCGGAAAGCCTGGGGCTGAACAGAAGAGATACAGGAGAAGCTGGAAAGCGAACTGGAGTTGTCCACAGTGCAGGTAAGCTGAAAATGAAGCTGGTACCCTTCCCGTGAACTGCATCTGCTTCCGTCCAGGACTAGAGAGGGATAAAGAAGGGTGTCCGCTAGGGGCTGCAGACACTGAAGGCCACTTCCTGCCTCACAGCCAGCACATGAGCCAAGTGACAGGGTGAGCCATATGGAACCTGTCCCCTGCTCCTTCCAAACTAAGTCGCCACTACTTCATGCCTTCCATTATCTGGATTTCATGGAAAGATCTCCTGCAAACCGAAAACATAGACAACCTTACACACAATGGAACTCTGGGAAATGTTATTCCAACTTAGCTAAATCCACATAACCCCAAATCATCAATTTCTACTTTGCCTACCTTTATATTAATTCATATAATAATTTTTATTAGTTGACATAATACAGGAACACTTGGAAACAGTCTCAATGAAGGGCTGTCTAGATCAGGCTGGCCAGGCTTGTCTGAGAGGGTTGCATTGAAGGCATTGATTGAGATGGGAAGTTCTACTGTGGGTGGCACCATTCCCTAGGCTGGGATCCTAATCTGTCTAAGGAGAAAGCAGGCTGAGCCCAAGCATACATGCAGTCACTGTTCCCTGTTCCTGATTATGGATGTTGTATGACCCAGTCCTCCATGCACTAGCCACTGTCACTTCCAGGCTGTGATGGTCTGGAACCTGGAACTGTAAGTGACAAGAAACCCCTTCTCCTACAAATTGCTTCTGACAAGGTGTCTATCACAACAATTGGAAAGAAAGTGTCGTTAATCACATCCTATCACACAACTTGGCTAATTCTGCCCAAAGAGTTACAAGTGCAATGGGCAAGCTGTGGCAGCAGAAAGTACACCACTTCCAGCCTACCACACCAACCACAGAGGACAAGATAAAACAGCCTAAAGGCCAGAGAGCCCTAAAGATGAATGGATGAATGGAAATGGACTTTCACACACAGGAAATGGAAATGTAAGGATTTTTTTTTTTTTTTTTTTTTTTTTTTGCTGGCTAAAGCAATGATATTGGGGCTTATAACTTGTTATTGGTTCAGAACCCAGCCTAGATAACTAGGCTCAGTCTATTGCTGCAAAGAGACACCATGACCACACGAACTCTTATAAAAGAAAACATTTAATTGCACTGGCTTATAGTTTCAGAGGTTTAGTCTATTATCAGCATGAAGGGAAACATGGTGGCCCACAGACAGACATGGTGTTGGGAAAGGAGCTGAGAGTTATACATCCAAATCTGTATACAGAAGGAAGAGACAGGTATTGGGCCTGGCTTGGGCATTTGAAACTCCAAAGCCCACCCCCAGTGACACACTTCCTCTAACAAGGCCACGCCTCCTAATCCCTGGCAAGTAACACCACTCTCTGATGACCACACATTCAAATATATGAACCTATGGGAGCCATTCCTATTCAAACCACTACACTAATGCAGATATATATGACACAACAAAACCCAATGTAAGCATGTATCTTACAAGATTTGCCAAGGCTTCGAGATGGCCAGTGGTAGACGTGGTCACTGTGTGAGCCTGATGACCCTGGGTTCAGCTCTGTAGAACCCCCAGCAAGGCAGTGCCTAGGATAGTTACCCACAGGATCACCCAAGCAAGACTAAGGCACGCATCAAGGCAGCAAGAATGGCTACAGTGAGCCTGCTTCTATAAGGCTAAGAAGAGAACCACTCTCGAAAGTTGTCCTGACATTCACACGTGTGCTGTGACAATTTGCTCCTACACACACACACACACACACACACACACACACACACACGTAATCCTATAAGATTTGCCCACAAAAAATATAGAATAAGAAAAAGGATCATTGTCCAAAACATCATTAAATCTTCATCATCATTTAAAAGATGGTTGCAGACCAAGGAGCTGGAGCTGAGTCGTATTTAGAGTTGTAAAATTCAGACACAGGTAGAGATGACATGTAGGTCACAAAGAGGATGGGGGCTAAGGTAACGTTAGAAGATAGGTTGAGTTCTTTTCTTCAGTGGTGGTGGGATTTGATCTTACAAAAGCACACCTCTCTGTAGACCATGAAACAGCAATATTACTCACCATGAAATAACCACACCTTGTTTCCTTTATTCTTTGTTTTCTAATCTTTTATAGATTCTGAAATTGCTAGTTTAATAATAGATTAATAATATTTTTAAAGGAAATAAAAGTTTTAGTGTCTTAAATCCAGCTAGCATATTCTAAAATTGAGTTGGTGCAAAATCATTTGTATTTCTATGGGGTCACAGGAATGCTTATTAACCAATACCACAGCCAAGGTTCATGTTGACTTCAGTGCTTTAGATAATTATGAGAGGAATTTCTATCCACACCAAAGAGAAAATTCTCCAGGGTGAAATCTAATTCTGCAAATTTCTATGCAAGTGAGCATACCGAATGTGAAAGCAGAGTGAGGCTCCCTTGGCCTTTTCCCGAACAGCATTCATCTCGACGGCTGGCATAAAGAAAGACAGCAGCTGCACGGAGATGGCAGGAGCTGGGCTGCAGAGATAACATGGTAGATGACAGAGTCCTCATAACATGGGCGCAATGAATGACCTACTCGGATGGGCCGTGGGAGAAAGCAATGCTTAGCTTGGAAAACCTGGGGTGGAAAAAACAAGTGGGGGGGAGTTCATGTACAAATCAGTAGGCGTTGAGACCTTTATAAAAACCCTTTACCTCCATGCCTATGTCTTCATTTGTGTCAGCATGTATTTAGTACTGCTTAAACATGAGAACTGCTGTAGAAGCCTGAACAAGGCAGGAGGGCAGAAGCCTGCTACTGGACTTAGTAGCGGAAGGAGAGGCAGCAGGTTCTTGAGACATTCCAAACAGAAAAGCTCTGGGCCCAACTGAATGAGAGCTAAAAAATGGACAGAATCTAGGATGCTTCCTGGGTCACTAGCTGGATGGGAAAATACCATTGTCATTAGGGAAGACAGAGTAGGGAAGGCTGAGGTACAGAGGACCACTGCGCTTGGGATAGAGGGGTTTTCTGTGATTTACAGACATCCGGAGAGGGAAACATTAGTGTGGATATCTAGGAGCCACAAAACAGTCAGGACTAGAAATAAAAGACTTAAGCATCATTAAGAAATGCCTGGTAAAAAAAAAAAAAAAAAAAAAAAAAAAAAAAAAAAAAAAAAGAAATGCCTGGTAAGAAAACCAGAGAGATAGAAAGAGAGAGGGAGAGGGAAGGGGAGGGGGAGGGAAGGGAGGGAGAGAGAGAATGAATTAAAATTGTGAATGGGAGTGAAGAGAATTTCAAGGTCAGAGTCTCAGAAGTCATGTTAGAAAGGATGGCTGAACAGTCAAGAGGACAGTCTCAGGAGCAGAGTGTCCCAACACAGTGGCTTGTCAGAACCTTCTACTTGGGAACACCTGAAAACTACAGAGTAATAGCAAGTGTACTCATGTGTTACAAAAGCAGGGTGCCACAGTCACACAAAACTAACACAGTTGTTAAAATAAAGGATGTTGGTATGAAGGGGCTCTCTAGGGCTGGAGAGATGGGCCAGCTGTGAAGAGCAATGGCTGTTCTTCGCCCAGTGGATCCAGGATCAAAGACCAGCACCCACACTGAGGATCACAAGCACCTGTCCCTCCGCTTCAAGGGGACCCAATTCTGTCCTACTTCTGTCCTCTGCTAGTACCAGACACACAAATGGCAGACACATATGCACATAAAATAAATCAAATAAAAACAAGAAACTTTGAGACTGCATCTGGGGTGACACCTGAAGCAATCTCATCCCAGAACAGGTTAGCTTGGGGACGGGTTAAAGGTCAGAACTCATCCCACAGCTCGTCCTTACCTCTAGTATGTATATACAGCACTCATTGGAAAGTGAGGCGGCTGCCCCATCTAGGAGAGAGAGTCCATCCATTCCAGGGTCAGCCTCTTCTTTCTCCCTCCCATTCCCCTCAGACCTCTAGACATTGGTTCCTCCCTGAGATGTCATAGGAATCAGAGGTATCGCTTCTCGGCCTTTAGGCCAAGATCAAGTGTAGGAATCAGAGGTGGGGGGAAGTTAGACCCATCTTGCCTTAATTAGGCAAGTGAACAGTCAGTAGTCAGTGGACACGATTAGCTTCAGTGGTGGTTACTAGTTAGATATGACTGTAGCAAATCTTGTGCTACATTTTAAAGTATGCTATAGCTCTGTGGGTTTTGTGCTTTTTTAGTAGGAAGTTTGCAGCCAGTGAGATGGCCTATCAGGTTAAAAAAAAAAGTACTTTTCACTAAGCCTTATGATAATAGTTCAATACCTGAAACCAACAGGGTCAAAGGCAAGGATTAACTGTTGGAAGGTGTCTTCCAACCTCCACATACACACCACAGCATGACTGTGTCCACAAATATATTCACGTGAACATACGTAAAAATAAAAATGTTTAAACAAGAAGTTAAGAGGAGATATTCCCGGCTTTGTTATTTGAGGCAGTTCTACCCCTTGCCTAGAAGAGCATTGGGGGAATAACAGGTGGGTGCCATGTTCCCACACACTAAATAAAACTAGCAGACAGCATCTGACACTCAGAGCCTCTAGAATATGTGGAGAAGGCTCACAGCATCGCAGGATGGCTTTCTGGACACTGCATGTAGGCCATGCACGAGGCACATGTATCCAGTTACCATATGCAACAGGAAGGAGCACAGGAAGTGAGGGAAATGTCTTCCACCAGGACATTTGTGTTCTCCTTCCTGATCTCAAGACAGCTGGAGAGTGACAATGAACAGACCCAGGTAGCAGGGGTAACCTAAAGAGTCACATTTCAGCCAAACTTAGAAGTCAGTGTTCCCATACTGGGTATGCCACTGAGGGCTAGAGAGAGAACTACGGAAAGTTCTTGTCAATGCCTAAGTTGTATGGTAGACCACTGGAGTTTAGCTGCAGCAAGGAGTCCAGGTGACGTAAGCTCAGAGGGTCTCAGGTGAGAACATTACCATCAAGTAAACTCACCTCCTAGAGGCTCCAGTTTTTTAGTTTCAAGATACACTGCATAGACCCTTCCTGTGTCATCCAACAATGCCAACACTGACCCAGTAGTTCAGCAGACACTACCGTACGTCCCTTCTCTCAGTTCCAGATAACCGAGTTATCCCAGTGGGGAAACACATCCATAACCACGTGACTCATTAACACACTATTTACAAAGAGTTGAAGATGATTATGTTTACATCTTATGTATTATCCTATTACTCTACCAACAGATAGACCTCAGTGGACTGCCTCAGTGAAGCTTTGAAGTGGCCACCAACACAGGGCAATGGTTGATTTCGGGAAGGTCAGACATCTTCCCCGACTGTTCAGATTCCTCTGTCTCATATCTTGTTTGAGCTGCCCATTCACCAAGCATCTCCTCAAGTTAAATTAAAAAGAAAGAAAGAAAGGTGAGCTCTATATGGAGAGTGGGAGCCCTCAAACACACCCCTGCAAAATCAGCACTGAAAGCCTACTTGGAGACCATGTGCTTGGAGACCAGTGATCACGGTGTTCTGTGCTTGGAGACCAGTGATCACGGTGTTCTGTGCCTGCCCAGTCGGGTCATATTGGTTGATGGTTGGTGCTGAGCCTGTAAAGGCACGAATTTATTGGACATTGTCCTAGTTAGGGTTACTCTTGCTGTGATGAAACACCATGATGAGAAGCAACTTGGGGAGGAAAGGGTTTCATTTCTCTCACAGTTTAACATTAACAGTTCATCATCAAAAGCAGTGAGGGCAGGACTGAAGCAGGAACGGAACCTGGAGGCAGGAGCCATGGAGGGGCTGCTTACTGGCTTGCTCAGCCTGCTTTCTTTATAGATCCCAGACAACCAGCCTAGGGGTGGCTCTGCCCACAGTGGGCTGGGCCCTCCCACCTCAATCACTTAATTAAGAAACGAAGCCCCACAGGCTGCCTATAGGCCTATGCTGTGGAAGCATTTTCTCAATCCAGGCTCACTCCTATCCAATGACTCTAGCTTAGGTCAACGTGACATAAAACTAGCCAGCACCACCGACCCCCTGTTAACTTGACATACAAACACATCAATGTTGATCCATAACCTTTCCTTTCTTTTCATCCCCAAGATCACACAATAATAAAGACATCACAATACAAAATGTTTTATAAACTTAAAAGTCCAACAGTCTTTTGGAGGAAACGCAAACATCTAAAAACTCAATATCTGTTAAAATCCAAAGACTTTTAAAATACAGTGTCTCTAAACTGTGGGAAGGCTCTTATAAAATAACAAAATAAGTTAAATACTTTCTTACTTCAAGAGGAAAGAGCCAGGACACAGTCACAATCAGATCAGAGGAGAACCAAACTCCAATAATGTAAATAATATAACGCCCTACATGGGCATTGACTCACGGTTGTCTGGCTCCTCCAAAGCACTGGGGTTCCTCCTCAGGCTCTGATCTCTGCTGCACACAAAGTTGTCTTCTGGGCTCTGGGGTGGGTCCACTCCACTGTTGCTGTTCTTAGTGACAATCCTATTGTACTGACATTTCCAAAACGCTGGGGTCTCTGCTACAGCTCACCAATAACCTCTCTTGGTCTCTCTTCATGATGCCTAGCCTCAGTATCTCTCCATGACCCTTCCAATCCTGGCTTTTCAGCTGCTACTGAGGCTGCACCTTCTCCAATGGCCTATCCTCGCCTCTCCCAGTGCTAAGCCTCAGCTGCTTTTCATGACCCCTTTATGCCTTCAAAACTAGTACCACCTGGGTGACTCTTACATCACCAAGTTCAGCTGCTAGCATGACGTACAATCTTGGTGACCTCTGGAACACAGCTTCTGCATGCTGACTCTCAGAAAACACTTCCCAGAAGATTCCATATTAATGATGCTGGTCTCTTCTCAATCAGCTCCAGTGAACCATCATCAATTGTCCCAGTAAAGCAAGGGTTTTTTACTCGAGTGGTGCTGGCCTCTGGTCAATCACAGCTGATTCTCAGCCCTCAGCTGACTGGAGCCATTGAATTTTAACTCAAAATTGCAAATGGCCCTGAGGCAGTCTTTCAGAGGTTCTCAAACTTCCCTCTGAAACTTCATAAGCCAGGCCTCCATCTTCTGCTCTGCTCTCAACAGTTCATCTTCCAATCTCCCACAGAACAGCTCAATGAACTTTGAACACTCAGTGGCTTTTCTAGCTCGTTTCCAAAGTCCTTCCACAATCCTTGCCCAAAACAACATGGCCGGGTCTGTCAAAGCAACACCCCTTTCCTAGTACCAACTCCTCTTAGTCACTGTTTTATTACCCTGAAGAGACGCCATGATCAAAATCGAGTTGGAGGTGAACGTGTCCATTTCATTCACGGTTACATCTAACAGTTCAACATTAAAAGCAGTGCAGGAACTGTACAGGCCAGCGACCTGGAGGCCAGAGCTGATGTAAAGACCACGAAGGAGTGCTGTTTACTGGCTTTCTCAGCAAAGGGATGGCCCCACCCACAATGAGCTGGGCCCTCCCACACCAATCCCTAATTAATAAAATGCCCTACAGGCTTGACCTCACCGAGATATTATGGAGGTATTTTCTCAACCGAAGCTGATTCTAGCTTTGTCAACTCAAAACAAAACTATCCAGCACAGACAGCAATTTTTTTCTTACGCTATATTATAGATAGAGGGTGGCGATCATGGGACAAACACTTCAGAAGCAATATTGAGGTATTGGAATGCTTTAAAAGAACTGAGTAACTTCTAAACCATACAGATTTGTGGACAACTATGAGACCAGGTGGTGTTAGGGTAAGAGACAGGTTCTGGAGTCCAGAGAACGGAGCTGAGCAAAGAGAAGTCCAAAACGGTGTCACATCCCAGCACAGCCAGCAGCAGAGGGCAGGCCCTGTGTGCACACTGAGTGTCAGGCCTTCCTGGAAGGACTGTGTGTAGTTTAAGTCCCAAATCCCCCAACTATTCCAAGAAGTGGATACCTGATTATCTCCTATTTAATATGAAGAAACCACTCTTTTTTTTTTCAAAAGTGCTGCCCTCACTGCTTTTGATGATGAACTGCTATATTAAACTGTGGGTGAAATACACCCGTTCCTCTCCAAGTTGCTTTTCATCATGTAGGGATATGGACCATGACACTGTGCCCGCAACTCCCTATTTTCTCCCAGGTCCCTAATGGCTAAGGATGCTGAACATTTCTTTAAGTATTTCTTGGCAATTGCAGATTCCTCTGTTGAGAATTCTCTGTTTAAATCTGTACCCTAGTTTTTTGGTTTTTTTTTTTTTTTTTTTTTTTTTTTTTTTTTTTTTTAACTAATTGGTTTGGATTGATCTGGTTTGCTTTTATGAGACAGGGTTTCTCTGTGTAACAGAGCCCTGTCTGTCCTGGACTTGCTTTTTAGACCAGGCTGGCCTCAAACTCAAAGGGATCTGCCTGCCTCCTGAGTGCTGGGATTAAAGGTTTTATTTGGCGATGTCTAGTTTCTTGAGTTCTTTATATATTTTTGGATATTAGCCTTCTGTCAGATGTAGAGTTGGTGAGGATCATTTCCTAATCTATAGGCTGCTGTTTTGTCCTATTGACAGTGTCCTTTGCTTAACAGAAGCTTTTCAGTTCCATGAGGTCCCATTTGTCAATCTTAGTGCCTGAGCCATTGGTGTTCTGTTCAAAAGTTTGTTTTTCTGTGCCAATGAGCTCAAGACTATTCCCTGCTTTCTCTTCTATCGTGTTTAGCACATCTGGTTTTATGTCGAGGTATTCGATCCATTTGCACTTGAGTTGTGCAAGGTGATAGATATGGATCTATTTGCATTCTTCTACTTACTAACATCCAGCTAGACCAGCACCATTTGTTGAAAAGGCTTTCTTTTTTTCCATTTGTGTATATTTCTGGATTCTTTATCACAAAGCAGGTGTCCATAGCTGTGTGGATTTACAACTGATTCGCTATCACTGATCAAACTGTTTTCTATGCCAAGCCATGCAATTATTATTACTATTGCTCTATAATACAACATGAAATCAGGAGTGGTGATATTGCCAGATGTTCCTTTGTTGTATAGGATTGTTTGAGCTATCCTAAGTTTTTGTTTTGTCCATATGAACTTGAATATTACTCTTTCAAGCTCTGTAAAGTATTGTGTTGGAATTTTGATGGCGGTCACATTGAATCTGTAGATTGCTTTTAGTAAGATGGTTATTTTTATTATGTTGATCCTACCAACCTATGAGCAACAGAGATCTTTCCATCTTCTGATATCTTCTTCAGTTTCCTTCTTCAAAGACCTGGAGTTTTTATCATAAGATCTCTCCCTTGCTTGGTTAGAGCTACCCCAAGATATATATTATTTGTGACCATTGTGAAGGATATTATTTCCCTGATTTCTTTCTCGGCCCCATTGTCATTTGTATACAAGAAGGCTTCTGATTTTATTTTTTTTAAAATAAAAAATATTTATTGTATCCAGCCATGTCACTGAACATGCTCATCAGCTGAAGGAGTTCCCTGGTAGAATTTTTGGGGTTGCTTATGTATACTTTCATCTCATTTGCAAATAATGATACTTTGAGTTCTTCCTGTCCAAATTATACCCCTTTGATTTCCTTTGCTCTTCCTATTGCTCAGGCTGGAACTTGAAACACTGGAGTGAATATATTTGCTCTAGTGGACCTCACCTTACCTTGTTCCTGGTTTTAGTGAAATTGCTTTGAGTTTCTCTCCATTTAATTTAATATTAAATTATTTAATAAAATTGTAAATTATTTAATAATAAAATACTGGCTATATGCTTGCTGTAGACGGCCTTCATTATGTTTAGGTGTAAACCTTGTATCCCAGATTTCTCCAAGACTTTTGTCAGACTTTCTCAGTGTCTAGTGGGATAATCATGTGGCTGGGTTTCTCTCAGTTTGTTTATGTGGTGGGTTTCATTGACAGATTTTCATATGTTGAACTATCCCTGCATCCCTGGAGTAAAGCCTGCTTTATCGTGGTGGTAGATGATGTTTTTGGTGAGTTCTTGAATTTAGTTTATGCTGCAAGATATTTCCTATCCATTCGCACTGAGGCAGTGAGAGGTCAGTGATTGGAGGGGAGAGAGGAGGAGGAGCTAAGGGAAGTGGGGGGGGGCAGAAGGAGGGAGAGAGGCTCGGTGGACTGCACGGGCAGAGGACAGAGAGGGAGACCCAGATATCCAGATGGCTTCAGATGTATTTATGGTGTTTTGGAGAAATTAGAAATATTGGGATAAGACTTTATCATTGTAAATTGGCATTATGAGTTTCTTATACATAAATATATTTGGTTAACTATTCAAGTTTAAGAGTCATGCTTTACCGGATACTTGGAAGGAGTTGGTGCTGGGCAGAAGCGTGGGACTCCCAGCGTTTACAGAGTCTAAGGCAGAGAGGAAACACAGCTGGGATGCTGTGAGAGCTAGATAGAAGAGATTGGCTCGGCGTGGACAGTGAGAGCTGCCCTGAGTGAGACCTGCCAGGACTTGGTGCAGAGGCCTGGCAGGGCAGTAACCATTTATCAATTCCCACGCCAAGTTTACAAGTATGTTATTGAGTATTTTGCATCAGTGTGCATAAGGGAAACTGGTCTGTAATTCTCTTGTTTGTTAAATCTTTATGTGGTTTGAGTATCAGGGTGAACCTGTGCCTTCATAGAATGAGTCTGGCAATGTTCCTTCCGTTTCTATTTTGTGAAATAGTCTGAGGAGTATTGGTATTTCCTCTTCTTTGAAAGTTTGAAAGATTCTTCACTAAAACCATCTGGTCCTGGGCTCTTCTTGGTTCAGAGAGTTTTAAAGATTTCTTCTATTTCCTTAGGGTTTACAGGTCTATTTAAATTGTTTATCGGATCTTGATTTTACTGTGGTAAACTGTATCTATCAAGAAAAATGTACATTTCTTTTAGATTTTGTGTAGTACAGGTTTTTGAAGTCAAATCTAATAATTTTTTTATTTCCTTGGTATCTGTTGTTATGTCTCCTTTGTAGTTTCTAATTTGGTTAATTTGGTTATTTTCTCTCTGGCTTTTAGTTACTTTGGCTAAGGGTTTGTCTATCTTGTTGGTTTTCTCAAATAACTATTTGTTTCATTGGTTTTTGTATCGTTATTTCTGTTTCTAGTTTATTGATTTCAGCCCTCAATTTGTTACCTGCCATCATCTCCTCTTGGGTACAATTGCTTCTTTTTGTTCTAGAACTTTCAGGTGTACTGTTAAGCGGTGGGTAAGAGACTCCTCCGATTTCCTTTTGGAGGCACTTGATGCTGTGAACTTTACTAATGCTTTCATTGTGTCCCATAAGTTTGGATATATTGTGCCTTCAGATCCATTGAATTCTAGAAAGTCTTTAATTTCTTTCTTTCTTTCTTTCTTTCTTTCTTTCTTTCTTTCTTTCTTTCTTTCTTTCTTTCTTTCTTTCTTTCTTCCTTTCTTTCCTTTCTCTCTTTCTTTCCTTTCTTTCCTTTCTTTCTTCTTTGACCCACTGGTCACTGAGTAGATGGTTCTTCAGTTTCCCTGAGTTTTTAGGCTTTCTGTTGTTTCTGTTGATGATGTCCAGCTTTAATCCACAGTGGTCTGATAGGATGCAAGGGGTCATTTAAATTCCCTTGAGACTTGCTTTGTGGCTGAACATGTGGTCAGTTTTAGAGACTGTTCCATGAGTTGCTGAGAAGAAAGCATATTCTTTTATGTTTGGGTGAAATGTTCTGAAGGTATCTGTTAGATCCACTTGATTGTGAAATGTTCTGAAGGTATCTGTTAGATCCACTTGATTGATAACATCTGTTCCATTATTTCTCTGCTTAGTTTTTGTCTAGGTGTCCTGTTCATTGGTGATGCCTCCCACTGTCAGAGGGATGATGTTTCATGTAAGATTTAGTAATGTTTCTTTTATAAATGCAGATGCCCTTGCATTTGGGGCATAGATGCTGAGAATCGAGATGTCATCTAGTTCAATTCTTTCCTTTGATGACTATGAAGTGTCCTTCCCCAACTCTTTTGATTAATTTTAGTTGAAAGCCTATTTTGTTAAATATTAAAATTGCTACACTGGCTTGCTTCTTGGGTCCATTTGGAAAATCTTTTCCCAGCCCTTTACTTTTTGAAGTAATGTCTACCTTTGATGTTGAGGTGTATTTCTTGTATGCAGCAGAAGGATGAGTCTTGCTTGGTTTTACATCCATTCTGTTAGTCTTTTATTGGTGTATTGAGTCCGTTGATGTTGAGAGGTACCAATTACCAATGATTGCTAATTCTTGCTATTTTGTTGTAATTGTGTTGTTGTTGATGATGGTGGTTGTGTGTGAGATTATTTATTGCTGTGATTTTGTTGGTATATTTAAGCTCCTTGGGTTGGAGTTTTCCTTTTAGTACCTTCTGTAGGGCTGGATTTATGGCTAGATATTGGGTTTTTTTTTGTTTGTTTGTTTTTGTTTTTCTTTGGTTTTTTTGGTTTTTTGGATTTGGTTTTCTCGAGACAGGGTTTCTCTGTATAGCCCTGGCTGTCCTGGAACTCACTCTGTAGACCAGGCTGGCCTCAAACTCTGAAATCCGCCTGCCTCTGCCTCCCAGAGTGCTGGAATTACAGGCATGCACCACCACAGCCCAGCCTAGATATTGTTTAAATTTGACCTTATCATGGAATATCTTGTTTCTTCCTCTAAGGTGATTGAATGTTTTGCTGGGTATAGTAGTCTAAGCTAGCAAATGTGGTCTCTTAGAGTTGGCAGCATATCTGTCCAGATTCTTCTAGCTTTTAGAGTTGCCATTGAAAAGTCAGGTGTAATTCTTTAGGTTAGGAAAATATCTTCTATGATTTTGTTAAAAATATTTTCTGTGCCTTTGAGCTAGGAATCTTCTTCTTCTATTCCTATTATAATTAGGTTTGGTCTTTTCATAATGTCCCAGATTTCCTGGATGTTTATGTCAGGGATTTTTTAGATTTAACATTTTGTTTGACTGGTGTACCTGTTTCTTCTATTGTTACTTCAATGTCTGAGAGTCTCTCTTCCATCTCTTGTATTCTGTTGGTGATGTTTGCATCCTTTGTTTCTGTTCTTTTTCCTAGATTTTCCATCTCCAAATTTCCTTCAGTCTTCTTTATTGCTTCTATTTTCATTTTCAGATTTTGTACAGTTCTACTCACCTCCTTCAACTATTTGCTTTTTCTTAGCTTTCTTCACATTCTTTAGAGGATTTATTGAGTTTTTCCAATTGTCTTTTCCTCGATTTCTTTAAGAGATTCATTCTTTCCTCTTTAAGGATCTCATTCATCTTTGTAAAGTCAGTTTTAAAGTTGTTTCATGTGCTTCAGCTGCATTGGAATATTCAGGGTTTGCTGTAATGGGATGTCTGGGTTCCGGATGTTGACTGTATTCTTACACTGATGTTTAGGCATCTGGGTTTGGAGTGATTATAGATCTATGTGCCAATTTCTGCATCTGTCTTTGTTGGATGGGTGTTTTCTTTCTTGGTTTCTGTTTCCTTTCTGGTCTACTGACTGGAATGGCCTGTGGTTGAATAGAGGGTCTCCACCCAAGTTGGAGGCTGGACTTCTAACGGCCTCTGGTCTGGTCAGGGAGTTGCTACCCAAGTTGGGGTTTTGAGTTCTGGCTATGTGAGTGGCCTCTGATCTGGTATGGTCTCTGGGGTTCATGGTGCTGGATTCACCTCTGATCAGGTAGGACATTTCAAAAGTGGTATGGGCAGGAATATGGTGACAAGGAAAGGAGGGGCAGTTGGAGTTATGCTGGGTAATCACAGGGAGGTGGGGATGGACTTACCTGGGGTTCAGAATGCTGTCCTACCATCTGGTGGGATAAAAGACTTCTGTGTTTTAGGGAGCTGGCCTAGCCTTTGGGGAAGGTTGTCATTGGAGGCCATCAACAGCTTTCAAATTCTTTTGAAGTGGAAGTTTCTGGTTTCCTTAAAAACTCAGTTGTGTCATGTGAAGTTTTTCTGGAAGCTGTCTGGTGAGAGGATGTTTTGATAAAGCAGATGCTTGAGAGGGTGCATGATGTTTGGAAAGAGTGTAAATAGAACCCTACAGACAGTGAAAGGACAGTCTTGCAACCATGGCTATGGGGTGCTTCGCTGGTCTTTGCTAGCCATGCAACTAGCTTTGCTGTTATTTGACAATCTTCGATGGTTTTCAACTAGCCTTTGCTGGTCTTCTCTTAATAGAGAGAAATGCACCAAGGAATTTCTCATGGTATTCTGACTGATTCTTGTCACTTCTGCTGACTCATGCCCATTTGGCAGAGCCTTGCAGTTTCTGCTGGATTGAACCACTGGTACTGATTCATGTTTGGCATTAGCTATTGAACTACACTACTGATATCCTGACAATGAAGACTGTAATCACCACAAAGAACAACTTCTAAATAGGCCCACAACCCCATTGTCCTAGCAACCATATTTTGCCCCTACCTTTGGATGCTGGCCTAGAAGGGAGGTTGAAATGTTTAGGAAACTTAAATAAATAGCCTTTGGAAAAAAATCTAAGCCTACAGACTTTCCTTTATGTGATTTTGTACTTGGAGAAATGGGAGATATATGACTCAGAAGAGCGTCCTCCACACCACCTGCCCATGCTGGTTCCCTGTCCTCAGACTCACTGGAGTTGTGAGGTTGCCATTTCTGTTCATTATGCCATCACAACCCACAGTCTTTTGTTGTGTCTGCCTGGATGGACCACATCAAAGCATCACTGTAGCAGGGGGAAGCAGGAAGGAGGGCAGCTCTGTTGTGGATACATGCCCCGGAGAAGGGAGGTGATAGAGACCCACTCTTCCCGCCTTCACTTGTTATTATTACCTTTGGGTGTTTTCTGCCACTGTTATTAAAGACACCATGACCAACAGCAACTTGGAGACGAAAGAGTTTATTTCCTCTACCAGCGTAAGGTCCATCATGAAGAGAAGTCAGGGCAGCAAAACCTAAAGGCATGGCTGAAGCAGAAACCATGAAGGCATGCTGCTTCCTGTCTTGTTCCTAGGGGCTTGCTCAACCTGTTTCCTTATACAACCGAGGACCACTTTCCCAGAGATGGTATCATTCACAGTGGGCTGGGCCCTCTCATGTCAATCACAAATCATTACAATTCCCCACAGACTTGACCACAAGGCCATCTAGAGGCATTTTCTCAGCTGAGGTTCCCTCTACCTAGATGACCCTAGACTGTGTTAATTTGAACCAAAACTAACCAGCAAAGTTATCAAACATCATAAAATTCAGGTGCTTTTAGATGCTGAGCACTCGAATGTAACAAAGCATCACCTCAGCTCTCAGGAAGCTCATATTTCAAGGATAGGCAAGCTAAAACGAGGTTCAGCACATTATGATGAAAACAGTGGTCAAAGCTTGAAAGATGCACATGATCTCCTGGCACTGACATAGCAGGTGACACTTGAGCAACCAAAGGAGAATGTAGAATAGAATGACCCTCAGGCCAAGGAGAGGGCTGGGGGGAGATGCATCGCTGTCACAGAAATAATGAAAGTAAATATGGAGACAGAAGAGCAGAGGAGATGTTTACTTGGGATCTAGACATGGCTGGTCAGTCCTACAGGGACACTAAGAGTTAGACTGTGAAGTGATTCTAGACTTTTACCTCAGGGAACAGTGAGGGGCCAGCTGAAGCCTCTAAACAGGAAGCAAACTATGGCCACATGTGGGGTTAGAGTCTAGATAGAGTGAGGGGTGGGCAGAAAGAGAAGGAGCCATCTGCAGAGAAGTGAGGGGTCTGACAAAGTCCGGGGGCAAGGAAACCTGGAGAGAGTGAAGTTATGAGTGTGTGTGTGTGTGTGTGTGTGTGTGTGTGTGTTGTCTGACAGGAGCTATTTCAAAGATCAAGACCCTAGAGCCATGGGAAGCTCACAAAGCTTTACCCATGTGGGTCAGGTCTGGAACTGGCAAAGCCTTCCTCTGGGGTCAGTCATGGAACTGGCAAAGCCTTCCTCTGGGGTCAGTCATGGAACTGGCAAAGCCTTCCTCTGGGGTCAGTCATGGAACTGGCAAAGCCTTCCTCTGGCCGAGTGCAAATATTGACAGTGTGTGCAGTTTCCTTCTCCCAGATGTTCATAGCCTGTGGCTGCTTCCTGAAGACACCTACTGCCTACTCGCTAGCCTGCCCCTGTGCTGTGCATAATGAACTCCTGAGGTCCTGTGTTGCAGCGCCAGTTGGCACAGCTCTATCAGAGAGAGTGCAATCCTCCTGACCCCAGCTTTCCTGTTCCTGTGCTGCCATTCCTTCATCACCTTGTTGTTCCCAATCAGGTTTTAAGGCACCAAGACGATAAGGTCCCTACACGGAGGATAGCTTGCCTTGTACCAGAGCAATGATGACCTGCTGGAGACATGAACACACACACACACATGGGATCTAGACACACATGTGAGCACACACATGCACACATCCACTCATGTGCACACCAATGAGACAGGGTTCTGGATTCAATCCAGGAGGGAAAGTTTTGAATATCATTGTCAAGATTCATGTCAGTCTCATTACTGAGGCAAGGAAGAAGGGGTTTGTTTGGTCTCCATGATGGCTAGGAAGGTGTGGCAATGAGGCCTGGTGGCAGGACTGTGAGGCTGTTTCTCATGCTGTATCCACAGTTAGGAAGCAGAGAGGGATGAACTCAGGAGCTCAGGTCACTGAATCCAGGGTCCCAGCTCTGAAATGCTGTCACCTCTTCACAACCCCCACCCAATCCAGAAACCCCCCTCACAGGTGTCAAGGTGATTGATTCTAGGTACTACCAAACTGACAATCATAGTAGCCATCCCTGAATCTAACTTGGGAGAGATGGTAAACATCCATCTACCAGCAAGAGAATATTCTAGAAGAGGGATCTCTGACCTGGGAAGTCTGAGGCTGGCTCCCTGAGGTACTTGGAAGAATATTCAAGTAGAGTCTGTGATTGAGAGGTGAGATAATATGTCCCCTGTGGTGCTCTGAGTCTGACGGTTTCGCTGAAAGTATGGCAGCAGAGGGGCCCACGGTGAGCCACACCCTGGGTTCTGTGAGCACTACAGGTGGAGAAGCAGCAGTCACAGTACACGCTGACTTCCCCTGGGACCAGAGCTTCACCGAGCTTTAAGGGTTTGGATATTCAGTGTCGCGCTAGCTACCCCAGCAACCCTAAAAGTGAGCACTGCAGAACACCCGTCATTATAGCCGAGGAATCGTGCATCTCCACCAGCTGCCTTACTTCCTGTACAGTGGCTGCACAGCTGCGAACCCGGCCACCTGCAGCTACCTTTCCCTCACTGAGAGCTCATCCTCGGGGTCTGCAGCCCACCAAAGCCAGGATGGAGGCTGCCATGGCACGAACTGCAGAATCCAGAATTCCTCAAAATCCAGAATTCCTAATCCAATGACAGGAATGCTTTCCAGAACAAAGGTTTTCATGGAAAATCAAAGACACTAGGCAGAGACCTAGTGCCAGTACACATCTTTTATCCCAGCTCCCAGGAGGCAGAAGTAGGCTAGCCTGGTCTACACAGAAAGTTCCGGGCCAGCTGCATTCTATCAAGCTGCACCTTATGAAGGCAAAAAGGAGGAGGAGGAGGGGGAGGAGGGGGGAAGGGAGGGGAGGGGGAGGAGGAAGAGGAGGGGAGGAGAGGGAAGAGAAGGAGATAAAGGAAGGAGAGGAGGAAGAAGAGAAGGAGATGGAGGAGGAAGGAGAAGACACTAGCAGGCAGCTGTTACCAAGAACTCAGGAGAGTAAGCAGGCTCCATGAGGACGGGCATGGGCCGGCCATCCCAGCACTGAGGTGGGGTTTTCAGTAAGTTTGAGGATGGTCTAAGTGGATATGGAAACTGCAAGGGATTCACAGCAAGATCATAACAACAAAACAGGGCTCAGCACTAACTTAGTCTGTGAAAGGCCCCGGGTTCAACTCCAGCACTACAAACTAAAACTGAAAAACAACAGAAAGCACTGGCTAGAGGTTCTAAAGAGGTGTATGTAAACACGGCCCTGCAGTCTAACTTACTTCCCAGTCTGGCAGTGGCTTCTGTCTCCTGAGTCCCTTCTCAGCAAGTGCCCCATGGCACTTCTCACGGCCAGCGATGTCACTGCCAGCCAAGCCCACCCACCCGTCTCTACTTTACTGTGTCGTTTTCATTGAGCTATTGAAATGGGATGTGTCAGTGTGTCAGAGACAGCACGAGCATTAGTAATGGTGTGAGTTAGTTGATATATTTTAAAATAACACAAGAGGGCCACTCGGATACCAGGGGAATACATTTCTCTGTTAAGCAAAAAGTAATTTATCGGGGCCTTGTGGACCAGCTCTGAGGAAAGGCCAGGGTACACACCCTGTTCACGGGAAAAGCCCAACTGTTTCCTCAGAAATCTGTTACCTGGAATCAGGATAGGAACAAAAGCTTAGGGGGGAAGATTAATTAAGTTCTTGATTTGGAAATGACCCTGAGGGATGAATTCTATTTCCACATGCTGCAGCAGTGACCCTGTGGTCTTCTGCAGGAGCGGTACACTCTGCAGAGGGATTCGCAATTACCCTGACTTACAGTCTTACTCAAACCGCAACTCTCCTCAGCCTCTTTCTGGTCAGAGTGTGATGTTTCCAAGGCAGCAGGGAGTCTGGGCTTTCACTCCAGGCCCTGGCCATCCAGCCTGGGTGAGAGACTGGCAGGTACCAGGTGATCGATCCTGGGTGTTGATTGTATTCTCACGTGACAGCTGTGAGGCCACAGGCTCCAGGACAAGAAGGGCCACATCCTGAGTGCATCACAGAATCGCTTTATGACCATAAACAAGCTTCTGACCTCTTGTGGCCTCATCCACAGATGAAGCTACTGAGAAGACTCACAGCATGTGCTCCATGCAGAAACCAACCACACACAGGAGACCATCTGCTGACTCCTCCTCCTGACTGTGGGCCTTTGGGTCTGTTCTCCCACAACCATGCTTCACGATCCCCTTTAAGAGAAATTCCCAGATCCTATAGCATTTGCCACCTTTTATTTCTCCTGGGTTGTGTGTGTGTGTGTGTGTGTGTGTGCGCGCGCGCGCGCGCGCACGCGCGCGCACGCTTGCACATGCGCATGTGTGTCCGTGTATGTGTGTGGCATGCACATTTTGCACACGTGTATGAGTACAGGCATGGGGAGCAGAGTGTGCATGCAGTGGGATCATGTGAGTGTGGGGCCCAGGCTGGCATTAGGAAGCCCCCTCTACCCCACGGCTGCCTTATTCAGTGGTGGAGCAGAGTCTTTTGATCAAACCCAAAGCTCAGCTACATGGGCAGTATCCAGCCTGCTCTGGGGATTTCTTGTCTCCATCTCCCAAGGCTAGAAGCACACTGGCCACCAAGCCCAACCAGGATCTACATGGGCTCTGGAGAGCCAAAGTTCCATCCTCATGCTTGGGTGGTAACTACTTTGACCACTGAGCTATCTCCTTAGTTCCCTCTGCTCTGAACTTTACTATTCGTTTCCTGGAAGGAACTATGCATTTGTACAAGGGCCTAGTCAGCCTTGAACTTTATGAGCCCAAATGAGACTATCAAAGTCACAGGCGACCCCATTCTACAAAAGCTTTGACTTCGCTCTTGAATCAACTCTTGTGTTTCCTCTCCCTCCCTGCTCCTTGTCACTGTCCCCTCTCTCTCTCTCTCTCTCTCTCTCTCTCTCTCTTCCTCCCTCCCTCCTTCTCTCCCTCCCTCTCCTTTTCTGGGCATCCCAAGAGAGTCTATCTCTGGAACTCCTCTCTCCTTTTGTTTGAGAGCTCAGCCCTCTCCAGCTAGCTATCTGCAGAGATGAAGGTATATGGCAAAATAACGCCCAAATCAAAGCCCCCAGGAGCCCCTGAAGCCTGCCCCTCTTCTCAGACCTCCACGAGAGCGGTTTGGTAGCTCCCCTGTCTGAATCCAACAGCTCCCCACTATTCACACATTCCACATTTGCAAATTTACCTACTCACTGAAGTCAGTACCCATGACACCCTCATAATCCGTTTTAGACATGCACGGAGCAGTCAAGAGATTTGTGTCACCTGACCCCACGTCCAAGCTGTAGTTCCAAGAGGCGGTGTTCTGTCCTAGTGCTTCAGCTGTAATCACTGCAGCATCTTCTCAGACTTATGTTACCTGGGTGAAGGCTGCACTTCCGTGCATGAGGGTGTTTTTGGTTGGTGGTTTTACTGCGTAAATGCCCCCTAGACATTGCACTGAAATGCCATTTTGTGTCCTAAGTTCAAGAAAGCAGAGACTTTGCTTGACAAAGAAAACAAATGTATTGGGCACACTCCCTTCAGGCATAAGCTGCAGTGCTGCTGGACAATTTCAACATCAAGTCAGCAATACATCCTGAACAAGGTGTCTTTAAACAGAAACACACGTAAAATAAGTAGTTGAGGATCTCAGAGGTGCTGTGACCAGAGCTCACAGAACATCACCCTGTGCATCCAGTCCCTTTTCACTGAGTTGTTTTCTAGATGACTTTGTCAAACACAATCATAGCAAAAGTGAAAACATCTGTAAATCTGAGAACGCACCACGACCGCCTCTCACCCTGTTCTTACTCATCTTAGAAAACAACTTCACTCTTCCGGCTGCTGAGACCATAGACTCAAAGATGCCCTTTGCCATCTCAGCCCACGTCAACACACAAGCCAGTCATCTTGAAGTCTCCTTTGAAATCTCCCCACTGCTTACACCCTCACAACCTGATTATGTTGTCTAGCCACAACCTCCTCAATTCCGGCAGACACATCCTAACTGGCCACTCTGCTCCTATCCGTGACCCTGGCAGTTCCCACACACTGTGAAAGCAGAGCACTTGCTCCCCTGGGACCCTCCAGTAGCTTCTCAGGTTATATAGAGCAAAGGCCACGTCCTCACCATGGCCTTCAGCCACGCTGACTCGGTCATCCTCTGGACCTTATATTTCTTGTTCAGATACTCGTGTGCAAAGGGTCCGGTGGCTGTGTCCTCCCTCTGCCTGCTCGGCCACATCCCACCCTCAGAGGAGGGAGAGCCCCTTGCTGCTCCACGTCAGACCACGCCTCTCTCCTTCTCTACCTTCGCCCAGCTGTGGCTTCCTTCACAGTGACCATCACCCAGCACTCCCAGACCTTCTCATTATTCCCAACTGAACGTCGGCGTTTGGGGGCGAGGCCTCTTACATTCACACTGCAGCCGCCTCTGAACCTGAAAGGGGTTACCAGATGTAGAGATTGGAGAAAAGAACAGTAGGCTTTGGTTCCTCTTGTGTGAATAAGAGAAATCACTTCTATTCCACACTGTAACTTACTCTCTGAGAGCTCAAATGTCATCCAACCGTCCACCCTGCTGACTATGGCTCTGGGTCACCATCAGCACGTCTGCTCAGAGGAAGCAGGCACAGCACCAGGCTGCCTCTTCAAGCAGCCAGGAAGGTTGGGGAGCTCTAGTCTCTGTCCCTCAGTTTTGGTTACACGGGTTGTAAATGGCTGTGCTGTCTTAGGAAGATACCATCCTAGAGCCTCTAACGGCCTGAGCTCATTTCCCTTTGTCTCACAAAAACCCATTTCCTTTCTGATACGACTGTGGGGGAGGGGCTAAGACACTGGACTGCTTTCATCTCTGAAGGGATTTGCTGTAGACAGGGTTTTCTGCTCCTTGGTTGTCTTTTTTTTTGCAATGATTAAAAAAAAAAACAACAACAACAAAACAAAACAAAAAACCCAAAAAACCCCACTGTGCAAAATCAACTTAGGGAAGAAAAGGGGTTGTTTTATCTTAGCTGCCATTACAGTCCAAGTCAGAGCAGAAACCATGGAGGAAGCCTTCTTGCTGACCTGTTTGCAGACTCACACTTTGCAGCCTAGACCACCTGCCCAGAGACTGCTGTGGCCCACTGGGCCTGCCTGCAGCAATTAGTGAGCAAGACTGTCCCACAGACATGCCCGCAGGCCACTGATCCAGGCAGTTCCTCTCGAGGATGACTCTAGGCAGTGTCAAGTTGACAGTTAATGTTAACCAGGACACCTTCACGGGACTGTAGGTGAACACACAGAGCGACAACTGTGACTCCGTACCTCAGGACGTTCATAGACATTTAGTATTCTTACCCAGGACTCAGCTCTGTCTCTTACTCCTGCATCTCCTTGTAGAAGCTTCTTGAAGAGGAGACATTTGTTGGGGCTCATGGTGTCATGGGGGGCTTCATTTATCCTCGTGGGGAAGGCACAAAGGAGTTCATCGCGTGGGACTAGTGTGGCTGAGGCTCAGCACATCATGGCGGGCCAGGAAGTAGAAAACAGGACCTTGGCAACAGCGGCCTTCAAAGGCCTCCTCCCAATGACCAGCTTCTCCCAGCTCCACTCTAGCCTCTAAAGGCTCCAGAGCCTCCCAAAACAGCGCCACCTGCCGGGGAGTCAAACATTCAACCAAGTGGAACACAGAGTCAGAGCAGAGCCTGCTCCTCACCACGTGTGCTTGGTGAAGTGCAGGGTAACCCTAAGGAAAAGCAGAACGGTAAGGACAGATTAATGACCTGGATTACCCCCAGCAGGACAGCAGGCAGGAAAGAGTATCTCACAATTGTTAGAATGACCCAACGCATTTAAAACTACTTTCTCCAACACATAAAGAATAGGAGGAGAAAGTCTGTGTGTGCAGAGAACAAGTGCTTTATCTCTGGATTTCCATTTCTTAAATTCTTTTCTAGTTTCTTACAAAGAATCTAACGTTCTTTTTCTTTTTCTTTTCCCATAGAAATATGATTGAAATGTTCCCGTCTCTGTACTTGGACTGCCTGCCACTGTAGACAGCCCAGCCTGCGGTATACCTATAGAGCTGTAGACACAGTGACACGTCTGTGAACTGAGGCTTGAGCAACTCCAAGACTGGAGGCTGCCCCGCCTGAAAATGGAGTGGGATTTTTTTAATTTAATTAAATTAAATTAATTAATTAATTAAAAAAATTTTTTTGAGGAGGCTGGACCTGAAGAATGATGCCTCCGTGGGTGGCTTCTTAGCTCCTCTTTGCACGTGGCCTTCAGCCTGACTCCTGTAATTCTGGCTGGCTGGCTAGCACGCTTGCCAAAGCAGCCGGTTCCTCAGCTCTTCCACTGCTTAGTTTGTTGAGCAACCTCTGATCTGGAAGTTAGTTCCTTTCTTTCAAAATTAACCAAGCACTCTGACTCTGTCTTCCACTTGGTTGAATGTTTGACTCCCCGGCAGGTGGCGCTGTTTTGGGAGGCTCTGGAGCCTTTAGAGGCTAGAGTGGAGCTGGGAGAAGCTGGTCATTGGGAGGAGGCCTTTGAAGGCCGCTGTTGCCGGTCCTGTTTTCTACTTCCTGGCCCGCCATGATGTGCTGAGCCTCAGCCCTTAGTCCCGTGTGATGAACTCCTTTGTGCCTTCCCCACGATGACCGCACCACGTATACGCATCAAGGTTTGTGGAATGGTGGCTACCATTTACCACTCAGAGCACTTCCGTTCTCATCATCAGGGTGAGCAGTTTGCATAAAAATATCACGGATGCGTCTCTAAAGATGAAACAATACAAATGAAACCATGTGATCAAACTACACTGGTACTTTTAAGACTTACATCTTGGTGAGCTGTACTGCAAACCAAAGAATGTGAAACTGGCTCCTTTCCAAAGATAGTTTGGACTTAAGGCGTCCCGGGATCCCTCGGACGCTGGTGCTGTGGAGCTAACCTGTGCCCTCAGAAACTCTAAGGGAGTTGCAGAGCCAGCAACACCACCTCAGGCCCTTCCGGGGCTGTGTTTACTCCATCCTACAGCTGGGCTAGTCAAAGCATGTGGTGGTCAGGTGATGTGCGTGGGGTCATGCCAGGGTGACTCAGCCAAACCCACTCCAGCTCCTGAACCTTGCTGGGATCACAAGGCCGAGAGCACTCACTTCCCTGAGGCCCAATATTCCCCCGTAATTAAAAGAGGCTGATTATACTCGAGAGTGTGGCTATGAAGGATTTGTGATGCATGGTTTAACCTTGTGACTTTGTTAACTGTGTCACTCGGAGCTCTCTGCCTTCTCTTTCTTGTTAGAACGAGAGAATGGCTGTGTTCAAAAACAGGAGCCTGTGTGCTCCGACAGCTTCCTGAATGGCAGAGTTTGCAGATAAACTCGGGGAGCATGTGTGCAGGTGTCCATCTGAAACTCAGAGACAGGAGGACTCCCACCTGGACTGGTGCACGAGATTTGGTGCATCTAATTCATTGCCATTCTTACATATAAGCCAAGCCTGTTAAGTCCAGAAAACCCTGGCCAATGTAAGCAGTCCTGGGTGATAAAGATTGACCACCCTTAGGGGCCATGCTTCCACAGCTGCTTGGCTCTGGAGTGCTTTCTGTGTCAAAGTCCTTTGTGGGCATTGTGCCTATATTATAGTTCAGGGATGGAAGCCCTCCCAGGTGCATGAGTTTGCACACTGGTGCCCAGCTGGTGGCACTACTAACTTCGAGAAACAAAGTCTCATCGGAGAGAGGGGAGCTCAGGGATCAAGCCTTTGAACATAATAGCCTGGCTACCTCCAGCTCTGCATTCCTGGTCCACCACATTTTGAGAAGGCTCTGCCTCATGCTCTGTGGTGTGAGCTCCTCCATGCCTTCTCCACAGTGATGGACTGAAACCTGCTGAAGCCACAAGCCATCATTTTTCCCATCTTAAAGTACTTTGGTAAGGTGTTAGTGGTGGTAATCGTTACCCTTGAGGCTGACAACCAGGCCTTGCTTCCTACTCTGTCTCGGCTTCCTGATCTACCTAGAAACGAGCAGGCAGCTGCACACTTCTGCTGCCACAGCACAAGCTCCTCCCTCCACTCCTCCCCTCTTCAGTTGCTTCTCGGATATTCCATCTCAGCAGTGAGAGAAGGAACACAAACAGCTTTGTTCTTATACACAGCCATCCACAGACAGTGTGAATTCGAGCCCAGTGTCCCCTTAAGGCCCAAGGTGACTTCAAATACAGAAGAGCAGATGGAAGAACACCCACTGGGCTCCTCGTAAAGAGGTGACTCCTGACTATCTCACTAGGAGGGGTCAGTCCCATCTCTGGCAGACATTCATGGATGAGCTAAATACACACAAACTAAACACATTAGCATAGGGGACTCACTCGAAGATGCCAGCTTTGGTAGCATGTGAAAACACATATATGTAGCCTGGTGAAACCCGCTGGAGTTTCGAGCCAGGCATTCCACTTGGTACCCATTTCAAGAGGAAGCCTCTGGCTTTAGCGGAAGGGTGTTGGAGAAATTGATTGTGAGGATGATGGTGGCATTGGATAGCAAGGAAGTTGGAGTGAGGGGCTGGGACAGTGAGGGGATGGTGGTACTTGGCTTCTGTAAAGCCAAAGTACCTAACAGTTTTGCTGAACTCAGAACAAAGCAATGATGACATCCATCAGTCTAGAAACTTAGTACTGTGGACACACTGAAGGTCAGTGTACTTGAGAGCAGTGCGCAGATAACATTGTTAGATGTGTGACTCATGACCAATCTTGTCTTCAAGGAGAAGACAGAGGATGTGTTGAATAAAGACACTGGGAGGGAGAAGGGGACAGCTGGACTCATGAGTTCCCATGGGATAACTTTGGAGACAATGATAAACTCTTGAGTTGGGAGAACTGACAATCGACTGGAGGGAGAATATGAATTTACACCAGGCAATTTACTCATTTAGCGAACCATCCTTCCATTCCAGGGTGAAACCCTCCTTAGTCATGGTATATGATAACATGCTGTTGATGAGGATTTTTTATTCACCGAGCATGTTAGCCTTTTGTTTCCTTTCTTAAATTGTCTTTGCACAGCATTGACACCGGGATAATGCTGGTCTGATAAAGTGAATTGGGAAGTGTTTCCTCATCATCCATTTTTGTAGGGAGACTTGGAGAGCCATTGTCATCAGATTTTTCAAGTGCATGGCAGAACTCAGCAATAAAACCAGTTGGTTCTGGCTTTCATCTCTTGAGAGGCTTCTGATGAGTGGTAAGAAGCAGCCTCAGGACTCTGGTTTTTTATGATGTGTCTCATAGGTCCTGTCTTTAGGAACATGTGCATCTTGAGGTCTCCCATTTGCCTGTTATTTCTCTGCCATTGTTGACTGTTTCCGCTCTTGTTTATTTTTTCTTAACTTATCAGTTGTTAATAAACCAGCCTATTATTTATAAAGAACCCATTTGGGGGCTGGAGAGATCGCTCAGTGGTTAAGAGCACTAACTGTTCTTCCAGAGGTCCTGAGTTCAATTCCCAGCAACCACGTTGCAACTCACAACCATCTGTAATGGAATCCAATGTCTTCTTCTGGTGTGTCTGAAGACAGCTACAGTGTACTCACATACACAAAACAAATATATCTTTAAAAAGAAAAAGAACACATTTGCTGGGTTAGAGAGATGTCTCAGAAGTAAGTACTTGCTACCGTCACAGAAGGCCTGGGTACAGTTCCTTGCACCCATGTTAGGAGGCTCACAAATGCCTGTAACTCCAGCTACAAAGCATCTCATGCCCTCTCATGGTCTCTGAGAGCAACATGCACATTCATAAAATAATTTTTAGTCATCAAAAACTTAAAGTTTTATTATTTTTACTTTATACGTTTGAGTGGTTTGCATGCATTTATGTATGTGTGGTATGTATGTCAC
Organism: Apodemus sylvaticus; assembly: GCF_947179515.1. NCBI lineage: Eukaryota > Metazoa > Chordata > Mammalia > Rodentia > Muridae > Apodemus > Apodemus sylvaticus. Next base: position 184,176,841 of record NC_067473.1, on the reverse strand, counting down.
CAGTACCAAGATGGTTAGAAAAGGGTATAGGATTCCCTGGAACTGGAGTTAAGGATGGTTGTGAGACATGTCAGTGCTAGGCATTGAACACAGGTCAATTCAGTTGTATCATTTTCTGTTTTCTATTTTCTGTGCTGATTCCTGTTTTAAGGTTTGCTGTTTCTTTCCATCTGCTAATTCTGAGCTTCAGTGCTTTCCTCCCTCCCCCAGGTTCTCTGAGTTGTAGCAATAGGTGATTTAATATCAAAAATCTGCCAACTGCTTTCCAAAGTTGCCATACCATTTTGACCTTCTACCGAGAGAAGGCCGTTTGTTATGCAATCTCACCAACAGCAGGGACGTCTGGGCCCTTCACCTGTCACTGTTCTGGTGTGTAGGAGATGACACAGCTGTGGCTGTAGCTCCAATTTTCTCCTTGAACAGCAAAGTTTAACATCTTAGTGGCCACGCACGTGCCTCTTGTGTGAACAGATGTGGCTTTTGACTGTTTGTTGAGCTTTGATTTTCTTCCACATTCTGGATATAAAGTCTTTTTCAGATATGCTGATATATTTATTGTGCTTTCCATTGTTCCAAGAGTGTCATTTGCCTCTGGTTTTTGTCTTTGAAGAGAAAATGCTTTTAATTTTATAAAACTTAATTTATACATTTTTATCTTACAGTTAACAAAATTAGTATTTGTGTGCAAGAAGGGTCACATAGGTATCTATTTGTTGTTAAAACTATAAATAGCTTTGAGTTTATAATTGGTCACTTCACAAAAGTTAAAGAACAGGGGATAAAGACAAACATAATTCCTAAGTACCAGGCAGCTGGCTTGTTTGATTTGTTTTTGTCTGTTTAAGATAGCATCTATGTAGCCTAGGCTAGTCTAGAATTCATCATGGTATAGCCTGGGATGGCTTCAAATTCATAGCAATCCTCCTGCCACAAATTCCCAAGTGTGTGCTTATTGGGAGTATAGTCATATGCTATGATACCCAGCTAAAATAGCTATTCTTAAGACCCCCCATACCTTTGGATTCAGTGAAGTGTTGGAGTGCTCGGTAACCACATCTCAGAGCAGAAGATGGTGGCCAACTCACATGCTAAATGTGTGTTGTTTTGCATATATAATCTAGAGGTGGAGTCCAGAGTTTCTCCCACCCTGCTGACTCCCTGACTCTCACTCTTCTTCAGGGTACTGCCTCTGCATGACAGGGCTATAGGTTGATATGATTTTGAAAGAGTAAATACTTTTTCTTATATTACTTAGAAGCAAAATTGAGTCTCAGTTTTGGAAACATAGAAAAGATAGATCTTCTAATTCTTTTATGTTGGAAAAATGAAAAGCATAGTCTTCATGCGGCCTTGCAAATGCACAGGTGGGTTGAGAACCGATATTGGAAAGGACATCACAAGACCCACCATCATTGACACCCTCAAGTCTATCTGGGCTTTGACTTTCCGCAGATTAATTCCTTTCTAAGGTTCGGGGAAGGGGTGTTTGCTTTATCGACCACAGATGCTATCCTTTCTGGTTATTGTAAACACAACAGAGTGAAAACATCTAATGCAGGGCCTTGCATTATCTTCCAGGCTATGCAGTCACTAGATGGATCACAAGTCTGCACTGGATATCCAAGGTTTCTGTTTACTTTTTATTTTATTTTTTGACAAGGAAGCTGTTTAAACCAGAGCATCGCAATGAGTGGGCAGCAGAATGCTTGCACTTAGTTCAAAAGCACTTTTTAAATCTTTCTTGTTATTTAGCAAGGATGGCAATAGGAATGTGCCAGAGTCATTTTTAGGGAGGGAAGGTTATACCAAAGAAAGAAGGAACTAGGGAAGGCAGATGGTATGTCCCAAAGTGATCTATAGCTTCTAGGTGCTACTTCACATCTTGAGTAGGGTTTCACACTGGGAGACAGGGTGGATTGTGTGGGCTGCTTGACCTGGGGTAGATGTGAATCCAGGAGATGTTAATGAGCAGGAAGCTTGGTGCCATCCCCAAAGTTGATGCCTTCCTCATGTTGGCCCATGCTTGAAATCATTTATTGCTTCAACACTGTTTTCAAGTCACAGCAGCACCCTGGCATTCTGCTGAACACTGTAGGTAATTCTAAAACCAGATATAAAACATGTACTAAGGGACTAATTGATTGTTACAACCCTGAGTGTTTCAGGAATCTACAGGAAAAAAAATGAAATGAGTCTCCTGATGTGTCAGCTCATACCTGTAAACCCAGCACCTCGGAGACTAACATACGAGGATTACTGTGAGTTATAGGCCAGGCTGGGCTACATAGTGAGTTCCCAATCAGCCTGGGGTAGAAGGAGACTCAATAAATGTTAAATTGTGGTGTTTCATATCTTTAATCCCAGCACAGGGAAGTGGAAGCAGGAGGATCAGAAGTTCAATATCTTCCTAAGATACTCAATGAGTTTGCAGGCAGCATGGTACCCTATGACCTTGTATCAGAAAAGAAATGGATTGATGGATGGATGGATGGATGGATGGAAGATAGATAGATAGATGATAGATTGATAGATAAGCACACAGACATGGATAGACACAGATAGATGATAAATATAGATAGATAAATTATAGACAGACAGACAGACAGACAGACAGACAGGTGATAGATAGGCAGGCAGCTAGTAGAATCTGTGGATAGAAAAGGGGAACTGAGTGTCAGAATGAGACCTATCAGTGTCCCTGCATCTTCAGCTTCACTACTCAGCAATGGACAGGGTGAAACTAAATGACTAAAAACTGACAGAGAGAAAGAGTTCAAGGTTTGGGAGTCTTTAAGTCTCTGTTTAGCACTTGTCCACAGCCGTTACAGTGGAGATAGAAGGGCCTTCTTGCTCTGATGAGTCAGTTCTTCCAGTAGAAAATGGTAAATGTGATATCAAACCCTATACCAGACTCGAGGTCTCCAGTCATCCTGAACATTCCTATTCTTAAAACTAGTATTATATATTTTTTAATGTTTTCTTTCCCACAGCCTTGGCATAAGAAACTAGGTTCACAAGCCAGGAAGTAGGAGGAAAAGGATGGATACATATCACATAATTTCAGCAATAATGACTTTGCTGAGCTGAAAATTGCCTGTCATGTGACCCCGATTCTTTTCTCTTAGACAAAGCACCCCATCCTGACTTTCTAAGGCTGGTTTATGTAACAGGTACGTTTCATCCCTCAAGCCCAGTAGTTATGCACAGTTACTTGACCATTAGTTCATAAACACAATGAAAAGATTCAAAGTCTACACAGCACTAATTCACAGCCTGCACCCTCTTCCCTCCCTCCCCAAGAATGCTAAGAGTATCAAGGGCACAAGTCTGCAGCTTTTTACAGAGCCATCTGTTGGGCCAGTATAGGGATTGTGGTGGGATTGTGGTAAGGATCAGAATGGTTTGGCTATTTGTAATATTTTAGGTTAAGCACCAAAGAGCAACTGAGGACAGGGGTAGAAAATGAAAAGGAACGGGGAAGGGGGGTGTGTCTGGTAAGGCAAATGGTGGAAAGAACATTTATAAAAAACAACAAGAAATCTCCTAGAATGCACATGTTCATTTCTTCCAGAGTGAACCTTCCTTTCAGGTTGCTCATGGATGGCTATCACCTGACTGACCACCCACAGTCTACGGGCTACTTCCTTGAAGCCGGTACCCTGGACACACTGTCTCTTGTTAGTGCCTACCCACTTTGAGCACCTGAACAAGATGAAGCCAGTTAGTTAACAGCAGGATGGGATTAGTTGCGGCTTCATTTGATGGGCCAGCTTTAATATTCCAGAGGAGAAACATACTCATGTTCTAGTCATGTTTGCATCGAGGTGGGGAACATACTGAGAAACAATGTATAGAAGGAAAGAGTGTTTTGGATTCCTGGGTATCTCTAGTCTTAGGCTGCCACAGAAGGGAAGATGTGGACCAGCTCACCTGAGAAGTTATGGACATGGGGATGCAGAGATAATCCCCCCCATGACTTTCTTTCATTATGCCCCTCCTCCCAAAGTTGCCAGGACAGCTTGTAGGACATTTCAGATTCACGCAACAACCCATGAAGCAGCTATGCACAGACGGCTCACTTTATTGCAGTCACATGGAAGGGAAGTTAGCAGATGGGGACAGAAGCAGCTGCCAGGCAGAGGGTAGGGGGTGAGGCAGAGCACAGGCTGGGAAGCAGCAATATGCTTCTCTGGGAATTCACAGCGAAAAGGAAACTGTACATCTTGTGGAGTCAATAATCCAAAGTAAGCTCTGAAAGACTCCTGAAAACACACTGAGAGGACTTTTCACCTTGTGGGAAGGCTTCCTTGGGTTTCATAGGGAGAGAAGGAACAGACGGGAGGGAAGCAATAGTTAGTAATACAGCAAGAAAATCAGATGGATAGATAAAGAATAAAGGTATGATATTGCACAGACTAAAATATGCATCCTAATTGTTCAGGTCCCAGGTGTGGGCCTCTACTTCTATCTCCCTATGAACCAAGATCATAAGAGGTCTGCCTGGACGAAGCAGTTAGCCATCTTTGACGTCACTCAGATGACCTGGACCTTTGCAGCTGAGACACTGTGTACAAGCAAGGAGCCCTCTGGCTGTCACACTCATCTTTCCCATGTCTGTTACCCAGCTGTCTGTCGCCTTCCCACCCAGTGCATGACTGACCTTCAGCAGGAGTTACTAACCACCTGAGCTATGATTCCTTCCATGCGCCACAGAGGCTGAGTGTAGCATCCCTCAGACTCACCATCTTCCACCAACATATCTTGTCATTCCTGATGGTGACTGGCTAACTTCAGAGCCAGGACCTTCTGCTAGGGACCATCTCCTGTCATCTACTTTCCCAGCTGACAGTGAAATGGGCTTCTACTGTTTGCTCCCAAGGCTGACTTTTCTGGAAGGAGATACTAGGACAAATGTGGGGTAGGGTATATTCATTATTAAGGCTCTCTTATGGAAGGAAGAAGACTTCGTTAGACAAAGAAAGCTGATGGGGGTAGGGAGCTCAAGAGGTAGGAGCGTTTTCAGGGACCTTGCAGCTGCCTGAAGCCCAGGACTCTAGAAGCACTTTCCTCAGTCATGGCCATGGCTACTGTTATAATATACAGGAAAGATGACTCCCTACAGCCAAGAAAGACACTGAAGAAGATGAAAGCTGGTAGGGGACTGTTAGCTAACCACACTATCCACAACTGGGCACCAACTCATTTCTTCAAGTGAGATTAGAAAGGTGTTTGATGATAAATGATAGAGAGATGGCTAGATGGATGCATGGATAGATGATAGATAATAGATCATTGATAGAGACATAATAGCAAGATAAATTGTGTGTATATATGATATATGTGATATATATGATATATATGTGGTGTGTGGGTGTGTGTGTGTGAGAGAGAGAGAGAGATACCTCACCACCTTATCCTGTCTTACTATGCTTTAGCAGATGATATTCCCCAGCCAAGGCATCAGAAGGACGCCTTACTTTGGGTAATGGCCTTTATAGTGTGTACAGAAGTACATCACTAGCAGGTATTCCTGTTGTAGAGAATTTTTTCAGTTTAGCTCTGTGTCACCATAGAACAAACATTGAAGAGGGTAGATGTGGACTGGTCCTTCTGATCACCCAGATCAGTGTGTGTGTGTGTATGTGTGTGTGTGTGTGTGTGTGTGTCTGTGTCTGTGTCTGTGTGTGTGATAGGTAGAGAGATGAGATTACAACAAGATGGTGGGTAAGTAATATATAAATTATAGACGGGTTGATAAATTGACAGAGATAAATGAGCAAATGGATGACTATGAACTAGGTAGCTATGTAGATGATAGACAGTTGCTAGCTACATTATAGATCAGTAGATGATATATACATAGATAGGTGAGAGATAGATGATGACAGAGAAATAGGTGATAGATGATAGATTTATAGATAGATGATAGATGATAGGTAGATAGATAGATAATAGATGGTTGCATAGATGATAGGTAGATAGACAATAGATAGATAGATAGATGATAGATAGGTAATGGATAGATAGAAAATAAGTAGATGATAGATGATAAATAGATAGATGATAGATAGATAGATAGATAGATAGATAGATAGATAGATAGATGACAGGTATAAATTACAGACATGTAGATACATGATGTGTACATAATAGGTAGATCACAGCTATATACACATATTAGATGGCATGACAGACATAAATTATAGGTAGATTGATAGTAGATAGATAATAGACAAACACATGATATATAGATGGATAATAAAGAGATAGATGACAGGAACATAATGGATAATAATATATGATATATAGATATATAGATATAGATAGATAGTAAATAGATAGTAAATAGGTCAATAGATGATAGTGGATAAACAGTAGATGTCAAAGTTATGTCTAGCTATATGTATTACTAGCTATTTATTAGTGCATAAACATATACTGAGAAAGGAAATAAAGAAGAGGGTGAAAAAGAAGGCTGGTTATACATTAGCCTTAATATTTTGTATGAATCAATAAGACAAAGGGAATTTCCAAGGCCCATATATTGTATGGGTGGTGTTTTAAAGGATATGGAATATTTAGATATGTCACTCAGGAGAAATGTCTGCAGTCTTGTGACAATATCATCATCCCACTATTGCAAATCAGGGTAAATTTGCAGAAAGCAAATCCCACTAAACTGTGTTTATCCTAACATCAAGGTCATTTCTAGAGAACACAGCAGAAATAAAACAGGGTTTGGAGCTGGCAGGAGGGTAGAAGCAAGGATGATGGAGCAGTGATGTCATAGCTAGCCAAGGAGAAGCCAGGATGATGGAGCAGTGATGTCATGGCTGACCATGGAGAAGCCAGGATGATGGAGCAGTGATGTCATAGCTGACCATGGAGAAGCAAGGATGATGGAGCAGTGATGTCATAGCTAGCCAAGGAGAAGCAAGGATGATGGAGCAGTGATGTCATAGCTAGCCAAGGAGAAGCCAAGATGATGGAGCAGTGATGTCATGGCTGACCATGGAGAAGCCAGGATGATGGAGCAGTGATGTCATAGCTGACCATGGAGAAGCAAGGATGATGGAGCAGTGATGTCATAGCTAGCCAAGGAGAAGCAAGGATGATGGAGCAGTGATGTCATAGCTAGCCAAGGAGAAGCCAAGATGATGGAGCAGTGATGTCACAGCTGACCATGGAGAAGCAAGGATGATGGAGCAGTGATGTCATAGCTGACCATGGAGAAGCAAGGATGATGGAGCAGTGATGTCATAGCTAGCCAAGGAGAAGCAAGGATGATGGAGCAGTGATGTCATAGCTAGCCAAGGAGAAGCCAAGATGATGGAGCAGTGATGTCACAGCTGACCATGGAGAAACAAGGATGATGGAGCAGTGATGTCATAGCTAGCCAAGGAGAAGCAAGGATGATGGAGCAGTGATGTCATAGCTAGCCATGAAGAAGCAAGGATGATGGAGCAGTGATGTCATAGATAACCATGGAGAAGAAAGGATGATGGAGCAGTGATGTCATAGCTGACCAAGGACTATGCAGTTGCCTTGAGTGGCTGCAGAGAGAATGATATACAATCTGAGGCAGTATAAGAGTGGAGTATTTTGCAGTTCTTATGCATGTGTAGAAGTAGTAGTAGAAAAGGGTTTAGCAAGTGGAACAGGAAAGCCCACTTAAGAGCTAGCCTGGGGAACAGCCTATGAAGAGACCCAGCATGGAGCTAGGGAGACAGGAAGTTAGCAGAGAGCAGTGGCGAAGACTGGGATAAAAATGTAGGGCAAGAACAGGCAATGGTGACTACTCTCCAAGAAGGTTTGGTGACACCTTCAGATAGCAGACCTGAAGTTCCACAAAGAGCAAGGCACCAGAGTCCATGGCATAGCCACTAGGAGTCTAGAATCTGAAGAGTCTAGAACCAGTCTCTCCCCAGAGAAAAGCCCCCGCTTTCTCAAACACAGGGAAACCAGGTCTGTGTTTTAGTGACAAGTGTTGTTTTAAATTGGTAAAACATGTTGAAATGTGCCCTGGCAGATGGAGGGTCAGAACACATTGTTAAAAACAGACATCGAATGGCCTCTTCCTCTTTCACTTTCTGCCACAGTGTCTGCTAGGCAAGGAACAAGATTCATTAATAAATTTAGCACCAGAGGCCTGACTCATTCAGAAACCTTCAGCCACCACCTCACCCTATCTCACTATACTTTAGGAGATGATATTCCCCAGCTGAGGCCATCAGAAGGACACCTTACTTGTGGGTAATACGTGTACCAAAGTACACCATGAGCACGTATTCCTGTTTTAGAGATTTTTCAGCTTAGCTCAGTGTCACCTTAGAACAAACACTGAACAGTGTGAGTGTGGACAGGTCCTTCCAATCACCCAGATCAGCACAAGGTCTACACAAAAGCACTGACTTCAAGGCAGATGACAGTGTGGTGCCTGTCCCCATGACCTCATAGAACCAGAGGCTACTAAAGTGACTGCGTGTCCATCAGTGGGCAACTTGAGTACAAGACTCATTTCTTATTCACTGTGCATTACTCTCCCCAGCAGAGTTTGGTAACCGGCATTCCAAACAGAAGTCTATTGATGAATAAATGAATATCTTGCTCATTTTTTTTTGAAACAGAGTCTTACATAGCCCAGCCTGGCTCTGAGCTGCCTATGTAGTTGAGGCTGGTCTTGAACCCCTGATTCCTCTGCCTCTGCACCAGTGCTACTATTACAAGCATGAGCTACTAAGCCAGGAGTGAATATATATAAAGTACATTTTCCTGTGTGCTATTATTGCCTTTCCTGGGAAGAATACAATAAAATGCATATATGTCAGACAATGAAACATATTGAGATGCAAGTCTCAAGGAAAAAGACATCATAGGCCAGAATTTCTGCCCCTTGACCTTCAGCTTCTGCCTGGTGCGTGATGCTCATGCTGTGTGGTTCAAGGAGCACAGGGAGATCCCAGGTCTTTGCCTTCCTAGGGTTTTATCTTTATGTGCTTAATGCCTGAACCTCAGAAGCCCCAAGATGCACTTTTGGGGTATTGGTCAAGGTAAACAATGTGAGGGTTGGGGATTGGTTCAATTGGAAGAGTGCTTGCTGTGCAAACATGAGGACCCAAGTTCAATCCCAAGAGCCCTTGTAAAACAACACATGGGCATGGTGGTGTGAACTTGTAACACAAGCACTGGGAAGGCAGAGCCCTGAAATTCCCTGGCCAGACAGCCTTGCCTGCTTGCACAGTTCAAAGTCATTGAGAAACTGTCTCAAATAATTAAAAAAAAATCAAACAATGTGGATGGTGCCTGAGGAACAATACCTGAGACTGTCTTTTGATCTCCACATGCATGCTCACGCATGTACATCTGCACACATATACACATGCACACACATGCATGCTCATCATGTACATCTGCACACATATACACATGCATACACATGCATGCTCACGCATGTACATCTGTACACATATACACATGCACACACATGCATGCTCATGCATGTACATCTGCACACGTATACACATGCATACACACGCATGCTCATGCATGTACATCTGCACACATATACACATGCACACACACACATGCATGATCAAGCATGTACATCTGCACACATATACACATGCACACACACACACACACACGTAAAGAATGTAGCTGGATCTTAGAGACACTGAATTCCGACAGCCACCAGCTCCAGCTATAACTATAAGACAGTTATATGCCAATCACAAGATATAAGTATCCTATAAGGTCTTCACAACTTAGCCAAGAGGAAAAGAAATGAAGAATGAAAGATGACAAACAAGATAAGATAATAGATAATTATTTCAGGGCAGCATTCATCTCTCCACTTCCTAATGCATATCAAACCCTAACTTCTTGAGTGAAAGAGAGAGGGGTGACCCTCTCCACAGGGGCATTGTGGTCCCAGTTGCTCTAAGCTCATCCTCTTTGCCACTGTTAAGGTCCAGCAGTGAGGAAGATGTGAGCTCCCATCCTCTGCTGTTAGGTGTAGACAAAGGGGGATGTAGTCATTGGCAGTCACCTTAGGGCCACAAGAAACTAGACACAGACAACTGGGGAAAGGACGTTTTTAAGTCCCCAGATCACTGCTGGAGCCTGTCCTGACTCAGGACTTCCTGCTCCATGAGATAATACATTTCCTCATTGCATAAGCCAGCTGGGTGGAGGCTAGGTCTCCAGTAGAATCTCAAGGAGACCGTGACCATCTGCCAAATGTGTGGGCAGATAATAATTACTGTGAGAGTTCAAAATGAGAAGAGTTCACATCAGGCAAGAGTGGCCAGGACAGCTCGAGACACAAGGATGAGACTTCGCATGACCACAGAGAACAGGGGGAAAAAAAAAGCCATCCCAGACAAAAGCCAGGCGGGGCTGGAGTCTGAGAAACAATAGCAGCACAGTGAGTGCCAAGCTGTAGGGAGAAGGTCAGAGCAGACACCAAAAGATCTGGAACCACAGAAGGCACCGGGCAGGCTCTGCTTAGGACAATACACCCGCAAAAGGTCAGGGAGATGGTGTTTCCAATTTGACTTTTTTTTTTAAAGGTTAACTTTTTTAGTTAATGTGATTTATTATTATAATTATATGATAGTAATGTTATTATTATTGTGGGGGTACACATGTCATGGCACACTGTGGAGTTCATAAGGCAGTCCTGTGGCATCTGTTCTGTTTCCACCTTTATGTGGGTCCCAGGGATCCAACTGAGGTGACCAGGCTTGAGTCATCAGTGCCTTTACCTACTAAGACATCACACGGGCCCACACAGTAAAGGATTTTAAACAAGAAATTTATATCTCCTTGTCTGAATATTAGAGTTTTCTTGCTAGCTAATCACACACACACACACACACACACATGCATGCATGCACGCACATGAATAAACAGAGATACAGACACATAGACACACAGACAAAAATACCACAGAGAGACAGACAGACACATACACACACACACAAACACACACACACATCAGGAGAGACACAGATATAAACACACATGAAGATAGACAAACACAGAAACAAACAGATACATACAGAGGCACAGAGATAGACACATAGACACAGAGACAGATACACATATACACAGAGACACAAACAGACATACACAATATACAGACAGACAGATACACACATGGAGCTAGGCACACACACAGAGACAAACAGACACACACAGAGAAACATACACACAGATATAGATATACAGTCACACACACAGACACACAGACAAACACACAGACACACACAGAGACACACACAGATGCACAGATACAGACATACACACCAACACAGACACATATACAGTCACACACACACACACACACAGATACACACAGAGAGACAGACACACAGACACAAATATCTACTTCAATACAGGCATACATACAGTCACACACAGAGACACACACAGAGGTTTTGAATACTACTGGGTATTTGAAATGAAGGGCTCTCAGCCCTCACCTCTGGCCCTTCACCTCGACCTGCCTGCATTTCAATCTCCTCTGTCTAGCTTCACACTCAGGACTGTGGTCCTGGCCTCCTCCCGTGTCTCCTGCAGATTCACTGTTGTCTGGTTTGTCACATGACGTGGTCCTTGCTTCCTGTCTCCTGTGGACTCTGCATTCACATTTCTCAGCCAGAGAGCCCACTGCTGTCTGGGTAAGTGGTTTTCTGCCTCTCTCCAGCACTCACACAGTAATCCTAGGGCACACGTGACAGAGCCATGTGCTTGCCCCAGGGGTGAGGTCAGGAAGAACTGTGAGAATCCAAGTTGAAAACTACCTGATAGAAGAATGAGTAAATAACCAGGCATGAAATGGTTCTCAAATCCACAAAATCATGGCACCACAGGCCAAAGAACTAAGGAAATATCATAGCAAAAATTAGAATTCAAGGACCTATTATTGGTGGGGATGTGGAAGAGATGAGGACATAATTACTTTAATTAATAAAGGCAAAACTACCACTGTTTTGTCAAATAAAAATACGGCTCAGGGAGTCTCATACCAGTCTTTATTCTTACACACACACACACACACACACACACACACATGCACACACACACACACACACACACACACACACTTGTTGTGTTAAAGTGGTTTTCAGAGGATACTGGCCTGGCTTGGGAATCTCGACTCTCAATTCTGTATGGCTTTGTGGAAGCCAAGGACTTTGCTTACCCTCTTTCTTCAGCTGCATAATGGATACTTTCAATTGCCAACTGGATTGGACTATGAAACATTTAAACCACTTGAGCCCTTCTCTCAGAGTGTTTTCAGAGAGGATCAGCTGAGATGGGAAGACATGCCCCTAAGTTGAGAGCTAGCATCCCATGGGCCAGGGTCCCAGAGGGAAACGGTTGGGGAGGAGAAAGCCAGGAGAGCCTCAGAGTTCATCTCTCTTCTTCAGAACTGTGGGTGCAATGTGACTGTCCACCCCGCTATCACGCCTGCTCTGTCCTGACTCTCTCAAATCAGAGGCCTAAACAAGCCCACCCGCCCTTATGCTACTTCTTGCCCATGATATCAATAAACAAAGTAAGTAATAAAAATCATCAGGTTCAAGGGAAAACTCCAGTAATGACTAATAGAATATAAAAATTCATGCAAGAGAAATTCGGTGCTTAAAAGTTGTTTTGGGGCCAGGCTGCTATTGGGAGAACTCCTTGGGCCATTTTGGATTGACATTCTACTTCCCTATTCTGGTACCTTTCCTTCCAGAAGCATCTTTGGTTGACTAACTTCTTGTCTCTTTGTCTGCTTGTCTTATTCCCCGGAGTCCTTCCATTGCAGCAAAAACTCCATCTTCTTCTGTGAAGTCCCTTTATCTATTGCCGATGTCATTTTATTTTTTAAGACTTCACAAAATCCACTAATAATGGGTTCAGAGCTCATGAACCGCAGAAAATGCAGCTCGTTTAGAGCAGTTAAGGGAATCAAACAATTCTCTCTCCCGATTCCCATCAATTTCATTTCCACAAAGATTTTCTTCCCAGTGAGCGCAGAAATCCCCCACACCTCCCCTGCTCTATCTGACTGATGATTCTGTCTTGAGAACAAGACAAGAATTTGTTGGCTGCTCTACTTTTAGCCAAATGGGACTCCCTGTGGACACCCTTCTGGCTGGAGTGAGTTTCTAGCTTGCTTGAGATCTGGGTCAGCAAAGCATCCATTCTAACTTTTGGCCTCATGTGTGCTTCTTGAAACCTACCAGACGTGTGCCTGTGTTGTCCACATTTCTGCATAGACACATAGTTTCTTAGCATGTTGCATCTTCTTCTGCAGGTTTAGTGTGTATTAACAATCTGCCAATGCCCAGCCTAGCCCAGTGCAGCCCAGCCTCTTCCTCCATATTGTCCCTTCCCTCAGTGCAAGTTCCACCCCTGAAGCATCTCTGAAACATGTCTGACCTCTCTTCCTCCGCATCATCCTCTAAACTTCCTGGTTACTGGGTCCTGATTCTACCTCTTCTGTGTAGCAGGTAAAGATTGGGAAAGAGTTCTGCCCGCCAGGCCTCTGCACCAAGTCCTGCGGGTGTCGCTCACAATGGCTCTCACTGTTGCCGCTGAGCCAATCTTTCCCAGCTCGCTCTCACAGCATCCCAGCTGTGTTTCCTCTCCACCATAGACTCTGTAGACGGCGGGAGTCCCATGCTTTTGCCCAGCACCCACTCCTTCCAAGTATCCAGTAAAGCATGACTCTTAAACTTGAATAGTTACCCAAATATTTTTATGTATAAGAAACTCCCAATTTCATAATGCCAATTTACAATGATAAAGTCTTTTCACAATATTTCTAACCTCTCCAAAACACCAGAAATATGTCTGAAGTCATCTGGATATCCACGTATTGCTCTCTCCCCACTCGTGTGGTCCACTGAGCCTCCCTCCCTCCTTAGCTCCTCCTCCTCTCCCCCCTCCAAGCACTGGTCTCTCACTGCCTCAATGTGAATGGATAGGAAATATCTTGCAACACTTCTGTGCCTATGACCTGCTGGGGGAGAATAGAGTAGTCTCACTCTAAAACGAAGACCACAAACTTTAGATGGGTTCACAGCACAGCCTCTCACTAATAGCCCGCTGCTGTCGAGGTTGGCTTCTGCTGCCCTGACTTCTTGCCTTCACACTTGCAGAAGGTTCATCCTACAGATTTTGGACACCTGTGTCCTGACACCCCATCTAGCCGTTGCTCCCAGGGTTGGCTCCTTGGTTTTCACACCTCCTGTGACCCCCTTCCATCTCTCTCCAGACAGAATGTTTCTCTCTAGCCCCACTCCTCTTTGCTGCAACCTATTCCCAGGACCTTGAGTTTCATTTAGTAGATCTAGAGCAGAACCCAAGAACTGCACATCTAAGCTCTTAAACGTGTATTATTTCACAAGATCTTAAAGCCCATGGCTCAGATCAAACACATTATGAACCATTGCATAGTAGTGCAGATCAAGGGCCCTGTAGGGAGGAAAGCCAAATCTTCAGGCAAAAAGCATAGTAGCATACCTTTCAGGTGGAAGTCTGGTGTTAGCAGCTTTCTATCACATAGCTAGCTGACCTATGAAATGGGATCATATCAGGATCTGGATATTGGAGTCTGTTGATAGTAGATTGGACATTGAGTGGAGATTATGAATAGTCTCAGTCACACTGAATAAACACGTATGTTTTACTCATAAATTTTTTGGGGGCTAGCGCTAGTCTGGCCATTGGTATGCTAATACCAACCAGCTAAGGCATTCTGGGTATGTTCTGATGTTGATGCTCTCTGGTAGGTAAGAACATGGATATAAATATTTTTACACCTTGTTTTCAGTTCTGTGATGTCCTGAGTTTCTTCTGGCTAGAAGTCTGCTCTTTCTGTTTCCAGGCCCATGACTGAAGAGCCACATTGGCCACTGCCCTCAAGGCCATCTACCCTTCCTGCAGTCCACGTCCTTCTCTACGTGAAGTGGCTGACCAGGGGCAGCCTCCACCCACCGCAAGGTTTCTGCTCATTGGATGGATTTCAATGCCCACTGGGTGTGGGAGCAGTGTGTACATGTGATTGTGTATGTGAATGCAGGTGTGCACATGCCACAATATGTGTGTGGAGACAAGAAGACAAGCTGGGTATTTGTTTTTATCTTCTGCCTTGCTTAAGACAGGGCTTCTTTGTCCACTGCTCGCTTTGTACAGGGCTCGCTGTCCTCTGAGCTTCTGTGGGTCTGATGTTTCTACCTTCTAACTCACTCTAGGAACTCTGCGAGGAAGAGTTATGGGGCGGCCATCCATTTTTAGCTTATGTTATATATTGAGCTAGCCCACTTGTGAATGAAACATAATCCACTTCTTGGTCTCTATCACTGGTATAGAGAATCTATAAGGGATTCTCATGCAGTCATAGACACAAATTGAGTGACAGGGTGTGGCCAGACCACAGTGATGACAGGAGAGTCACCAGGGTTTACTTGTCCCTTGGTCCTTGCTTTAGACCCATCTTAGTTCTGCTTCCATTTCATAGTAGTATGTGGCTAGGCCAATCAGAGTGTGTTTCATTGAGTTATCCAGCCAGGCCCCCAATCGTAAGGAACTGCTTTGGCCACTAGCTCACTCTGTTCCACCTCCCCCACCCCCACCCCCGAGTCAGTAGGATTCAGCATGCTGGTTTTTGAGTGGTGTACAGTCCCTGCTGTGTGTGGCATGGCCTTGCTCTAGCCTGTGGGTTCTTCTCTGTGGTCACCTGACTATTCCTGTTCAGACACCTAGTGACCGCTCTGCTTATCAGAGCTGTGTCTCATATCACAGAGTCTTCTTGTCCAAATAGAAGGGAAGTCTATATCCTGGCCCTGGCCTGCTACACATCCTTGCTCTGGGCCTTTAGAGCTAAAAGTCCATCATTGACTGTTATATGGGCATTCTCCAGTGGAATCAGAGGCTCCACCCTGCTGTCTGTCGATTGTGTCAGTGTGCGGTGGCCACAGACACCCATCGGGATGTCTGTTTGGTTTGCTGTTATTTGCTTTCTGACACTTTGATGAGTTAGATGGGAATATGCTGGTCCTGCATTCTTCAGATTGTTACCGATAGCCTGAATAGATACTGTTCTCCATCGTCTGCTCAGTGTATCCTTCTCTATGATGCCTCCCACTCCGAAGACCAGCACGTCAGTGTGCATGCTTTGGGGACCACGCTTTGAAATAAACGTTTGAAGAGAGAGATGGAGTGACAGCTAAGGCATATGAACAAACTGGGGAAGTGTGCTTCAGAAGTTTCCAGTTCTCTTCCTGAACACTCTTGCCACCCCAGTCCCGTGACCACGGTCATCAGATGGCCAGCCAGCCACTTTTCCTGCTTTATTGCTCCACTTGCTTAATCTGCCTAACATGGCATAATTTTCTTTCCAAATATAACTCAAATGCAAGTCATTCCTCTGTTGAAACCATCTTGTGTTGGTTATTTATTTATTTATTTATTTATTTATCAAGTTGACACAAACCTAGACTATCCGGGAAGAGGGAGTCTTACCTGAGAATATGCCTCCGTAAGACTGACCTTTAGGCAAGCCTGTGGGGTTTTGATTTTGGTTTTTGATGGATGTGGGAGAGCTCATGTCATGGTAGACAGGGACACCCTGGGAGGTGGTCCTGGATGGTTATAAAAGCAGGCCGAGCAAGCCACAGGAGCAAGCCAGTAAACGGTACTCCTCTGCTTCAGTTCCTGCCTCGAGCTCTAGTCCTGACCTCCCTCAGTGAGTGTTGTGATCTGAAACAAACCCTCTCCTCCTCACATTGCTTTTGGTCATGGCATTTCAGCGATAGAACCCTCAGACACCACTCACAGTTTCCTACGGCAGGTACAGATCCAAATTCTCTACCATTACTCTCTGGAGTCTCTGGACAGAGGGAGCATGCAACCACCTGCTCAGATCTCAAGAACTATGAAGTATAGAGTGATGCTGACAGTGTGTTGTGGGGGGAGGGGTGCCCATGAGGTCCCACTTCCTAAAGCACCACCACCAAATGGGGACCGAGGATTTGAACCTATGACCCCAGAGCATGGGCTCTGAACAGCAAACCCTAACAGCTTTCCCTGATTTCCTTTCAGGTTTCTATCTTACACACCCTGTTTACCCAGAGTTATGTGACAGGCTTTCTTGTCCCATTGTCTTGAGTTGAAAGTGTCGCCTCTCACTGAACACATGTATCACACACACGTGAAATGGGGACCATGTGTGGTCATGAAGCTAATGTTCCAGCATCATAGGCCACTGGGCCCCAGATCCAAATGCTATCTGGGCAGAAAGTGGACTCCTAGCTCCTTCTCTTTGATCTCAAATCAAAATTTTTTGTTGAATTAAGTGATAAAATCCAGCACCTGTGTTTTACTCAGCTTCACCCATGCCTTTTATTCAGCTTTCTAAAATTTCAAGTGTTCTCTGAAAACATCTTCTCCATAAGTGTCCCTGTTCAGTGTTTTTTAGACCCAAAATTCACCCCTTCTGTTTTCTCTTTGCAATAGCCAGATTTCTCGAGGCCATGGCTGGCCATTAAGGAACCCTAGAACACATAGGCCAATACTTTCTGTGTTTCATTTTCCTATCTGCTGGGATCTTTCCATCAGATGTATGGAGTGTTTATACCTCAGAACACAGTTCTGACTGAAGCTCAGCCTCACAGGCAGAGCTGAGAAAGGCGAGCCTGGTCTCTTAGAGCTTTTACATTTCTACAAGAATGGGCACATCCTCTCCCACTGAGGGAGGGGCACCCTTTCAGAGGTGGAAGGGTGTGGGGGGAGAGGGAGAGGGGAAGGTTGGGAAAGGAGAGGGGAGGGGAAAGGGAGGGGAGGGGAAGGGGAGGGAGAAAAACTTTGCAAGAGGAGACTGGGAGCAGGGCAGCATTTGGGATATAAATAAATAAAATAATTAATTTTGGAAAACTGAAAAAAAAATGTCATATCTGGGAATGGTCATGACTGTATCCCAGCACTGGGGAAGCAGAGCCAGATGGTCCCAGACTTGAGGAAAGGAAGGGTTCTGACACAAACTCAGGATCACCCGAGCTACTGACTTACACCCTGACTCAAAACAACAGAAGTGTTTAAAAACATACACTGGATAGCAAAAACATACGAACAAACAAAAACTCCAAAACAAAAAGCCCAGGCAGGTCCTTCAAAGGATGAAAACCCAGATCCAGGTCTCTTGTTCTGTGCAGCACTCGCTGGAAGACCCTAAACTCTGAAACCGCAAGAGGAAGGTGCAGGGAAACAGCTCCAGCTTCCCAACACGCAAAGCTGACAGGCAGGCGGGGTTGCATGGGATTCAAAACCTTGTGCACAGGAAAGGAAATAATGAGGAGTGTCCGGACAGTCAGACCCAGAGAGAACATTCTCTGCCGACTGTGTCTGACAAGAGGCTAGTCCCTGGACCCATAAAGAACCCCAAATGTTAAACACCCCAAACCTCCAAATATTCCCACCAGTAAACAGACAAACAGCTCTCAGGAGACAGCATATAAATCAACAAGAGACATTTGAAGGGATAAAAGGATCAGCACTTTTATCCATCGGGGAAATAAAATAACACCCAGGAAAAAAAAAAGGTTACTGGCCAGGTACACCACCCTTTACCTTTTCCATGGCCACTAGAAAGGAAAACCTTGTCTGCCAGCAGAAGGGTGTTTGACACTGCACAGCCTGGAAGCCACAGAATCTGCTTTTCATCCTAAGAACAATTTCAGGCTTTAAGTCAGAAAACTCCTAATCCTATTAAAGAAATATACAAAAAAAAAAAAAAAATGAAGAAAAGCATGAGGAAAAAGTGTGAAGCCAGGCTAAGTAACACCTCTAAGGATGAAAGCCCAGCAGGGGCGGGCGTGCCTTCCTGCCCCCATGCAGACGGCCCTCCATGGAGGGTGGCCTCAGCATCTTGCAAGTGGTCTTAGAATTGCAGTCAAGATTTCAGAGCCCAGAAAGAGAAAAAAAGGACAGGTAGTCCCAAGTCTTCCATCTATCCAGCTGTGCTACCACAGGACAAGGAGACTTGGGCTCTAGCGGGTAATGCCGGCAGGACTGATCTGTTCCTCACAGGCCCTAAGGAACTTGCTGCTTCTCTTGGGCTTGGAGATGGTGGCTCAGTGGGTAACAGCACCTGCTCTTCAAACACAATGACATGAGTTCAAATCCCAGCACCCTTGTGAGGATCTGGAGGTGACAACACTGTGCCTGTAGCACTGCTATCAGATGGGTGGAAACGGGTCAACTCAATCTGGAAATGGGTCAACTCAATCTGGAAATGGGTCAACTCAGGGAGCTTGCTGGCCAATGGCCACTCAGCCTCGTTAAAAATACCATCTTCTGATGCAGTGAGAGACTCTATCTGAAGGGGAGGAGATTCAGAGCAATAGAGGAAGACAGCTGATACCTGGGTCTGGCCTCCTTGTGGGAGCAGAGGGTATATGAACCTACACCCTCGTGTGTGTATACCACATACACACCACAGAGAAGAAAAAAACCCACTTGATTCTCCACGTCTACCCATTTGACTGGGAGACAAACAGAGAAGGAGAAGGAAAGAGAGAGGGGAAGGAGTACACCATATAGGGGTATGCATGTACATATATGGAGGGGGTGACCACACATGTGTGGAGGGAGGACTACATTGTACAGGAGTGACCGTGCATTTGTACACCTCCAAACAGAATCAGTCTAACCCAGCTGGCATTTCCCAGGTGCTGCCCACCTCAGGACTTTTATTTACTTTTGCTATTGTTTGAGACTGGGGCTCTCACTGGTCCAAATTCACCGGTTAGGCTGGGCTAGCTGGAGAGTGTGGGCCCCAGGGGTCCACCTCTTTCTGCGCCCCCATCCCTGGGATTACAAGTGTGTGAGGCCACACCCTGCTTTTCAGCATGAGCTGTGGGAGACTGAACTCAGGTCCTCATGCTTGCTGGGCAAGCACTTTACCCTCTGGGCCGCAGCTTGGACTTTTGACCTCAGCTCTCGGATGGCACTGGCTTTGTTCTGGCTGCCCTGAGTTCCAGGACCACATTGATGCACAACACAGCTTTCCTGCTGCTTCTTCCTGGTACCCACAAAGGTCTAGCTCTCGCCTGATCATTCATCAACGCAGGTGTCTGGGGCTTCCCTAGAAATCATATGGCTTTTGCTGCACCTACTGGGCAGAGCCTGCTGTGGCCTTCCCAGAAAAGCCTCTCTCCTTTGTCCTTACAGGGCCTAGTTCTGGGAAGCTGCCCAGAGGGAACCAACCTTATTTGCAGTCCTTGTCTGTGTTTGGCATAGGGGAGCCTTTCCTCAAGGGACAGCCTGTACCTGGGCTGACTCAACCCGAAAGGGTGGCCTGGCCTTCCTTTTCCAGATCTGTGGTTTGATAGTATTCCCGACCCAACCACAGTTGCCTTGGCAGCCGGCAGTCCCTGAGGCCTGCCGGGAAAATTCCATACTCCAATTTGGCACCTGTTCCTGGTAGCAGACAGGCCTGAACTGCTGGGGAAGAATGCAGACATGATAAGTTAGAGATGGGACTCGTTGGGGCAACAGCAGCCCCTGTAGACAAACGGAGCCCGTGAAGCTGAGTGGGGGAGACGGCTTCTTTTTGCTCCCGTGTGAGCAGTAAATCCCCGCCCTCCCCAGGATGGCCCCAGTCTGGCAGGATGGCGTGCAGATGATTCCCGATGGCCTACACGCCAGCCACAAGGCAAGCTCGAGCACTGCTGGTTCAGCCTCCACAGAGAATCCCTTCTCCAGGGATGAGGGCTGCCGTTCAAACCCCAGTGAGCTGGAACACATCCACCCCTGCCCGTTACATGTAGCTACAGGGCTCTGTGGCCAGCTGAGTCAGGAGAGGAGGGTTGGCCTGTCTGTGTGGGAAATGTCGGTCCTTTCTCTGAAATCTGAGGTATAAAAACAAACCATGTGACCATACAGAAGCTATTGTTCCAAAAATCTTCACTGCTTCTTGTGTGATACCTTCAGTTCCTCAGGATGGTAAGTGAGCGTCCACCTTAATGATAGCCTAGCAGAAAATAATAACAAATAACAAATAACAAATCATTGATTGCCGTTTTATCCTGCTCGTTCCAAGCGCTGGTCTGAACGGGTGAAAGACAAGGTGAGCAGACACGGGAATAACACTCCATGGCTGTCTCGTTTGCTCTGGGGACATCTCCTAAGAGGTTAACCCTGCTCCTCACGCTTCGGAGCATGTGTGTGTGTGTCATGCTGGGAGCTGGGCAGCCATTCCGGACTCCTGCAGCTGCCAGTGCCCAGCCAAGCGGAGAGGGAAGGGACAGCAGGAGGTGCAGACAGAAGCTTTGGTAAACCATTGTTGACGTTGTTGACGGCACATTTTATCCACAACTAGAAAACGCGAGAGAAGCAATGAAATAAAGCAAAATAAAACAAAGAGAGGGAATAAAGAGAGAAGCCTGCTTTCTTTACCAGGAGGAGAATGGAGAAGGAAAGGACAAGGCCCCACAGTACCCTCAGGCATCCCATGGGAGTTGAGGCCACTGCCTCCTCCAGGTATGCTGCAAGCACCAGCTTCTCAGAGCAGAGGGGCGGGTTCCTAGATGGTACCTGAGGTATTTCCAGTGCAAGCATTCTGACCAAGCCATGCTGCAGCGGGGAGAAAGAACAGCCAGGAATACACCCAACAACAACACTGCAGACAACCCAAACGGCTGGGTTCTGTGTGACCTAAGAGTCCCTGATCTACAAGGCAGGGGTCCCAAGCCTCACCCAACTGTGTAGGGAAGAAGGTTCTGATACTGGGGAAAGGTTCTAAGCGTCTTGCAAACGTGAAAATCCTTTCAATGGGTGTCCACAGAGAAAGTGTGAAGTCATCATCACCCCAAAGGGGCAGAGATGGGTGACTAGCGGAAGCAAAATAGGCTTTCAGCTGGTACCCTTTGATGGCCAGTATGGCCGACAGAGGGAGAGAAAGGACAAAGGCCTCAGAGGGCAAAGACAACAGACATGCTGTGAGTCTGGCGTGCCTTCCCCTGGCCTCGCACAGCTCTCATGTCAAGCAGAGGCTGGAAGATGGCTGTGTGCTTGCTGACAGTGGGTTGTGTGCCCAGACACCCAGTGACTCACCTCAGAAGGCACTCACCACACTCCCATCTGCTACCTCTGTTCTCTGTTTCCAAAAAGGGATGGCAGCTGGAGATGGCCCAGGGGCCTTCACTTTCTCTCCCTGTCCCACCCCACCTATCAGAAGTGACTCAGTTCCGGTCACTAACCCCTAGCCTGAAGAACACTCACTCCTGTGTTAGCCAGCTAGGACTGCCATGGTGAAATGCTCCCACACGGTACTTCCAACAATAGAAATGTATTTTCCCACTGCTTAGGAGCTTGGAAACCCACTGCCAGAGAGTAAGAGAGAGGTCTACCACCATGAGTGGTGTGCAGAAAGCAACCTCTCAACACCATATTGCTTGCCTGTGTGCCCAGATCAACAGAGACCACCACACAGGATTAGAACCTCCGTATTGATCTCATTTAGCCTCAGAGCCTCTTTTAAGGTCTCCAAATATTGCCATGTGGGAGTTTAGGGTTTACATGTTGATCC
The DNA here is from genome assembly GCF_947179515.1 of Apodemus sylvaticus. Lineage (NCBI taxonomy): Eukaryota > Metazoa > Chordata > Mammalia > Rodentia > Muridae > Apodemus > Apodemus sylvaticus. Next base: position 184,154,253 of record NC_067473.1, on the reverse strand, counting down.
AGATTCATAATGGCACTGTCCTGTCCACAACACACTATCCCAGATGTGATTCCAGAATGAATTCCCTTTTAAGCAGGAGGTGAGCTGGGGAGCCCAGGACTATCACTGAGACCCTGCTGGCATGGAAAGAAAGCCCCGTGCCTTTGTCTCCTGGCTGGGATGGTCCAAGCACGGTCAACGGAAGGTGGTTTTGTTTGTTTGTTTGGTTTTGTTTTTGTTTGTTTAGTTTGTCTTTGGCTTTGGAGGTGGGAGCTCGATTCATGTTGTGTTTCTATTCCTCTCTATGTTCCTCAACACCACAGTTTATTTGGGGACTCATGTATCCTTGGAGACACTGAGAACTTCCGGGGGACTTCTGGCCTGCCAGGGTGCTCTGTACACGAGAGGGATGATCTTAGCAACGATTCGTCACGCCTCCCACAGCAGCATCCGCCAGATGCCCCGAACACTTCACAGATGAAACAAATCTCTCCATTAGCGATAATATGCACTCGAACCTCACAAGGCTCCTCTCGAGAGGAGAAGGAGAGTGTGACTTATCCTATATTGTATTGATTACTGAGTGCATATAAGTAAGCTGGGGTACAGGCAGACTTTTCCTGGGAGGATGGTGTTGGAACACATGGGCTCCCAGCTTCTAATCGTCTTCTTTTACCATACGCCAGAAGGAAGGGAAGGGAATAAGGCATCTGATTTTAAAAGAATATTTTAAAAATCTCTTTTAGAGTAATACTCTTTAAAGAAAAGATATATCTGACTTGGCAAAGAAAACTGTCAGTCAAATTCACGAGACTTGGGTTCTGTGAATCGGCTGCTTCCGTCCTGTATGGCAGCTGGGCGTGCCCAGGTGGGAGAGCATGCCTTGACAATCTGGCCATCTTAGAGAGCGTGGCCAAATGGAAGATATCAGCACAAGATGGCCTTCGAGAGAATCAGAGGACCCGTCCTTCTCCCAGGATGAAGGAGGTGCACTGTGAGGCCACTCTATCACAGAAGGAGTTTACTCAGGGAATTTGCTGCAAATTCTGTTCAGGAAGATCAAGGGCTCTTTCCTGAGAGTGAGCTAAGGGAGAGCTCTCTCCACACCTACAATCTCACTTCAGGAATGGAAATTTGGGGAGGGTGTGGTGGCATTCTCTCACCTACCACTCCTGCCAGACAGAGCTGAGCTTGCCCCTCCCTCACACTTGATTTAGAAGCCTCCTCAATGAACAGCTGTCAACAGAGGGCGTTGGCCACAGGGCACCTCCTGGGCAGCTCAGATTTCCTAGTGCCCGGCTGCTGCTGCTGCATGCAGGCTACCCACCCTTCTCTTTATTTTTATCCAAATGAGGCCAAGTCACAGGGCCTTGGTAAAATGGGCTGGGTAATGGGAAAGGGTCATCAAGGCAGGGTCCGGAACTGTAGACGGGCACATCTCATATTCAATATAAATAGGTATCGCCTGTCAATCTGGAAAACGCACATACTCTCATTGGTTAAGTGTGGAATGGGTTCTGAGAATCAGCTTATATTTTTGTTTCTTTTTAACTTAACTATATTTTTATCTGTGCATAGTTAACCTTAACAATACTATATCAGATCATTCAAGTCAGGCAGAAGGAAGTTGTTCTCTTTTTAATGTTTTCATCAAAAAAAGCATTTAGTATATTATAATAACACAATAAGCTGAGTCCAGAATCACTTTTAAAAAATCCCTTAAGGAGGTTCTTCTGCCCCAGACATAAAATAATCTAGTTGTTGTCCACGGTTTGGGCTTGCAACGTCCCGCCACAGGCTCCTGTGTCCCACAGGCTCCCGTGTTTATGCAGCTGCTCCTCAGTGGGTGTCGGAACGCCGGGGAACTGGGGAACCTTAGCTGGCACTAGGAATTGGGGACCTGGGGGTGAGCCTTGAGGGCTACAGCTTTTCCCTGCTTCCTAACCCATCTCTGTGACTGGGTCAGTGTCACGTGAGAAACCACAAGCACAGCCCTTGCCACCACAGACAGCCCCATGTCAGCTGCCCCGCCTTCTCCTCCAGGGTAGACTGATCTTCTAAGTCAAAATAAACCACTCCTTCCTTGAGTTATTTCTGTCAGGCATTTGGTCACTGTGACAGGAGAACTCCGAGGGGTGTCCCCTGTACCCCTGCTTCATGTAGAGATGCTTTCTGGGTACACAGAGAAAGGTTCTACCCTCTGGGGCTTCACAGTGGAATGGAAAGACTAAATCTATGAGGTTGCATGGAACCTTCTGGAATATCCCCAGTGTCTGCTCTGAAGTGGCTGCCCTGGGATACATCAGCTGGTGACTCTCCTCTAGGCTTCGAAGTTAATCTGATCAACTGACCCAAAAGAGTGATAAGGGATGAATGGCACAGATGTCCTGTGTCAACGCAGACAATCCAGGCACCTCGATGATATTAAGCAGGCTTGATAGTCCCTCTTTGTAAGGGCATCTCTGCTCATACCGTAGTGCTCAGTGCTTGGTGTCTATTTCTTCTCCCGTGTGCACCCAGTAGGACCAGTGCCTCAGAGACCACACCCAGATGGGTTGTCTTGGGTCTCATCACAATCTAAGGAAAACTTGAGCCCAGTCAATGTAAAAGAGAATGCACAGAAACACCGACCATGCCTGTGGGTCAACTGAGTGTAATTACAGAATCAAACTCAAGAAGCCCTCACTTTTACCCTCTGTGGTTTAGGCATCCATGTACTCATAGATCTGGCCATAAGCATGCGTGAGGGGCTTTAAATATGTGACACGCTGAGCAAAACCCTAGAGGCAAGCAAGGCCTTTGAAGTAAATGAACTTATGAAGTTCAAGGCCACATCTTAAAAACACACATTCCCTGTTGCCTTAATTTGCAAGAGGAGTATAGCTTGATTTCTTCCTCACATACCACTGGCCGCAAAGGTCTTGATTTGTCCTGCTGAAAGCCTCTTTGAGGCACATCAGAAAGAGGCCAAAACCCCGGGCTTTCAGAGCCCTCTGCCGAGGGTGCCTTTGAGTTGTAAACACACTCCACGATCAAACGTGAAGCCAGGAAAGCCGGGGCCATCACTGTGCGCGTGGGACCAAGGTGTGCAAATCTTTCCACTGGGCTAAGGAACTCTTCAGGCCTCTTTTTCAGTTTGCCTGTGAGTTTGGAAGGAAGCAGCAGGCAGTTTGGGTGACTTGCCCAGGGCTACAAAATTTGCCCTTGTAGGGTTTGGAATGACACATCGATTCACAGACCCTCCTCTGCCAGGGTTACCTTTCTTTGGCTCAGCTACAGGGATATTAGGGCTGCTGGGAAGAAGAAAGGGGGAGAAACAGGCAGAGGAGGAAGAAGGGAAGGACGATGAGGAAGAGGTGGGAGAGGAGGGAGAGGCAGGGAAGATGGACATTTGCATCACACAGACACTATCCTATCTGATGTCTGTAGATACCATAGATTTGGCATCTGTCTGTCTTCCATTGTGTCAGAGGAAGATGAAAGCCAAGTGTTGACTACTCAGCACAGACGGCACAGGCCAGCCCTGGGTCTGGTAGGAGGGCTGCCTGCTGAGTCTCTGAGAAGAGAAACAGTGAGGCTTCCCCTGGAGCACGCTCGGGACTCCAGCCAACCATGTCCAAACCCTGTGTAGAGAACTTTACTGCTTACTGTCCGTTGTCCCAGATCTGGAAGGATGGGCTGCGGAAATGTTCACGGACAGCTCATTCTCCAATTCTAGTCTTCCCCAAACGGTGACCTCATTCACAAAAACTGAGATAACTTTTCTTTCCCACTCTCCCCTGACTCACTGGGCTCAGAAGGCAACCCTAAACCTCAGATCCCTTGACCAGCTCTTAGGAAGCCCTTCAGGTCCAACTGGAAGGACTTGAGTCTCGAATGGACGGACAAATAGAAACCAGGTCGTCCTTCATGTCTCTGCACATCACTGCTGTGTGGAATTTCCCGTGTGAGCACGGCTCGGGGGCTGGCCTGTCCCTGCGCCTGTGTGAAGCCTCTGACGTTAAAAGCCTGTGACTAGCCGAGAGCTTCCCATACCTCAGACCTGACAAACTTGGCAGGGGTTAAGCCCTGTCATGGATTCTCCCACGTCCTGCTGTTTAACTTCCTTCTCCTCCCACCACAAGAACTGTGGCAAATGGAGCAAGATTGCTCACCCTCAGTGTGACAAGGTCAGTGTGGGGCTAGATGCTACCACAAGGCAGACACTGCAGGAGAAACTCTAGGAGTGGCCCAGGGTCCTTTCCTAGGTCCTGCCTGTCAGACACTGGAGCCACAGCCTCTGACATGCCGACACATGTCACATGTGTGATGTTCCCTTGTGTCGACCACCAGACACCTTTGTCCGGTGTTTAACACTTTAGAGGTTCCAGCTCTGGCATCAATCACCTGCTCTGACTCTCACCCAGGCAAGTGAAGAGTCCACAGTCTTTAGGGACATGTCTAACCAGCCCATAAAGTATTCCCATGCTCTGTTCCAAAGCTCTGTCGCTCTAGGATTCCTGTCCGAACAGCTTGGGTCTGATGTCCAAGACCTGGGACTTTGTCCAGACTCATTTAGGAGGGGTAGCCAAGGGGTACAGTGTGTGGAAGAGGTGACAGGAGCTGGAGGCCATGCACAGGTAGGCTAGGGTCGCCACACATGCATGGTGAGATCTTCCATGTCTGCTCTTCCCCAGTCTCACCGCAGACCAGGGTGTGAAACGCCACATGAGTCCAGATCAGTGCCCCACACAACACAGGTCCAAGGCTAGATCATTGTCCAACTCCACAAGGGTCCAAGGCTAGATCAGTGCCTAATTCCACAAGGGTTCAAGGCTAGATTAGTGCCTAATTCCACATGTATCCAAGGCTAGATCAGTGCCTAATTCCACAAGGGTCCAACTCCACATGTATTCAAGGCTAGATCAGAGTCCCACTCCACAAGAGTCCAGGGCTAGATCAGTGCCCCACTCCACAAGGGTCGAAGGCTAGATCAGCGCCCAATTCCACAAGGGTCCAGGGCTAGATCAGTGCCCCACTCCACATGTGTCCAAGGCTAGATCAACACAGCACCCAATTCCACAAGGGTCCAAGGCTAGATCAGCGTCCCACTCCACATGTGTCCAAGGCTAGATCAGCACCCAATTCCACAAGGGTCCAAGGCTAGATCAGTGCCCCACTCCACATGTGTCCAAGGCTAGATCAGCATCCTACTCTGTACAGGCCCAGTGATCAGCTTTCTGCTAATCACTCCTGATTTTTTTTCTGCTGAACTCTAGAAAATATGTTTTCTAATGCACTTACAAATGTCATCTCGGACTTCACGTGATGAAAACTTGCCTTTAAATCTTTGACTTAGACATTATGTCCCTCTCCTGTCCCCACTTTTAGCAAATGGCATCTCTGATGGCCCAGGGACTCACACTGGAGGACCTTGGGGCACCCTTATTTCATGGTGGCCTTTATTCCCTAACGTCAGATATCCGCAGTACCCTCACATGTCACCTAAGATATTTTTTCTCCTACACCCCTTCTCAAGCCACCACTGTCCCTCCTGTCCCTACCGCTGATCTACAATCTACCTCCCCCTTTTGAATGTCAGATGGGCCGTGCCTTTCCCCTGTGTGACAGTGGGGGATCAGCTTCTCACAGCCCAGGGGTGTGGCCCCTGCCTCCCTTTCCTACTACACCCTATACTGCTTCAGAATCATCGTAGCAAGTTGCCACCCCACCCCTAATTCCAAGGGCACAGGAGGCTTCTCCACCCTCTGCATAGCTAGCACATCTGAATGTGAGGTTTCTGATCAGTCGTCACCAGCTCGGAAGCCTCCTCAGCAATCTACCAAGCAAAGGTCCTCATCCTGGCCGTTCCGGACCCTTGGCTGTCTCCTCATCGCTACAGGATGCTTCCTACATTTGAAATTGTTTTAAAAGATACAGTTTGGAAAGTGTCTGTCATTCTGGACGTAAACTCTTTAAAGATATGTGTCTGACCCATACCTCTCTCCCCTGTGTCTAGGATAGCACAAGCCACACAGTAGGCATAGGGATGAAAATGTCATGTATATTATAGACATCAGTGAAGGACTGGTGGGTATGGCAGACAGCTAAATAAAAGTAACATCTCCTATATCCCTCAGGCGCAGTCATTTTTCCATACTTCCAAAAGTAAACTTAGTGTTAACTATTTCTTCTTTTCAGAGCCCGTGTGTGCCCTCCTAGGCCCCAGGTGCTATGAGGAATGGATTCCCACCTTGAGAATGACAGGTTCCAGCTCTGTTCACTGGGGACAGACTCATCCCCAGAGTCCTGTGGGGTTTTCTGGGCACAGAAACGACAAGAACGCCTCTGTTCCTGGTGGCTTTTGTCACTTTGTTTTCTTGCGTGCTTGGTGGCTTGCTCCTAACTCACAGCCAATCACGGCACTGCCAGATGGTGCAAAAGATTTACCGGAATTTCGTTTTCAAATAAACCACAAGCTTGGATGAGCTAATGCTGTTCCATATAAAAAGCCACAAAACTGGACAAATTAATGTTGTTTCAAGAAAAGAAACTTGTTGAAGCCATCAGCTTTGCCTGTCTCAAATGACCGCCCTGGGACCTACAAGCAAGAGGTCCTCTCTGTAGGATCCCAGGACACAGAGAGGCCAGGAAGTCCCTTCCTGTCAGCATGGCCTCTGCAGAATAACGTGAATGTGCTGCCCACTAAAATTGTTTCTGTTGAGTTCACTTCCTCACACCAAGCACCCACGGGTGGCAATATTCCATTCCATCCTGTCAGCACCACAGGTCTCTTTATGAAGGCTGACTGCCTGTGACACAGGCTCCATCCAGCCCAGAAAGTCCTCCACGGTAGCTCAGCAGAAATTCCCAGTGCAGAAACACTAGCCGGCCCTGACCCTCAGCCACAGAGGCAAGACAGCCTCTCTCCAACAGAGCTCTCAAGACCAGAGTCCTAGGCTTCGCTGCTTCACAGCACTGATGTCACTAACAGGTTGTCACTAAGCCTGCCAAGAACATGGTTCTCTCAGTCTTAAGATGGAGACAACAGTAGACCAAAGGTGTCATTGCAAGATGAAGCCCAAGCAAATGGATAAGGTCCTACAGCACTGTGCCCAGTGCATAATGAATATTCCTAAGTGTGAACATTATGTAGAATGATGATTATAATGGTAGTGGTGATGGTGGTGGTGTGGTGATGGTGATGGTGGTGGTGATGGTGATGGTAATAAGGTAGTGATGATGGTAGTGTGGTGGTAGTGGTCATGGTGGTGATGGTGGTGGTGTGGTGGTGGTGATAGTGGTGGTCGTAGTGGTCATGGTGATGGTGGTGTGGTGATGGTGATGGTGGTGGTGATAGTGATGGTAATATGGTAGTGATGATGGTAGTGTGGTGGTGGTGGTGGTGATGGTGATGGTAATGGTGGTAATGGTGGTGGTGTGGTGGTGGTGATGGTGGTGGTGATGGTGATGGTAATATGGTAGTGATGATGGTAGTGTGGTGGTGGTGGTAGTAGTGGTGGTGATGGTAATGGTGGTGATGGTAGTGGTGTGGTGGTGGTGATAGTGGTGGTCGTAGTGGTCATGGTGATGGTGGTGGTGGTGATGGTGATGGTAATGGTGGTGATGATGGTGGTGGTGGTGGTGGTGGTGGTGGTGGTGGTGGTAGTGGTCATGGTGATGAATTCAGGCATGCAGCTGCCCCACCTCTTCCCATAGCACACATCACGTCTAGCTAGAGCAGTGGTTCGAGACCTTCCTAATGTTTCCACCCATTACGTCAGCTCCTCATGCTGTGGTGGCCACCAACCATAAATTTATTCTGTTGCTACTTCATAATTGTAATTTTGATACTGTTATGAACTGGAATATCTGACACTCAGGATATCTGATATCCAACCCCCAAAAGGGGTCACGACACACAGGTTGAGAACCACTGATCGAGTGCTATAAGCCTAAAAGACCGGTCTGGGGAATGTGGCCTGTACTTCTGTGGTCAGTGGAACAGAAATCAGTCACCACAGTGAAGCTAAATGAGTTCCCAGGAAAAAAATCTAAGAACAGTCATATCTTTTCTCCTTCCTTCCCACCCAACCCCAGAGTAGGCGGGGTTACAAAGTCCGTGACAAATCAGGATCTGTGAACTGAACTACTTGCTCTTATTTTATGTCTTCAGGATTGGTAGAGATCTGGGGGTGGGGGGTGAAACTTGGCCACACATGGGATAAGGAACTCCAGAATTCATTTAGCACATTGAATTGGTACTCTGTGATGAAGAAAAAAATTTGTGAGTGCTAAAAAGCTGTTTCTGATGAGCCATAAACCGGCTTGTGTATTCACATTGGCTAGTGGCGGAAACTAAGCTGACAGCAAATATGGTGATGGAGACAGTTTAAAAGTGCCCCAGTGCTAAACACCTTACATATTTTACCTTGGTCTTCAAAACCACCCTGTGTGGGAGGGGTTCTCAGTGTCCCACATCACAGACAAGGACCCACACAAAAGTGCTAACTGCATCCCAGGAGCAGAGTCAGTGTAAGTAACCGATCAGAGATCCTATCCAGGCAGGTGGGCCTTGACGACCAGCTATGCTGCTCTGGGAGGGAGGGCTCGGCTTCCAGAAGGTTTGCACACTGAGTAAAATGTTTTGGATTACTTAGTGTCTTTTCTCATTGCTGGAACCAAACGCCTGACAAAGGCACCTTAAAGGAAGAAGGGTTCGTTTTGGCTCATGGTTTGAAGACAGAGTCCGAGGCTGTGGGAGCTCCGGGCGGCGAGTGGCTCCCAGGGCAAATGCAGTCAGGAATCACAGAGAAACTGAAGCTCGTGCTCAGTCTCCCTTTTAGTCAGTCTGGCCCCAGCCCAGGGGATGGTTCTGTTCAGTTGAGGTAGATCTTTCCTCCTCTATGTCCTCCTGGATTTCCTGTCTGGAAACTTCCTCACAGCATGCCTAGGGGTTTGTCTCCTATGTGACTTTACAGCTTGTCCCCCGTGATAATATTAACACAGCTCATCAGGCAAGTCACCCTGAACACACCCACTGGCCGCAAGGTCAGACAGATCTGACCAGCTTTGTAAGAGGCCCCGTGCGCCCCTCCAGATTTGCAGGGGCTTACGGCAGAGAGACGCTGAAGGCGCTGGCTACATGACAACCATGGAAAAGCATGATGGTGTGGGGAGAGGGTTGTCACAAGAAAGCATTTGCTGATATGAATTTATAAGTTTTCAAAATGATATGAATTTACCCGTGTGTTTTGTAGGGCGCGTGTGCCTCACTTTCAGGGGCCAGGTCTCTCTTCCTGCAGTGACGGTTAATACCATCAACCGGACAGGCTGTGGAGTCGCTTAGGAGACAAACCTTGGGGATTGAATTCTGGTTTTGTTTATTTTTACCTCACAACACAAACATAAGGTATCTCCCCACCCCTTGATAAAGCAAACCTTCTGACTTCTCAGTTGGTGTTAATGGGTCCCTTTCCCCACCCATGTTAGGATGAACTTCACGTTTTGTTTTGTTTTGTTTTGTTTTGTTTCCAGACAGGGTTTCTCTGTGTAACCCTGGCTGTCCTGGAACTCACTCTGTAGACCAGGTTGGCCTTGAACTCAGAAATCCACCTGCCTCTGCCTCCAAGGACTGGGATTTAAGGCGTGCACCTCCACTGCCCACCACACTTTACCTTCTTAGGGTTGAATGATGTTCAGCAAAAATTCTCATTCCAAAGGCTTTTCCTTCAGCTCCACGCTCCTGGACCTTGGCAGAACCTGGCAAAGCCCGAGGCTCTGAGGACAGGATCCCTCAGCAGCAGGTCAGCCACAGTTCAAACTGGGTCTGCATCAAGGGCCCAGCTGGGCTTCCCACCGGAAAGCCTCCCTCAGCAGACTGTGGGGTGCCCCAGGGGACCTGCATTTCAAGCCTCCCCCGCACCCCCCACCTCCTGACTAGCTTCCCATGTTTTACTACAGGTTTGGATGAAGCAACACAGGGAGAAATCCATTCTTTCTGCTTCCTCCCTCTGACCGTGACTCATTACTTAGCACAGACCAAATGGCTCCCACCTCCCTCCCCGGGAGGAGGCTCAGAGCCCGTTATGTAAGTGGCTTCCACAGCTGCTGCTGGTAATTGAAAGTGAAGCTCTTGTGATGTGGGGCCTGCTGGGAGTGGCGTGACTCTTTCCTCACCCCGTGATACCATCTTTATGGGAGAGGCTCCCAGAGCCAGGGTGTGGTGTGTGTCTGGGGTGTTCTGCACAGTAGGCCTAATTCTGAATAGCTTGTGCTTTCTGTCTTGTTAAAACGTGGCCCTTCCACGTCGTCTCTGATCTTAATCTCCCAAATGAGCAGGAGCTGAGCTGCATGAGGCAGGATTTGCCTGGCTCTGCAAAGCCCAGGAGGAAATGTGGCTTGGGGTTTCTATGCCCAGAGACCCACCCAAGAAGGACCACCCAGGAACACCATCTCTGGGCAAGGAATTGCAAGAGCTGTGCTTACGTAAAAATCTCAGAAGAGGGATCCCGGACATCAGAGTTGACTTGCAAGGCCCAGGGCAAAGGAAACTGGGTTAATCTGGTTCTGAAGGAAAGTGACTAAATGGATCTTGAAAAAAAAAAAAAAAAACCTAGGGGATCCTGTCTAGACCTCACCATCCTGGCTTCCCTACTGGTGTTGCCAGGGAATTGCTTTTAAGGAGTTATAGGAAGCCAGACAAACCCTGATATATGTCCACTTCCAGGACCTATTTAATGCAGAGACAGTGGGGCTGTAAGACCCTTACATGCAAATGCATGCCCACAGGGGAAGGCTGCTTGCTGGGATGGATGCCCAGAATGAAGGTTTGCTAAAGTCAGCTACCATTTCCGGTTCCCTAGCAAATGGGACCTCAAATGTCTTCTGAGAACAACCTGTTTCAGTGAACCCCAGTGACCACTTCAGCTGAACTTCAGGATAGCCAGAAGAGGTGATTTCAGATGAAGAAGCACATTGGACACCAGCTTGTCAATGCTGGAGGCTCTAAGAAGATTGTTCCAGAACACATCCCAACACAAAGGCACTGAGATCCTAGAGACAACTGGTCTATGACTCTCAGGAAAACTGGTGAAATGGGTATCGTTATAAAAAAGGGGAGAGAAAGGCACTACTGGACCATCTGTTGCCTGGGGCTGCAGGTTTCAGAACAATCCCAGCCTCCTGACAGTGGTCGAAGCAGCGCTCTGGGCTTACCGATTCCCTTCTTGATTCGTTTGTTGACGCCTGGCTCTGTGAAGCTACAGGCTCAGGTTCTACAGAGAAACAAGCCGAGTTAAAGTAAGGTCACAAAGGGACCCTCAGGCAATATGGCTGGAACCCTTATGGGAGAAGATGTCAAAGAAGGAAGACTGTGCAGAGAGAGGGGGTACAGCTGCCATCTGCAAGCCAGGCAGGGGGGTTGCCAAAGAAGCCAGCAGGCTGGCATCTGGATCCTAGACTCACAGCCTACAGAGCTGTGAGGAACAAGGTTTAGTTTCTGTCATGAGCCACTGGTGTGGGGCTCTTCATTTGGGGCAGCAGAACAGACAGTGACATTTGGTGATGCTATAACCACCCTAAAGCCGGGGTGCGAGGTCATTGGCTCTTCCTGGCATGAAGCCTCGGCCTCCCTTGGTTGTTCTCAGAAGACATTTGAGGTCTGCAGATAAAGTCTTCCTCAGGTCTATGGTCCCCTAAGGAAGGAGGCCAAGACTGTTCTACTCATCTTGATGGGGAAAAGAAAAAAGACAGCAAATGTTAGTACCAAGACCTGCAAGGCCTGTCGTATATGCGACAATTAGCACAGTGCGACTAAAGGCCTGTTGCCAAGGCAACAGCTGCCATATACCCAGAATTCAATGGCCCACTTTTACCTGTAATTTATGTCATCACCCGTATATAATTGGGTAGCGTTTCTCCTTTCTCTTTCTTTTCTTTTCCTTCCTTCTTCCTGCCTGCTACACCTTTCCCCATCTTAAATAAAGCCCCAGGTGGAATTGTTTGGCCTGGTGTGATCTCATTGCAGCCCGCATCTCCGCCACATCCCCATGGCCCACACGGTGGGCAAACAGGTGACCTGTGCTGTGGAAAAAAACTGCGTGGAAAAAACCAACAGCAAGGCCTGGGAGGAAGTGTGGATCTTCTGGAAGACCCCAGCTGGAAACAGTTGTGTGAGGTTTCGGTGTTCTTTAGTGTCTGTCTTCCCTAGAGCAGCGTTGTCCTGGGTGTCCTCCTATGGGAAAGAGAGTCTGAGTTCAAGATGTCTTTCAAAATGTACATGGTAAAATGCCTCTGTGGGACACACCCACAATATTCTGGCCTAATATTCTGGCCTAAGCCCTGTCAGATGTGGTAGGGCCCAAGAGAAGCTTTTTAGTATCATCATTGCATTGGAGAAAAAAATGTAAAACAGAAAAATATTAAGAAAACAGAGCCACCACCCTTGATTTAGCACGTGCACCCATATCAAGGTAAAGTGCACTGTAAAGAAACAATTAGATTTTAAGCCTGTAGATACCAGCTAAATCCAGCTGTAACTGCCTCATAAACTTGGATCTTCTGACACAGCCTCAGGAGCCCACTGTCTCCCACGCGCTGACGGTGCGCCTGGCCTTCTGCCAGTTGCGAAGCTGGAAACTCCCCGACTTAGACAACATCTGGGTGTTTCTGCTTCCGCTGAGCTGGGGATGAAGGTTGAAAGTTTAATAAATGTTTGCTTCTCTCGGTCTGGGTATCTGTGTGTTTCATCTACCTTCGTCCCGATGTCTTTTATACATGTGTCATAAATAAAAAACACAGACTATAAACCGACACAGACTGTGGGAGCAGTAGCTTGGCGTTTCTGTCTGCCGTAGGGCAGTAAGCCTGCGTCCTCGCGTGACACAGCCCTTTCCCACTTTCTCTCCGGTACGGACCTGGTCCTGCTTTCTAGGAGCTTACAGCTCTGTTAGAACACTAAGCATCGCTTCAAACACATGTTCCTCAGTCTCATTTCCTTCTTACATTTGCTACCTTATCCTTCCCCACCCTAGCTAGCCTTTTGCCTCTCCCCCTCCTGCCCTGCCTCCCTGGACTAGAAGAGCTGCAGCTATTCCTTCCTGGCCTTTGGGGAGCAAGGGAAAAGGAAGGCAATTCTGCCTTGTCTAGCAAGCCTCTTCCCTTCCAGAGGTTGGCTTGGAGGAGGCGACTCTGAGGAAGGGAAACACAGTTGCAAGCGTATGGCGTTCAAAGGGACTGGGAGCCACTGCGGAGTAGCTCAGCACCTGGAAACCCACTCAGGCAGAGGCAGCAGAGTGTGGAGCTCAAAGCTTGTCTGAACACAATAGCAAGACTCCACTGTTTGGAAACACAAACCAACAGCAGTTACAAGCAGAGAAGAGCATGGAGGACAGATTCGAAAGTGCTAGGGCATCGAGTTCTAGAACTTGAATGGAGCTGTGGACATTTGGTAAGCTTATGCCCTCGCACTGCAGAGAACAGCATCCAAGATGGCTGCCGGCTTCCTCAAGGAGTGACAAATCAAGCAAGGGTTTAGATGTGGCCCTTCCTCTTCCCACAGCATTGCCTCTGATAGAGCAAAGAAATCCTACCCCACTTTGTCCCATTCTATTAAATGATGCTGTTCAGGGAAGTGACTGTGAGCACTGGTTTGCGTACTTGAGTGTCAAGAAATGAAGAGCGCAGAGGGGCCACATGTCCTGATCCACCATCAACAATCCAGGAACCTTTGGAGAAGGTGTCTACAACTATGACACCAGGCGTGTCCCAGAGAGGCAAGACAGTGTGAATGCGGGCCACTTAAGTAAGTTTGAATTTTCTGGTGATCCTATTAGAGATCGGGAGAGATGCATTTTAAGCACATTTGTTTTAACAGTCTTAACATTTATTGTGTGTGTATGAAGGTTTTTCTTGCACGTAATTCCATATACCGTGTGTGTTCCTGGTGCCGGTGTTGGTCAGAAGAGGGCATCAGATCAGAGGAAATCAAGTTACAGATGGCTCTGAGCTGCCAGGCGGTGCTGTAATCAAGCCCAGGTCCTTCGGAAGAGCAGCCAGTGCTCCTTCCCACGGAGCCATTTCTCCAGCCATGACATTTCTTCTTAAGCCTAGTCTGGGTATCTGCGTTTTACCCACTAGATGGCCTAGTGGGTGAGAGTGCTTGCTGTCAAACTTGGTAACCTGAGTTTGAACCCTCGAGTACACATGGTGGAAGATGAAAAGCAACTTACCCAATTCGTTCTCTGACATCCACTCCACATGCATGCTGTGACATACATGCATAAATAATAAATAAATGTAGAGTTTAAAATGGTCTTATGAAAAGATGTATCGATGACAGTTCACATTCTCATTCTCGTCTACTTTGTAACATTTTACTATCCTCCCTACCTTTCACAATTAGAGCTCCCCCCTGCTCAGGCTAACCATTCTAAATATTCAGGGGCCACCTGTGTGCACCTGTAACAAAAGAACAGGAAAGACCTGGAAGAATTTTCTTATCTGTAAACTGGAAGATAAGGCTATCAGCAGCATTCAAATCACCCTGGGTTAAAGTCTGGGGATTCTTCAAAGGTGCCTTAGTGGTGGGCGTGCATGCCTGTGTGTGTGTGTGTGTGTGTGTGTGTGTGTGTGTGTGTATGTAAGTATATGTATGTATGTGTATAAGTATGTATGTGTGTATGTGTGTAAGTATGTATATCTATGTATAAATGTGTTTATGTATGTGTAAGTATGTATGTATATGTGTATGTATGTGCGAGTATGTGCGTATGTATATGTATGTATATATGTGTGTATGTATGTGTATTATGTACGTATGTGTGTATGTGTGTATATATGTATGTGGGTATGTGAGTGTATGTATTGTGTATGTATGTATGTGTGTGTATGTATGTATATATGTATGTATGTGTGAGAAGGTTTCCTATCAGTGAGATGGAAGATGATCAACCTAAGGATCAATCTTTTGCTTCTGCTTTGTGCCAGGTAATTCTAGACTTCATTGTTTTACATGTCTATCAGACTGCATGCCTGATCTTGTTGAAAGAACTGGTTCATGGCTAAATAAAGATGCTGACAACCCTTGCACAGTGTAACCTGCAACCTGCACTGGCAACCCCAGTGTAGACTCTGGCATGCCTCATCAAGGAGAAAAGTCACTTGCCTGGGATCGCAGAGCCAGGTGACAAACATGGAGGTGCCGCATGCTCTGGGTGGTTGAAAAGGACATAAGGCTCTATGGTTTCACCCTATAAATTAGGGTACCTGGTCAGGTTACTGTTTAACTGTGAGTGGTGTGGCAGGATCTGAGCCTGACCTAGATCTGCAGCCTGTTACATATGTCAAAGCATGTACAGTGTAGGTGGAATGGTCCACAATGGTCAGTTCTTCCTGAAGCAGTCTCGGCTGTCTGGCTAAGTGCTCTGACCAGAGGACACACTGCCCAGTAGGGATCTCTATGCATTTTCCATGTTCTCTTAGTTTGAAGTGGAAACATAGAAAACACACACAAGCATTTCAACAGCTGTGAGATTCAGATGGCTGCGTCAGTGGAGGGTGAAGCTGGTGTAGCATTGACTTACTCCAGCTTCAAAAGGAGCTTCCAGCACACCACTCGGTCCGAGGGCCGAGTCAGCATGAGACAGGCCTCTGGCTGCAGGCTTCACTCCCCAACTACTGGGGGAAGGCATAAAATTTGGTTCAATTATTTCCTTCATCTAATGAGTTTTGAAGCAGCCTACAGTATTCAGTTAGACATGTGGTTCTCTCTCTTCTGGAATTTGAAAACTATTTTGGTAAAATGAAGATGCCTTCCTCATGAGTTGGCTAAGAGCTCCTGTGTCTTAGGCAAACTAAAGAATGGTGGACCCTATATCAAACTGTATAGCTTCCTGACATGTTTACATTGCCAAGGGCACAAAACTACAGCTGTGCACTCTGCGCTACACAACACTCTTCTCTCTCTTTGGATGGTTTCTGATTCTTTGGGTTGTGTGTTGTGATGTCATAATATAATAAACACATATTTTAGTTTCCACCATCAGTTCCTAGGCACCTGAAACACTGAACAGTTCCTAAATGCTAAGAGTGTAAGTGTCTTTTGTTATTCATAATATGCTCATTTATGAGTTTATGTTAATGAGGAGAGTTTTGGAAAGTCCCTGGGGGTGGCTGTGTGTTGTCAGGGGAATCAAGAATGTGGTTGGAGGCTTGGGATGAGGAAGGGGCAGGAGATTGAGCTAATGACCAACAAGCGATGATTGAATCACTCATGCCTACATCAGGAGGCCACCACAAACACCGGATGAGATCGGGGTGCCGAGCTGCTGCATCCCACACACACGCCATATTTGCTGGCTGGAGTTTCCACAGAATTCAAGTACCTCTGCCACTCTCCACGACTTTCCATATATGTCTCGTTATCTGGCCATTCAACTGTATCCTCCAATACAGCTTGTAGTAACCCAGTATCTAGAAAGTCAGCTTGGCTTCTCTGAGCTTCTCCTACAAGGATTCAACCCAAGAAAGGGGTGAAAAGACCTCTATCTGTTGCCAAGGAAAACAGAAGCTGGGGTAACCCAGGGACCTCGATCTGTGTGTGGCACCTGAAGTGGAAGGAGGTCTTGAAGGACAGCAGCCTTAATCTGAAGGGTATGTACCAATCCTGACTGGTGACAGGATGGCAATGACAGGTTAGCCAGCTGGTGAATAATCACAGAGAGCTGGAGAATCTCTGTAGAAACAAACATACAATGCACTCATGAACACATATGAACACATACACACATAATACACACACATACATATATATATACACACACACATTCATAATATACACATATACAAATGTATACACACAGAGACAAAATACACAAATACATATCTATACACATATGCATACATAGGCATACACACATACACATAATATACACACATTCATATACACACATATACACATACACTTGTACACATACATATATACACACATATACAAACACAAATATACATATATACACACATACACACATATATACATAAAAATACACATACATACACACACATTCACACATACATATACACATACATACATGTACACATACATATGCACATATATCCATACACATATATGCATATATATATACACATACCACATATCCACATATATACACAAAAATACACACACACACACACACACTCTCATTCCAATGACCAGGAATAAAGCATTTGATGAGTCAGAACACAACGGGCAATAGTTTATTTTCCAGATCAGATAACAAGTAGAAACGAGTCCTCAGAGACAACTCTGGCTCTTTCTCCGGGCATAAGTGACAACACATAATTAAGAATGATGGCCTTTGCAACGTGCTCCACACAGACCTGTGCACCTCCTGTGACATGTTGCTTCATTTAATTTCACAACCTTCACAGGAACAGCGCATGATTTACAGGACAGAGAAGTGTCTCTGAGGGGACAGGACACCCTCCCCACATCATGGTGCTAGGGAAACATAGATTGGATCCTCTCCCTTTGGCTGGAATTTTAATTTTTAAACTAAAGCTGCACCCAAACAATTAAGATATTAAGTGATAATCATCCTTAGGTTCTCCTAGCCTGAAGGATCTGCCGCCCTCCAATGACATCGGAATGTGTAATCCCCTCCTTTCCTTCAATGCTCTTCATAGCCTAACAGAAAGCTTTAACTTACAGAAAATAACTTGTTAATAACTAACAGGAGGTCAGAGTCGATTCTCATCTTCCCAGCGCCGTCCCCGCACCTTCCTCCCAGCCCTACAAAGCCCTTTCATGCACCTCCAGGATGGAACTGAGGGTAACCTTTGTTTGGTGGTGGCAGGCCCTTGAACAAACCTGGTCTCTCTCCTGCCCACTCTTACCATCAGAGGACAGCTTTTGAGTAGTGAGCAGAGGTTTGGAGCTAAGAGAGCAAATTCACGCTTCAGGGATGCACCAGGACCTTAGGAATCACGCTCTACCACCCTGCCAAAGGTTATCAGATCACTGTGTTTTTGACAAAGGAAATTCTATAGAATTTTCCTTGTCGTTGTGGTAGAAGAAAGGACAAGTAACTATGTTCTTGGCAATAATCATTACAGAAGAGGTATTAATTGTGTTATATAAGCCTACGCTTGACAGATGCAGAAAAAGCACATCTATGCACAACTCTAGTCTAAGTCGACCACTGCTGTCCTGATTATGTCTCTTTCCGCCCAAATTCCTCGATTCCCACAAAGTGCCACCTATCTTATCTGTCTTGTTTCCAAGAGGAAATGCAAAGGGAACTAGTGGTTATTCTGATTCATGGATTTAATTATAAAAACTCTTTGCAAAGAGAAGGAAGTAAGACTTAGATTTCCCAAGAACAGCATCTTGACTCAAGAGAAGTACTCTAGCCAGCCTACTTCTTGCTTAACCCAGTCCAGGCACATCATGCAAACCAGTTAGGAAGACCTGGACAACTCAGTGTTTACATCCCCATGACCTCCTGAGAAACAAAGACAAACAAACAAACAAAACCTTTTCTAGACCCAAGAAAGAGACTGGAATGATGGGCTGAACCATGGTTTGGAGAAAGTTCTAGATGATGGTCCCATTTCTGGAAATGTTCATTTCACAACTTCTTTCTCCTCAAAGCTCCAACACATCTTTGTTCCTCCCTTGACTTTTGACCTTTGCTATTATTTCACTGAGAAAATAGAAGCAGCAGGAGGAGACCTTCCACAAATGACCGCATCTTCCACAAGATGCATCATCTACAGACAGACTCCTTCTTCCTCCTCCTCCCCCTCCTTCTCTCCCTCCTCTTCCCCCTCCCCTCTGCTTAAGGTGTACATTCTCTGTTTCTACATGAAGCTAGGACTGTTTTATGACCCTGTGTCTCCCATCAGCCCGTGGTATCTCCTGATCCATTTCAGTATATGCTTTTTGTCTTTTCTACTTGACCAATTTTATCTGCTTAGAAATGTGCTTTGATTTCACGTATCTATAAACAAACTTTCTCAACTCTGCATTTTCTTCTGGATTCAGTCATATTTCTTTATATGAAAAATTCCTTGAGCCAGATATTTATGGCGCCTGTGTACAATCCTAGTGTTCAGAAGGCTGAGGCAACAGGATTGCCATGAGTTCAAGGCCAGCTTTGGCTATATAGTGAGTTCCAGGTTGCAGAATGAGATATTGTCTCAAGAAGAAGAAGGAGGAGGGGGAGGAGGAGGAGGAGGAGAAGAGGAGGAAGAAGAGAAGAAAGAGGAAGAGGAGGGGGGAAGAGAAGAGAGGAAGGACCATAGAGAATTTCAATTATTTGTTTTTATTATTTCCTGGTCTCTTTCTTTGGGTCCCCCATTACACTCAAACCTTCACTTCTCTTTGAATGAAATGAAGATTTTCAAGGCAGGCAGAAGCTTTCTGGTCACTCTTATTTGACCAATCAATAGCATCTCATGCCTGCACATATTACCTTCTTCAAACTCTTCCTCAGCCTGACGGCCAAGATGCCAACCCCTGCAGCATGCCTGTGCCCTCTCTGTGCATGTGATCCTTCTATTCAAATTTTGCAAGGTTGATGTGATAGTTTTCTCTTTTATGCCTATACTCCCTTAAAGATCTTGTCCAGTTTTGCCGATTTTGATTTCACCCCAATTCTGTAAAATGGCTGAGCACACATCTCATTCTCAGACCACGCTCCATCCTCACTCCAGCCTTCTATCACCACGCGCCTGCCATGGTGATATCGCCAGGAAGCCATTTCAGCTACCTCAACCATAACGCCAACCTTAATGTGCGCCCTGAACCTCCTCTTCAACATCTCCTCTAAGTAAATGTCAACTCCACCCTCCTCGCTTTTCAGAGACAACACACCAGAGGAGGAAAATGAGGACGAAAATAGTGTCTATCTCACGGGGCACTGCCAAGACAAGATGATCAGCAATTGCCAGGAACTTGGAACGGGGCCCAGCAGAGAATTACTACATTAACGCTTGCTAAATGATTAAAGTAATCATCTTTGGCTCTTCCATGACTCTCAGTTCTCTGTATCTAATCATCAGTAATCCTGCTGGCACCATCTTAGAAACACATCCAGAGCATGGCTCCCTCTCATCTGTATCGGTCACACCTTGAGTCAAGCCACCGTCACCTCTTGCCTGGATTGCAGCTCAGTGTCTTAACTGGACTCCTTCCTTCAGCCTCTGCCCTACTAGAATCAATACCAGTCTGGCACCTGGAGTAGTCTCTTCTAGACAGAAGTCAGATCATGCCATGTCTCACTCAGAACTATTCAACAGTTCCCATCTCCCCCTCGGTACAATATTCTCTTCCCTGTGCCCCTCTGCCTGGTCCAGGGGCATCATGAGCCACCCACACCCTCTGCCGCAGCCATGCTCTGCCTTCCTCTGTCTTGCCAAAGTACCAAACGTGCTCCTGCCTCCAGTCTCCTGTGTTTTCTGTTCTTTCTGGCTCATTTCCTTTAGACACACTCTAATTTCATCTTGTTAGAGAAGTCATGACTGCCAGCCTCCTTCCAGACTCTCCTTTCCTGCTTTTCAAGGAATCCCAAAGACCTTGTGGACCAAACACCAGCACTTCCTTATCTGTGAACTGTTTCTCCCCGTCTGTGAAGCAGAGAGCTTGTTGTGTGTGCCTGCAAAGCCTTGTACAGTCTTGGCACACGGGGAAGATGCTGAACAAAATACTGATGGATGGGGTTCATGAGTATCACCCTATTACTTGTGCAGGCCCCATTTCCGCCCCAATAAGGCTGGCTCTTAAGTGTATATTCCATGAAACTCCTATTTAGGAAAAGTTCTGAGTCACAAGATCCTGTATATTGTTAACTTTTGAAGAAGAAGACAGAGAAGAAGAGAGATTCTCTAAGTGTAAGTAACCACTGTCCCTGTCTGACAGCAGCCCCTCCCCCAGATTCTCATGCCCTAGCTGCCAAAGGCTCTGTTTATTATATGTGTGTGCACTTCCAACTACCCTGAAGTCATTCTGAACAGTAACCAAGTCACACATGCCTAAAACCCCACCTGACTGGAGGGTTCACTGTGAGCAAAGGTCGTGGGGACAGAAAGCATTTAGTCACGGTACCACACGACAGGTCAGGTGCCAGGCTGTAGGTTGTACCATCCGCGGAGCATTATTCTTCTTTGTTTTTTAAATCAATGGAGTAATTCATTAAAAATAGATTGAGCAAACCTAATGAGCCACCATCCAAGGAACACAACACACCGCTCTCATCCCCAGCACTGTCCTGATAAGACTCCGGCATCTTGGCCTCTCTTCATTTGTATGAGAGCCACACTGAGGTGAGAGCTACACCTACAAAGTTAACAGCAGTACACTACATCGTGGTAGAAAATTAAGAGACTTGAGTGATCAACATGGATTGATGGAAAGTTCTTTTCTATTTGCCTGGAAAAAAAATGTGTAGGTCTGTGCCGATCAGTGTAGTTTGTGTGTATATGGTTACAGGTATGTAAATACAGACTATGTCAGCCAGAGGCCAGCCCCAGGTCCTGCCTTCCGTATCCCAGTCCTAACCCTAGCCCTCATGGGTTTGATTTCTGTTGTTGTCATTCCATTTTTTAAAGAACACAAGGTCTCACTATGTAGCCCTGGACAGCTTGGAACTCACAGAGTAGACCAGACAGGTACAAATTCATGGCGATCCACCTGTCTCTGCCTCTCAAGTCTTAGGACTCAAGGCATGCACCACCAACTCTAACCACATTATTTTTTATTTTTGTTTTTCATTAATTAATTGATTGATTGATTTAACATCCTGATATCAGCTTCCCTTCCCTTCTCCTCCTTGCCCATCTCCCCTCCCTTTCTCTTCAGAATAGGGGCGCCTATTGATATGCAGTCTTGGCATATCAATTTGCAGTAGGATTAAGTGCACCTTCTCTTAATGAGACTAGACAAGTCTAACCCAGTTAGAGGAAAGGGGTTCAAAGGGAGGCCGAAGAGTCAGAGTCAGCTCTGTTCTTGCTGTTAAGGGTCCTACGTGAAGACCAAGCTGTGCCTCTGTTACATAGGGCCAGATGGTTTTAGCACATAACTCTACCAGACTTTCAAAGAAGAGCTAATACCAATACTCCTCAACCTACTTCACAAAACAGAAACAGAAGGAGCACTGCCAGCCTCAGTGAGGGTGAGGCCACAGTCACCCTAATATCTAAACCACACAAAGACTCAACAAGGAAAGAAAATTTCAGACCAATTTCCCTTATGAACATTGATGCAAGAATGCTCAATAAAATACTCTAAAACTGAATCAAAGAATACATCAAAAATATCATCTACCACGATCAAGTAGGCTTCATCCAAAGGATGCTGGGGTAGTTCAAGATATGAAAATCCATCAATATAAGCCACCCTATAAAGAAACTGAAAAAAAAATCATTTGATCATCTCACTAAATGCTAAAAAGCCTTTAACAAATTCAACGCCCCTTCATGTTAAAAGAGATTAAGGATACAAGGGACATACCTAAACACAATAAAGGCAATACACAGCAAGTCAATAGCCAACAACAAATTAAATGGAGAGGAACTTAAAGCCATTTCAGTAAAATCAGAGACAAGACAAGGCTGTCCATTCTCTCCATATCTATTCAATATAGACTTGAAGTTTTAGCTAGAGCGATTAGACAACTAAAGGAGATAAAGGCAATACAAGTTAGAAAAGAAATCAAATTATCTTTATTTACAGATGATATGATAGTATACATAAGTGACCCCAAAATTTCTACTAGAGAACACCTACAGCTAATAAACACTTGCAGCAAAGTAGCTGGATACAAAATTAACTAAAAAAATCAGTAGCCCTCCTTTATATAATCAACACACAGGCTGAGAAAGAAATTAGGGAGACAACACCTTTCACAATGGCAATAAGTAATATAAAATATCTTGGTGTATCTCTAAGCAAGTGAAAGACCTGTATGACAAGAACTTTGAGTCTTTGAAGAAAGGAATTGAAGAAGATACCAGAATATAGACATATGTCCTATACACATTGGTCAGTAGGGTTAACATAGAAAAATGGCGGTCTTACCAAAAGCAGTCTATAGAGTCAACACAATTCCCATCAAAATTCCAACACAATTCTTTACAGACCTTGAAAGGACCACATTTTTTCTGAGATAAAAGTCTCTTGCTAGGACCTGGAACTTGCTAATATAGCAAGCTGAACCATTTCTCCAGCTCCTGTGAACAGTTTAAAATCAGGAACGGATCTTAGATTTTGCCAAGTAGTTTTCCTTTGTCTATTGAGATGATGATATTATTTGCTGCCATATTATTCACATCCCTCAGCTATCTTTCTGGGGTGTATCATGATTCGTCTTAGTACACTTCATCCTAGGTATTGCTAACTTTAGTTCGCCAGTGTTGTGGTAGTGATTGTTAGGCCTGTTTTCATGGAGGTTGTTAATATGTAACTTCCTTTTCTGATCATGGTTTTATTCAGCTTTAATATAAGGACAATGTTGATTTCAGAACTCTTTATGTTGCTTTTAGTCATGGTGTTTATCACAACCACAGAAAGCTAAGAAAGACAATCAATATGGCTTACAGGTTAATTAATTTCCTTGATCACTAAAATTCACCTTTTATAATTTCTTTAAATAAAAGGTAATCCCACTGACTTAAAGCTTTCTTCTTTTTGGAGTAGGCACTTAAAATCATGAATCTGCAGGCTGGAGTACAACTTGTGCTCAGAGTGTTGTCTTCAAAAGTGTAAGAGCCTGCACTTGCTCCCCAGAACTGGAAAACCACACCTGTAACAAAAGATACAAGTCTTCCTGTGAAGATGGCTGGCCTCCGCCATTAGTTATGCTGTATTCCAGTTCCCTTTTAGTAATAACATTTTCTCGTTTTCTTTGTGATTTGTTGAGGGTGTTCTTAATTTCACGATATTTGGGAATGCCTCTGATTTCTGTTTCTGGCCTTAGCTGACATTATTAGAGGGTGGCCTTAATCTTGATCTTAATCCTCTAAACCTACTGAGACTTATCAAGGGTCGTACCTACCATGGCCTTCCTTGTGTGCCTGAAAAACAAAATGTATGTTGTCTGGTAGTTGGGTGGCTTCCTTCACACCAAGAGCAGCGGTGAGTGAGGCAGCCCTAAGGTGAGCTCGACCTCCCTGGTCTTGATGCTTTAGTCCAGGGTTTCTGTCCATTGCTGAGAACCACTCTGAACTCTCTGACCATCCTTCTTCAGTTGTAAAATTCCCTTCCTGTTCTGGCCTATTTTGCCTTTAGGTTCCTGTTATTAGGAATTCTTAGGATGATTATGTCTTCCTGGTGTCATGACAAGGAAGGATCACATAATTTCCTGGTTTTTAAGGTCATCTTTTGTCACCCTCCCAGCCACTTTCCCCCTCAAATTCCTCATAATTCACATAAAGTTACTGATATCTATGGGCCCAGGACACATCACACCAAAATATGAGCATAGGAGATCTGTATTTGCCGCCTGCAAATACACTTCGTGTAAATTAAAATCCTCCCTTCCTACAAAGTACTTAAGAATTCTAAGCTTTCTTTGGGACCTCCTTTAGACTTATTTATTCCTCTGGGACTCTTCTGAGCTAACACAAAACGGGCACAGCGTCAGCTTCTTTTTGTGTTTCTCTTGTACATCTATCTTCTGTTATGGAGAGACATAGTTAAGAATTATTCAGAGTGAGAGGAAAATGTTAGTTGATTGTAATGATTAATAAATAAAATGGAAACTTCTCTATGCAGGTGACAACCAAGCCTTCGAAGGGCGGTGTGAGCTCCTCCCTGCTCCTTGGCTCTTGTGAATGTGAGCGCACAGTTGGCTTTGAAAGCGATTCTAAAAGGAGAAACTTATTGCATTACTTTTGTTTTTGTAAATATCATTATATTCCATAGGTGGCATAGAGGACATGGGGCAGGCAGGAAGGCAGGTGCAAGCCTTGGTTCTCCATCTCTGTAAGCCCCTGGGAGCAAGTGGCCGCCATCTCAGTGGTCCCTTCCTCCCGTCTCTCTGGACAAGCAGCCACCATCTCAGTGGTCCCTTCCTCCCATCTCTCTGGACAAGCAGCCGCCATCTCAGTGGTCCCTTCCTCCCGTCTCTCTGGACAAAGAAGAACCCAACCCTCCAAACTTGCTTGGGTGACCATGAGCTCCCAAGTCTGGGCAGAGCCATTTTTCTCTTTTGACTAAATTAGAATCAAAGCAAGGAAATAATTGCCATCTAAGTTACGAGAATTAAAAATTAAATAGCAATTACCCTTAATATGCAAAGAAATGTTTCTGATGGAGAGAAAACTAAAAGGGCTTCTGAGGACGGGGCAGCAGGGGCTTCTGCAGGTTAGCAGCTGGACTGAATATCTGGGATTTCAATCTGTGCATCCTTTCATCAATTAGACATCCATATACTGTATAGACATTTTTCTATGGGTTTTATGCTCTGGGAAATAACAGTCAATTAAATACTGAATGGTAGGGTTAGAGAGACAGCTGGGCAGTTAAGAGAACTGATCACTCTTATAGAGGGGACTCAGGTTCGACTCCAGGCATCTACATGGCGGTTCACAAGCATCCGTGACTCTAGTTACAGGGGATTTCACATCCACTTCTGGCCTCCATGTGCACACACAGTGCACAAACATGAATACAGGCAAAACACTCATAAAGTAATAACAAATATTAAAATCTAAATACTGAAAGTGTGATCAGTTACAGTTACTATTTTTTTTACAGGTGCAGGAAGTTGAAGCAGCGCTCTCCTACATCCTAAGCACAGGTTCAAGGCTGAACTGGTCCCTCCTCCCCTCACCCCAGCTGGTCCCTCCTCCCCTCATCCCAGCTGGTCTCTCCTCCCCTCACCCCAGCTGGTCCCTCCTCCCCTCACCCCAGCTGGTCCCTCCTCCCTTCACCCCAGCTGGTCCCTCATCCCCTCACCCAGTTGGTCCCTCTTCCCCTCACCCCAGCTGGTCCCTCCTCCCCTCACCCAGCTGGTCCCTCCTCCCCTCACCCAGCTGGTCCCTCCTCCCCTCATCCCAGCTGGTCTCTCCTCCCCTCACCCCAGCTGGTCTCTCCTCCCCTCACCCCAGCTGGTCCCTCATCCCCTCACCCAGTTGGTCCCTCTTCCCCTCACCCCAGCTGGTCCCTCTTCCCCTCACCCCAGCTGGTCCCTCCTCCCCTCACCCCAGCTGGTCCCTCCTCCCCTCACCCCAGCCTCAGTTTCAAACCAAGGTTCACTTTTTACAGTGGCATCCTCACTCTGTAGCCCATGCCATAAGGCAGAGTCACGTTCACTCATTCACAGGGTCTCAAACAGGATCACCAGCCGTGGAGTGGTTGTTACCAGCTCTGAAGATAAGGACACCGGCCTGGACAGTTAATCATTCCACTTACTTAGTCATTCATGGGAATTCTCATGGAATCAGTATGGAGAAGTCAGGGTTAGAATTCAGGCTGTTTCTATTGTGAATACAATTAAATTTTCCAACTTCATACAAGAGTCTTGTTTATTTTCATTAACAAGCAAGTAAAAATAAGTGTTCACATATTGCTTGTAAATGTACTTTTACTTGCCTGATATAACTGTCCTCTCAGTCTTACTGACTCTGCCTGCTGACCTAGGTCTAGGTCTTGGACGCTTCTGGCCTCTGTACAATCTAGTCTAGGCCTAGACTGTTTTCAGGCTCTGGGACTTGCTGCTGAATATGCTCACCCCTTTTAGCTCTTTCTGAACTCTGGCTGGCTGCTCTGGCTCGAAGTCCTCTCCAAGCTGACCAGTTTGATCTGGCTTCTCCTCAGCCTCTGAATACTCGCTTGGCCTCAAACTAACTTTGGCAATCTGTTCTCATTTTAGGGCTCCTTCTCCTTCTGTGTCTTGTTCCATCCTCACCTGTGTCTACTCTCTGCAGCCTGTCTCTCTATAGTTGTCCCCATCAAACGTCCCCCTGCCCTTTCTCTACACCGCTCTCTCAAGTTGCTCTCCTTCCCGTCTCTTCTCGAGAGACTTGGGCATCTCCTATCTGGGATTCACTCTGTCAGAGCTTTCTCTGATTCGTCACTTTGTCTGCCCCTCAATTAGACATCACCTTCAAACATGGCTGCTTCCTTCCACCAACTAACTTTACTTCCATTGTCTGGGATTGAAGGTGTGTACTAAGGGTGTGTCTATGTTACAGCTAGAGTAGTCATGTTGCTGGATTAACATTCCTCTATAATTTCCTTACTCTAAGATTTTTCTCTTAAAGGGAAGCAGAATATCACACAAGGAAAGGGTTTCTAAGCATTTCATGGTTGATACCCCAGACCCTCAGTTGCTTTGAGTCCTTTCAAAGAGTTGGTCTTCTAGGATGTCACCGGTCTCCCAGAACAGAGAGAGACTGTAGCTAAATAAGACATTAGAACGGGGCTCCTCTCTGGCCCTCTGAGGGAGACCTGTTGTGCCCTTAGCTAACATGGATAACCATGCCAGTGGTGATTCCAGAGTTTTGCTTCTTCAAGCCAAGCTGTGTCATCTCTTACCAGGTGTGTGTGTGTGTGTGTGTGTGTGTGTGTGTGTGCTGTAGTCAATGGGACAGCATGCCAATTTTTTTCCTATCATGATCCATGACATCATGTCTTAAAGGTCAGCTTTGAAAGGTCAGTGTCAAGTATGGTGTGTGCAGTGCTGTTCCATTTTAAGTATTAATTTTATTAAAGGGATTCAAAGAAATGCTCACATGTTTTCCATCCCAGCCCTTCCTTTCATACTTCTGAGAAAGTATCCATGATTCTAAATGTCAATTTTGGAGCAACCGTCCAGGATAGAAAATGCTCCCAGAAGGTTCAGGGATTGAAGGCCTGGGCCCCTATGAAATGTTCAGAGGTAGACTTGGGGGAAGTGATTGGATCATGGGCGTTGTGACAAAGTCAGAGGAGTAACCCGACATGTGGTCATGCCTTTGGTGGCCTCATTGGGAAACAGTAGAGGCTGGGAGGCTGGGCCTGGAGGGTGGGAATGTGCCACTGGTTTATGCTGAAAGTATCTTGTGCCTGGCTCCTGCCTCTTACCCATCTGCCTCTCGGCCACATGAGGTGAGCAGCCCCACCTTAATGCATAATCCTTGCCATAATGTTTACCTCACCACAGTCTCAAAGCAACCAAGAGAGAGGCTAGAGGGAGCACTCAGTCGTGAGGAGCACAGGCTGCCCTCCAGAGGACCGGGTGTGATTCTCCCACGCCCACGTGGGGCTCACAACCTCCTGTAAGTTCCATTCCAGGGACTCCAGTGCCTTCTTACCACCTCCATGAGCAGTGCTAGTAGGAGGTGCACAGATACACCTGCAGGCAAAGCACCCATACACACAAAATAATCAAGTTTCATAGAAAAGAAACATAGCGAGCCATAGGCAGAAACCTCCGAACTAAAATAAAGCTTTTCTCCATCAAGTTGCTTATACATGCATTTTTTTAAATCACAGCGATACAAAATTAAGACAATCAATTATGAAAATACATTTTCCCAACCTGTACTAGTTATTTTTCTGGTTGCTGTGACGAAATGCTCAACAAAGGGGACTTAAGGACAGAAGGGTTAATTTTGGATTGTGATTTAAGGGTTTATCAGGGTAGAAAGGAGTAGTGGTTGGAGCAGGAGGCTCTAATCGCGCTGTGCCGCAGTGACACGGAAAGGTGGGCACTGGGTCTTGTCTCCACGTTGTTCGGTCTGGCTGGCTCCCTTCTCAGGCTGGTTCTTCCCTTTCCGCATAACTTACTGATGTGCGCGCGCGCGCGCGAACGCGGAGGTGTGTCTCCTAGGTGATTCTAAGATCCAACCAACTTGACAAAGAAGAACCATCTCATAACACAGGCAAAGAATGTCTTCCCTCTGTGTGTGTGTGTGTGTGTGTGTGTGTGTAAGAACCCAAGTTCACATGTGCGTATTACATGTACTACACAGAAGAAATGAACTCTGTGGCTCCCCACAGCTTTCAGACACATGAGTCGTGCCCAAGCCACTGACCACGGTGCACAGTCCCTCTGTGACCCCATCAGCACTGCCTCCGCATTCCAGTCTGTAGCGCCTGCCTCTCCCACACCACCACACCACCAAGCTCTGGTCCAGGAACCTCATCACCTTTCTCCCCTATTACCTCACTTCCGGAGCATTTCCTGACACTTCTAGCTGGAGGGCTGAGGTTACAGTCATTGGCCAGCTCTTACGAAAGACCCGCCCCCTGCCGGCTTTCACTCACCTCTCACCTCTTCCTTAAGAAACTGTTCTGCAAAAGCTTTGCAGTGAGGTCTGATGTGAGACTGTGGGCTAACTAACTGCTCGCCTGCTCCCGCTTCCTTCCACCCACCTCAGTCTCCACTGGCCTAGCACAGCTAGGGTACATCGTTTTGATCAGCTCTTCCCACAACATATACTTGGAATGGGAGATGCATGAATAATTGAACAGTCCAGGCGCTACTGCTGATGTGTAATAGAAGAGTTTGGGGGCAGTGTGACTAAGCAGGCTATTACAGAGATATGGCACTCACTCCTACGGAGACGCTCTGTGAGGGACTACTTCAGTGAGTCATTCTGGGTAAAGGGTGAGGCAAGGCCAGAGACACAGTCGTGGGGACAGCTTGCCTAGCTCGGTTTCTCCTGCCTCAGAAGAAGAGAGCTGAAATCGAAACCTTTAGCTGGGCAGGAAAGGAGACAGTGAACAGCAGGAGCCAGGTTCCATCCCAGCCACCGACTGAATCACTTCCATTATTGCTCAATTTGAGGTAAAAGCAGTTAGATTGTATTCTTTAGTGCTTTTCCTGCTCGCCTTTCAATAGATATCCGAAGTCTAGAAATTGATATAATTTAAGTTAATGAAAGGAAATCTCAACAGCTGCATTGAATTTCATACTATTCTTTCCCTCTCTTTGGGTTCAGCCTCGCCCAGTCCCTGTGGCCACCTGTCCTGTTGCCAAAGGTTCAGTGTGGAGTGGTGGAGAGACTCTGAGGTCACAGTCAGCCTCCAGCCGGGCCCACATGAGTCACTAACTAAGATAAGCTGGGGCCAAGTATTTTTTGAAATTTATTTTTAAGTTGAACAGGTGAAGAATGTTCCTAGCTGTTCTGGAGGGCCAGTGACAGCCGGTAACAGCCAACCACAGCCAATGATAGCCAATGATGGCCAATGATGGCCAATAATGGCCAACGATGGTCAGTGACAGTCAGGGGTGGTACTTATTTCTCATCTGCCTTCTGGCTGCAAAGTCTGGTGTTCTAGCTTTAAATCGCTTGTTGGGCTCCTCCCTGGAGACAGCGGGGGAGGGGCAAGATCTGATTTCTTTGGAAAGAGTTTTGTACAATGAGCACAGACCTCCATTCTCCAGTCAGTGTGCATGTTGGCTGTGCTGCCTTAGGAGTTGTAAAACAGAGACAATAAAATCAGAACCAGTAAATGTATTCCACAGCATGAACCTCGGCGCTCCTAGATCAGTTTCTTTTCCTTCTCACCATTAAATGGCCCTCAGAATGTATCCATGTCAGACCAGTGGACTGTCACTGGAAATTTTGTCTAGGTCCCTGTGGTGGTTAGAATAGGAATGGCCCCTGTAGGCTGAAGACTGGCACCCTGGGAGGTGTGGACTTGGAATGGGTGTTGCCTTACTGGAGAAGTGTGTCACCAGGGGGGTGGGCTTTGGGGAAGCTCAGTCATTTGTCCCTTTGTGTTGTCTGTGGATCAAGATGTCGAACTCTCAGCTCCTTCTCCAGCACCATGTCTGGCTGCCATGCATCCCTCCATGATGAAAACGGACTAAGCCTCTGAACTGTAAGCCAGCTCCAATTAAATGTTGTCCTTCATGAGAGTTGCCTTGGTCATGGCGTCCCTTCACAATAGGAACCCTTACTAAGGCTGTCTCTCTTCTACCTTTTTAATTGTCTTAGTCTCCAAGTGATACCTCCTGAGCGAGCAAAACAGCGCACAAGGATGGCTGCAGCAGAGATGTTTCCTGTTTTCCCATTTAACCTCCTCACACAGCTGAGGAAGGCTGGCTTGGGAACCCCAGCGCTCCTTGGAAGTCTGCGTGCATTGTTACATAGAGGACATTTAACTTTGTCAGCCAGACCACCCCAGGCACAGTGAGGCGCCTATGCAGGAGGATCCCGTACCTACTGGCAGCATGAGCAAAGGCTCAAAGCCAAGCCGCCGTCTACAGGTGGACAGGGAGGAGAATTGTCATCCTGGTCACAGCTCTGCCCCAGTAAGAACAGCAGGATCCACTGGCTTCAGAAAGGTTCATGATAGCCAGAGTGTAGATTTCCAAAGGCCAAAGTCATCCAGACATGTTTCTGAGGTACAAACTCTAATACTGCTGCTTAATGAACGGTTATATCCACGTGAGTGCAGGTACACACAGACGTGTGTTTGCATGTAGAAGCCAGAGGACAACTTCCAAAGTTGTTCCTCAGGCAGTCTCCCCTGCTTTATGAGACAGAGTCTCTCACTAGTCTGAGCCTTGCTGACTAGACCAGACTGGCTGGCAAGTGAGCCCAAGGGTCTGCCTGTCTAAGTCTCCCCAGCCCTGGGATTATAAGCACACACCACCATGCCTTGTTGGGTTGATTAAGCCTTGGTTCCCAGGGTATCAAACTCAGCTCCTCCTGCTTACAAGGCCAGTCAGTACTTTAATTACAGAGTCATCTCTCCATCCCCCGCGAGATTGCTCCCTGTATTAAATGCAAGCATGTCTGAGCTGCATGCATCAGGTGCAGGTAGAAGAAGAGAAAGGACTGTGGTGCTACATCAACTCAGAACTGCCTTATTTCTCTTGGTCCCTGTCATTCATACAATGGGATCCTCTCTCCTTGTATCTCTAGACCAAATCTTCAGATACAGATGTGGGGTGGGAAACAAGACTGGAAGGGGAGTCACGATAACAAACATAGTTTGCACTCTTGGATGTTCCAGACAGTCTTCCCTGTGGGTGACAGACGGTAGCCCACGTAAGACCCCCACGGCACTCACAAGCGCTCATGCTCCTGTCATAACTCCTCCCTTGGTGGGTAGTTGAGGACTTTGTCCAACTGTGAATAGCTAGAAAATGGCAGCAAAGCCTAGACAAGGGGCTCTGCAAACAGACTGAGGGAGACTCAGAACCACAGTGAGGGGGGTGAGAAGCTTGCTGAGGGTGGGGTCACGTGGTGGTGGAGGCGGTGGGCTGCAGAGGCGGTGGGCAGCGGCGGCAGCGGCGGCAATGTCACGTGATGGTGGTGGAGCCAATGCAATGTGTTGACTGGGGGAGCACATTTCTGCCTCTTGGATCTCTAAGATGCTGCCCCTTAGCTATCCCCACTAGTAGATTGTGTAGTATCTCACTGCTCTTTCCAAGTTCCACTCTAAAGCACTGGGGCTAGGACAAGATGGGAAACATCTACCTAACTTGTAATAAGGACACATGTTCCACTATGTTCACAGCAGCCTTATTTATAATAGTCAGAAGCTGGAAAGAACCCAGATGTCTTTCAGAAGAGGAATGGATACAGAAAATGTGGTACATTTACACAATGGAATACTACTCAGCAATTAAACACAATGAATTCATGAAATTCTTAGGCAAATGGATGAAACTAGAAAGTATCATCCTGAGTGAGGTAACCCATTCACAAAAGAACACACATGGTATGCACTCACTGATAAAATAAACTCAAAATAAACAAGTTACAATTCACAGACCACAGGAAGCTCAAGAAGAAGGAAGACCAAAATGGGGGTGCTTTGATTCCTCTGAGAAAGGGAACAAAATATTCACAGGAGCAATTATGGAGACAAAGTGTGGAGCAGAGACTGAAGTAAAGGCCATCCAGAGACTGCCCTACCTGGGGATTCATCCTATAAATCGTCACCAAACCCTGACACTATTATGGACAACAAGAAGTGTGTACCAAAAGGAGCCTGTTATGGTTGTCTCCGGAGGGGCCCTGCCAGAGCCTTACAGACACAGAGGCAGATGCTAGCAGCCAACCATTGGACTGATCCC
This sequence comes from Apodemus sylvaticus, assembly GCF_947179515.1. Lineage (NCBI taxonomy): Eukaryota > Metazoa > Chordata > Mammalia > Rodentia > Muridae > Apodemus > Apodemus sylvaticus. The sequence goes on along the minus strand of NC_067473.1, from coordinate 184,121,272 downwards.
GGGGCCCCCAATGGAGGAGTGGGAGGGAGGACTGGAGGAGCTGAAGGGGTTTGCAGCCCCATGGGAAGAACAACAATGTCAGCCAACCAGACTCCCCAGGGTTCCCAGAGACTAAGCCATCAACCAAGGGGTACACATGGTTCTAGCCAGCAGTGTGGCTGAGGATGCCTTGTCAGGCATCAGTGGGAGGAGAGTTCCTTGCTCCTGTGAAGGCCCAATAGATGCCCCAGTGTGAGGAAATCGAGGGGGGGAGGGGGAAGTGGGTTGGGTGGAGAGGCATCTTCTTGGAGGCAGGGGGTGGGAGGATGGGTTGGGGGTTTTCAGGGAGGGGGGAACCGGGAAAGGGTATAACATTTGAAATGTAAATGAAGAATGTATTCAATAAAAATAAAGAAAGAAAAACAAAAAGGAAAAAAAATGAGGAGAAATGTCCGTGGATTGATGACTAGAATCCAGGTAGCAGAAGCACCAAGTCCTAGGAAGAGGCGTGGCTGAGCCCCTGTCCTTGGAACACAGACCAGGAATTCTGAGCTTGCTGAGATCAACGGCGCCTCCTTTTAGCTCCCGGATAACAGGAAGACACTTTAAATCCCCAGGGTAAAATAAAATAAAGGAAAGGAAAATCATGCCAGTTTTTAGCATAAGTCTACGCTGGGTAAGGAGAGTGAAGCTAGATGACCCTGGCAGACAAGTCCCACCCTCTCCCGTCTGATCTTGTATAAAATGAGCATCTCAGGGTAAGAGTCTTCTTACTTTACAGCCTTGATATCAGATTGAGAAGTAGCTTTCTCCCCTTAAGAAAAATGGTGTGGAATTTCTAAAGAGATTATAATAATATTTACTTTTAGTTTTATTTTTTCTAAAATCAAACAGGTATAAAAAAACAAAACAAAACAACAACAACAACAAAAGCCTTTGACTATTAGTAACAAGATCTAAACCTTAAAAAAAAAAGAATTCTCTTTTGCTTTAGCTCAAGGTCCCAGATACATCCCTCATATATGAGTGGGGGTGTAAAAAAGAAAAACGTTGTCTCTGAAATATCTGTATTTGGGCTGTGGTGGCACACGCCTTTAATCCCAGCACTTGGGAGGCAGAGGTAGGCGGATTTCTGAGTTTGAGGCCAGCCTGGTCTACAGAGTGAGTTCCAGGACAGCCAGAGCTACAAAGAGAAACCCTGTCTTGGGGGAAAAATTATTAAAAAAATAAATAAATAAAACAATATATGTATTAAAATCCAGTAATTTCACTAGACCCCCACCAGAAGTCCCTCTGACAAAGCACTTTGTGGCCCCTTCAGGAAATCCTGAGCACCCTGTGGATGTGTCACCCTTGCTCTGTCATGTGGCCTTCTGTTATGGCATGAATGTGAAGGCCACCCTCAGGCTCCTGCTGGATTGCCAGCTGACCGACTTGGGAGATGCGGGTGGGTCCTAGGGTCTCTAGCCTAACCAATGAGCTGATCATGTTCACAATGTGCTGCGTTACTATAAGGGATTGGGGAGCAGGAGAAAGTGTGTGCTCCTGGGGACTAGATCCTGCCCTGGCCTTTTCCACACCCCGCTTCCTTGCTTCCTGTCCACCACGCAATTCCTGCCACACAATCCTGTTACCATGATGCTGTGCCTCAGGCCGGGTCCAGAACAGATAGAGTCAGCTCTGGCATCTGTCAGCTCTGAAATCTGGAATTAAAACAAGCCTGCCTTCTTTGATGAGGGGCATGGGGGGGATCATGCTGCAACAGAAATGGGAGGTGGGGGGGAGGGGAACCTGATAGACCTTTTCTCAACCAGAAACCGCTGCTGTGTTCTGTGAGTGGGCGTCTAAGGGTTTGCATGTCGTGAACCCCCCATGGACCCTCCGTTACAGGTTGGTTTTGAAAGAAAAGCAGAGGTAGCAAGCTCTCTTGGGGTGGGAGGGACAGAAGTTTGGAGTGGTGATGGTGTGGTTTGGATGCCCTTTGACCTTTTGCTGCCTGCTCATGGTCAGGTCAGAGCCATGAGGTTCCTCCTGAAAGCAAGGGCTTCTTCCCTCCATTGCTATGCAGTGATGTGTCAATGTCTCTTTTTAATCTACAAGCGTGCTGAGAATCTACAGCTGATCTGTTCTAGCTCCTGGAGACTGCAGGATGTAAATGCACAACCCTCTGCATTTAGACTCTGACAGACAGGGCCGGCACAGTTTGCCTACCTCTGCTCTAAACACGGTGCCTCGGGGCAGGCAGTGTGGCCTGCAGCAATGCTTTAGAAAGGGTCTCTTGGACTCCAGGGCTGCCCTGACTGTTTGGATGGGCGTCTGCAAAGCCTGGGAATGCCAGTTTCCCCAGAAAGGTCCTTAGTAGGGCTTTCACAAAGCTGCCCCGCAATGGGCCCTGACTTACAACTGTGGTGCAAGGTCCAGGGACAGAGATGACAATGAGTCAGAAGAAGGTGACTGTGTATTAGTTACTTTCCTGTTGCTGTGACAGAGTAACAGACAAGTGTGACTAAAGCCTGGAGAACTTACTTTGACTCACGCTTCAGGTAGGGAGAGAGTCGTCAGGGAAGAGATGGCAAGGTGACTAGAACATGAGGCCAGCTGGCCACACTAACTCAGGAGTCAGGACTCAGGAGGAGGCGGGGCGTGGGGCATGGTTATTGTTAAGGTTCTGTTATGAACCCTTAAGTCCCCTCATAGTCTACTTCCTTCAGAGAGCTGTACCTCCTATGGTTCCACAACCTCCCAAAACAGCATTGTCAACTAAGAGCAAGAGTTTAAACACCTGGGCCCCGTGGGCATCATTTCACATCCAAACCATAATACTCCCAGCTGGGTTTGAAGAGAAAGGTCCATATGAATCCATGCAAATTCTTCAAAGACCTGCGGGATCTCCAGAGCAGAGATGGCCGGGCCGTTCTTCCACAAAGTTACCTCTTCTCTCCCTGAAAGGCCGGGGGGCGGGGGCGCTTATCTAACAGGCTCTGTGCATCTGCCGTGGTGGCATTGCTCCCAAGGGCATCAAGCCTCCTCGGGGCTTCCAGATGCCAGGGCTCAGAAGCTTTGGTTCACTTCGCCGATTAGAAAGCATGTCTGAGGAAGGGACATAAGACAGCTCATCGGAGTTCCATGCAGTACTTGCAGGGAGCAGAGAGAGGAGTTGCTACTTGGTTATCAACTTCAGAAGACAGAAACTAACTGTGCTTGTGGTGGGTGAGTGCTTTGCTAGAGGACCTTCAGGGGCTGAAAGGGCTTCTCTGGCTTCCCGCTGTGTCTGTGATTTCAACATGTAGATGGTTACCACAGATCTCTTCACCGCCGCCATCATCACTGTATTAGCCAGGGAGCGCTAAGGGAACAGAACTAAGAACACACACACACACACACACACACATACACATACATACACACACAGACACATACATACGCACACATACACACATACACACATACACACACATACATACACACACATACATACGCACACATATACAGAGACACACACACATACACACACAGACACACACAGATACACAGACACACACAGACATACAGACATACAGACACACACACACACACACAATGTACAGTGGCTCACATAACACAGTCCAGTTAATCCAACAATGGCTGTCTCTCACTGGAGGGCTAAGAGTCCTGTGGTTTCTTGGGCCATGAGGCTGAACAGCTCAGAAGTCCTGGTATGGTGCTGAAGGCCTGAAGGATTCCTAGAGAGCTGCTGGTCTTCAGTCTACTTTGGAACCCATAAGAATTCTGCTCTAGGTTCTAAGGAAAGATGGCTCAGTGGTTAGGAGCACTGGCTGTTCTTCCAGAGGACCAGTGTTCAACGCCTAGCACTCGCATGGCAACTCACAGCTGTCTGTAACTCTAGTTCCCAGTGATCCATGCCCTTACACAGACATAAATGTAGGCTGAAAAACCAATGTGCACAAAATAGAAACAAATACATTTTTAAAATGCCACTGTAACTTAAAAAAAAAAAGAAAACAAGAAAGAAAAAGTAAAGAGTTTGGCTCTAATTCTGGGGAGGAATGCCTCAGCAACGGGGTAGATGAACTTGCCAGTAAGGATGAGGGCCAGCAGGCAAAAGGCAGTGTCCTTGTCTACATTAGTTTATCTGGACTTCTCCAGAGGAACTCAGTACTGCATTTAGGAGGAGTCTTACCACCTCAGATAATCTGATCAAGAAAACCTCTCACAGGAGTGCCCAGTGGCTTGTGTTTTAGTTGATTCCAGACCAAGTTGACAGCTGGTTGTCACAGTCACCATCAACAGCAGCATCTCCATCACCATCATTAACATCCTTCACATAGTGATGCGCTATGTGCACTATTCTAAGAAATCTTTATCACTTTAGATGAGGCCCAAAGAGGAGGAACAGAGAAATTAGTTGGTCTGCCCAAGCTCACACGGTAATTCAGACGTAGACAGTTTGCTTCCAGAATTATCACAGAAAATCTGTCAGGGATGGCCTCTTAAGCTCATATACAGAGAAGGGAGCCTCCAAATACCATCTGGGGCTTTCCCAAGACTAGCTAAAGAGAAACATGCTTTTGCATATTTTTATGTGTTAAAATACACAGGCTTCATGGGTAGTGGTGGCACACTCCTTTAATCCCAGCACTCAGGAGGCAGAGGCAGGCTGATCTCTGAGTTTGAGGCCAGCCTGGTCTATAGAGTGAATTCCAGAACAGCCAGGGACAGACAGAGAAACCCTGTCTTGAGAAAAAATAGTACATATACATATGTATGGATGTATATGTATGTGTATGTGTATATGTAGATGTAATGTACATGTATGTATATGTGTATCTACATATGTGTAAATATGTAGTATATATATAACAGACATATGTATATACATATATTCATACCATTAATAGGTGACTTATTACTTTAAATTTATATTGTCCAATTGAAATGATACTTGGTTTCAATTTTAGTTTTTTGTTAAACTCCCTTAAATCCACAATTTTTTTGTCTTATCTTTACTATTACCTAAGTCAAAGTGCTTTTGAGATAAGAAGAGACTGTAGGACAAAAAACGAAGGGACCAGGTCTGGGAAGAGGATTCTGTGGTTCAAAGCACTGGCTCCTGCTCAGAGGACTGGGTTTACTTTCCAGCACCCACACGGCAGTTCACAATCGTCTGTAACTCATTAAAGGGGATGAGTTGTCCATTTCTGCCCTCCTGACGAGCCCTGCCTTTACATGGTGCACAGGCACGCATGCCAGGGAAATGTCCACGCATATGCAAAAAGAAACAGATTTTAAAAGAGAGACAATGGGGACATCTGAGGCCTCTGTTGGCTCGTGAATCCTCTTGATTTTTGGCAGTAGATGTTTCCATGGCTCTTGGGTGCTGTGGGAATGAAGCAGGTGCAGAAAGAGCTGTAGGCCGTGTGAGGGGCGGCCAGAGGATGGTGTCTGTCCTCCGGACATAACGCTCCCCGAGTACCTGTCAGGACTTCTCCCATGTTACACACATTCAGCCAGGAGCTTCCCACTCATGTCTGCTGGCCCCCTTCACAGCCAGTCAGCAGGGAAGGAGGAGAAGAGCTCTAAGACACCTCCCCTGGACGTGTGCAGGGCTGCTTGAGCCTATCCACCCATCCACATCTGGGAATGCAAGTCGTATTCCAACAAAACAAAACAACCTAACTACCTCCTGTTCAGTGAACTTCAACTTGTCAGCAGGAAAGAAGGCATCAAAATCAGCATATTTCCTCCGATGGTACAGGGTAGGCGTTTCAAATTAGATGCTCTCAAGTTTTACCCTGTAAGACACGAGGGTAGTAGTTTCTGCAAGAAGCTTCGGCCTAACACTTGGTGAACGGATTCAGCAATCCGTGAGAGAATCTTTATTTTATCATCCAGACCAGAAGATTCTTTTGGCTCTCCAGTTTTTGTTTTTGTTTTGTTTGTTTGTTTGCTTGCTTGTTTGTTTGTTTGTTTTCTGAGACAGGGTTTCTCTGTGTAGCCCTGGCTGTCCTGGATCTCACTCTGTAGACCAAGCTGGCCTCAAACTCAGAAATATACCTGCCTCTTCCTCCCAAGTTCTAGGATTAAAGGCGTGTGCCACCACTGCCCAGCCCACTCTCCATTTTAAAAAAAAAAATATTTAGGAGTGTGCCTATCTGTGCCTGTATATGCGTTTGGATGCCTGTAGAGGCCAGAAGAGGGCGCCGGATCCCCAGTAGCTACCAGATAAGAATGCTGGGAACCCAAGCCTGGACCTCTGAGAAAGCAGACAGCACCCTTGACCTGAGCCATCTCTCCAGCTCCTAATGTCTCTGTTTTGAAGCTCAGTAAATAACTAAGACAAGCTGAAGCACATTTGTCCCCCCAGTCTCAGCCCACACCCCTGACCCTGAGCGCCTTACCCAGGGTTCCAGATCACTAACAGGAATGAAGCTCACTTCTGCCTGAACCCCAGTCACGCAGTTGGCTGGTCCCAGAAAGGAAATCATGGAGGCCCGCGGTACCCTTGGCAGACCGCAGGTCTGTTGGGGGAAGACAGAACAGAGAGGCAGCCTAGTCTCCCTGCCCTTAGGAGCTCCTCCGAGGGCTGCTGAGGCGGCAGAAGCCGATGATAATGTCACCTGCGAGTGGTCACACCCTGCCTGTGCTGAGAAAACTCCTCGGTAAGCACACACAAAGGTCCCTTTAATTTTTAATTGAATCCTAAGAGGTCTTTTTTTTTTCTTTTTTTCTGGAGGTGCCAGCTTACAGTAATTACTAGAATCCCCAACAGGGCCAATCAGAGATTCGTAGAAAATAAAGGTGGCCGAACAGACCTTACCCAATTGGCTGCTGTCACTCGCTCTCAAGGCTTGGAGGATCCAGGGCAGAGGTCACAGTTCTTGCCATCCTGAGCTATTAATAGGAGTCTTGAAATCAACCCCTGCCTGGCGAGATAAGAGACCTGATTATGCCGCCTGGGTATCTCTCCTCCGAGGGCCAAGACACCTCCCGTTTCATCAGCTGTTTATCAAAATCAGATTATAAAGGAATAATCAGATCAGAATTGTTTATGCCCGCCTCGGTCTTGAGTTACAAATGGCTTTCCTGTGAGGCCTGAACACAGCGAACTGCCGTGACCTATGGGTGACCCTGCCTTTGTATTCCCTGCACCTTGTACTGAACCTGTAATTCCCCAAAGACCACAAGCATTAAGCCTGGCGGTTGATTGCTGTGTGGCCGGTGAGGCCCGTTCCAAGGGCTGAGGAGATGCGGGCGAAAGATTCTATCCTGGCGATAAGTCCTAAGTCAGTAATAGGCTGTTCTGAGTGCTCCCAAGTTGAAGACAATAGAGCCTTCAGAAGGTTCTGGAGTTACGTAAGATGGCACTTTCCAAACAAAGAGGAGGCAGGACACCCAGCCAAAGGACCGAGCACAGGAGGCGGTGTGGTCTGGTGGTTCTGGGGAGAGATGTGGGGGCTGGCCGGGGCTTCCTGGGTTCAGCTACCAGCCGAGACTCTGACTCAGGAGGAGCAGAGCCAAGTCTCTTGGCTTGAGGCAGAGGCTGTAAAGCCGGGGAGACAAAGCCACAGGTCCGTGCTCACGGACTGGGGAAAACACATTTTGGGAATTTGAGAAAAAAAAAAAAAGATCACTCTGTTAAGTTATAATTTGGGAGTTTTTCCTGCTTATTGGCTGGCATCCCCTTCTGGGCTGGGCTGGAGCCAGCGCAGCGTCTGAGGGTGCTCTGTGTGAGATGGAGAGAGGCCCTGGGGTCTGAGAAAAGTCAGTCAACCTTGGTGTGCTTTCAGTAATGCTCCTGGAACCAGACAGAGGCCAGGAACTGCCGCACAAATTTTCCCCTTCCCTTCACCCTCTCTTCACAGTAAAAGCCCTCTGCTCTTGTGTGAGGAAAAACCCTTCCCCTTCATTTGCTGGTAGTCTCCTTTCAATAGGTCACTCTTATAATCTGCAGGCTTTACTGCGGGCTGATAGCACAGCCATGGCTGGTGGGAAATAGTCTCTGAGTCCCACCAACTCTGGCGCTCTGTCAAAATCCTGGCCAGACAGAGTAGGTGGCAACCTGCGTGGTTGGGTTTAAAGCAGCTGGCCAGGTCTCTGCTTTCTGGCGTCAGGATTCATGTCTCCAGATCAGAAAAATTTGTTAGTCTTCAGGAAAAAAGAAAACCCATAACTATTAATGTGTGGCTTGCATTTATGGGAATCTCTATAGTACCTACTGATATTTCAGTTCACAGTATCTTATCAGAGAAAGGAGAGGCAGGTTTGCTCTGGTGTGTGTGTGTTTATGTGTGTGTGCACATATGTGCATGTGTGTAATATGTACAAAAATCACCAGAAGACTGCAGAAGCCCATGGAGAAGAGAGACTCAATCCTCAAGTAGATATAACTTGGTCATTTTCCCCAGAATTATCTGGAGCAGCTTTCGACACTGCATGGTGGGTGGAGGGGTTGTTCCAGGGACTTTGCTCTTGCTCTAACCCAAGCCAGGCCAGACAGAATCCAGGTTTCTCTGTGGTTCCTGCATCCAGCTCCCAAATATGCCCAAGATGTCACGCCCCTATACTTTTTTCCTGGTCAAACTCAGTGTTTGAAATCCTAAGTTCCCTGTATGTAAATGAAGGAAGCCCTCTCTCCCTGGAGAATTAGCTGCCATCTTTTTGTCATTTTCCTGCAATGTAAACATTTCCAGAAAATGAAAGGCGCAGAAGAGGCTGCCTGAGGAGACCCAGGAAGAGGCGGCCTGAGGAGACACAGCCCCTTTTGTAAGAGATAAGGATTCTACCAGGGCTGGAAGAACTTAAAATAACTCCAGTCACACACTTTCCCTTCTGGCTTTTCTAAGTTAGACAGCCCTGCTTTGCTGACTTCAGATCGTCCCTGGACACCAGTGGCCTGAGCGACTCACATCTAGGAAGGTGGAGGAGACAACTGGTGGATTCACAAAATAACAGTCATCTCTGGTCACAGCACTGGCTCAGTCCTTGAGTCAGCCTCTTGTCAAGAACCACACCTTACCAGGCAGAGATCACCCCGTGACCGTCTCTGGGGAGAAAGGTCTAGAGGAAGTTCAACTGAGTATTGGAGATGTCTCACCTAGAGAGCTTTAGGTCCATGCTTTTAGGTCCAGAGTCCACGAAACCTCTTGCCTCTTGCTCTTCAGTCTCCTATTTCAGTACTGAGGCCCAGCCTGCGCTGCACAGAGGAGACTCTAGGCCTGCTAACCCATCTGCAGCCAGAGAGGATGAATGGTCCCACCAAAGCTTGGGGTCCCTGGAATCCTGAACGGACGATATAGCCTCTACTTTCCCCAATAGTCATGTGATTATATGTCACAATCCTTTGGGTTAAGAATCCTTCTAATCACCTTCCCCAACAAAAACTGGAACCCTTAGATTCCCATTGTTTTAAAGGGATCACACTACACATGTATAAATATCTCTGGAAAGACACGAATGAGCTGTTGTTCCAGAGCTGCCCTCTCCAGGTGACAGTTCGACTTCTGCTAACACTTTGAATTTTTAAAACTACATGGTACTACATGTCCGATACTTCACAATGACCTGCTCATATTGGAGTTACCCCTGTAGTTAGATGTGGGGAACCGGAACCACGTCATCGGCTATGTCAACTCAGAAGGGAGAAAGCATGTACTGAAGTTTCTTAGGTAAGAAACTATGCAGACACTGAAAACCAAACAGCTGTCCAACCTTACAGCAGTAAATGGCGGTCAGACGTCTAACCCTGAGGCCTTAACACCAGGAATGAAATCCAGCTCGGGATATGCGGCCTTACTTATCTCTTGCTTTTTGCATTTTAGACATTTTCCTAATTAAACAATAAGATTTGCACTCATCGTATAACAGGCTCTCACAATGCTTCTGAGTCGGTAAGAGGAGAACCTTGCGTCCAGGTCTGAGAAGACCTCCTCATAGGCACACACACGTAAATGTGGAATGTTTGTGAGTATGCGTCCCATTCTCAGAGCCGGTCGGCTTTCCTTGACATTGATTGATGGAAATTAGGAATCGGCATCCCAGGTGCCCCTCACGGATTCCCTCCAGATCATGCTCTACCTGGGGACCAATCACAACCTTGACCTCCAGCCCCATAAAGTGTGGAATACAGGCGGCCTGGACAAAATCAGTGTTACTGCATGCTGCTCCTTGTCTATTCCCAAGCCAGGTTTTTTTCTTTTCATTCTTTAAATTTTTTTCTAATCACATTTTTTAAAGTTAGCATAGAATATATTTCATTATGATAATTTAAAATACATAATTTGTTCTAATTCATACTGATCCCACATCTGCCTTTCCTCTGTCCTGGGCTTGCCTTCTCCTGGTCATCTTGCCTTTCTCCATAAGCCTCTCTTCCCTTTCCAGTCACCACGTTCCTTCCCCCTTCCCCTTCCCCTTCCCCCCATTAAGATCTCTCCCTCCTCCCTATAGTCCTCCTTAAAGTTTATTCACACACACACACACACACACACACATTCACGCACATGCACACACACACACACACACACACACACACGAGTACTAGTCTCCACATACATAAGGAAACATCAATATTGGTTTTGCTGAACCTGGCTTATTTCACTTAACATAATAAGCTGAGGTTTCTAAGCCATGTTTCTGAATCAAACACTAACCAGAGAGATTTTACATATACAAGTTCACATGCACCAATTTAAAACATACTCAATATCATTGTCTTTGTGGATTATGAAAAGTTTATTAATAAAGGAAACACACACCCTTTATAAAAACACCTCAAATGTGTAGAAACGCTCCATCTTCTACTCTCGATTTGATCAAGGCTGGGAAAGGAGATTGCAGCACCATACGCAGACTCATAGTTCTGAAAGGGGCAGTGCTCATTTGAGACAAGAAAATTAGAAGACATGAATTCATTTCAGTGGCTTAAACACTAAGCAGTTGGCCATCAGATGGGCTGAACTTACACTGTACAGCTAAAGCACATTCTGGGTTAATGAGAGTAAAATCCAGTGGCACATTTATACAAAGGTGATCACGTGGTGATAATTCAGAAATAGTCATCAGGAAACATCAAGACACAGTTCGTGTTTGCAAATGATGGACAGCTTTCAAGTTAATTTCTGATCATCTTTCAGTAGCCCCTCCATAGTTGCCCCTCCTAATGCCCTTCGATCACTTTTATGAAGACTACTACAATTTCATAAATATGCCCCAGACATAATGCGCATAGAAGGAGTATCGGGAGATCTTCATGTCTTGGACATTGATAAAAATCACATAGAATGGAATTCCACTGCAGGAGCACACTGGAAGGTGCTAGAGACTATCTAAGCTCTCAATCCAAAAGGGGGGACATAAGGCCTGTTACTTGACTACAGTTTCTAGGGCTTTGGGTAGCTATGGTTTAGGCATGACTCCAAGGTGCTGCCTACACCAATTTGGATGGAGCTCAGAGCCACAGATGACGGTCACGTAAAGGCACAGACCCGTTGAGTGAGCTCAGTTACAGTCTCTACACCCAGGCGGCCATGCTCCTATTCCAAGCACTGCCAAGCCCTGGCTGTTTCTCCTCTTTGAAAAGTCTTGATTCATTTAATTCTTCTGAAGGAGGCTGGGGGAGGGAAGGCTTTGCAAACCTCACTGTTCCACAGTTTGGAAGGCACCATCACCGCCTCTCTGGCTCTGCGACAGATTTGAAGTGCAACATTTTGCTAAGTGAGAATCTGTGTTCCTGCTCCTTCGCTGTTGCCCTTACTAAAGCTTCAATATTTGCAAAACATAACGTCAAAATACTTCAAACCCAGCCTGAAGCCATGTGCTGCTTGTGCAGCGCGATCCTTACACAAGCCAGCATCCACTGAGCTCCAGCAAAGGCCCTGCCATCCGGCTCCGCTCCTCTGCTCTCTTCCTGCGCGTCCCCTCTTGGGGGAGTTAAGAATAATTTGATCGTAATAATGGAATCCCCATCCTATGCAGACATAATATTAGAAGCTGAAACCACCCCAACTATTGGTTGTGTTACAAAGTAAGAAACCTGCAGACTAAAATTACTCTACCCTTTAAGATGCCCCCGTGAGTCCTCTGTAAACCACAGAGCAACTTAACTGCGAGGGGAATCTTAATTTTCGCATGTAAAAAACAAAAACAAAAACCTGTGGAGTTCGTTGGACAAAGGCATTCTGTGTGAGCCCCAGCAGGGCTGGGGGTGCAGCAACAGACGTGGAAACAGCGTCACTTGGAAAGGGCAGCCGGGACAGCCTGGATTCTCTACCATGTTCCTATTTCTATAGAGAACTATCGCATGTGAAAGGCCAGGGGTCAGCTATCCACTCTGACTTATTTTTACTGTTTTTTTTTTCTTGAGGCAAACTCTCTCATCATGGATCAACTGCTACATTAAAGACGGCTGGTGAAGAAGCTCCGGGGTCTGCCCGTCTCTGCCTCCGCAATGCCACGATCACAAGCACACGCTACTAGGCCTGGCCTTTTTACATGGGATCAAGTTCTTACTGAGATGGCAAGGACTTTGCTAACTGAGCTATCTCCACAGCCCAGAGCTGGTTATTCTTAACAAACACTAAAGGTTTCCCGGGTTAGTACCAGGAAGCTTAGTGTTGTGTTCATGCAATTTTGTCTGAAATCAGTCCTTTTTCTTGTTTTTGGTTGGTTGGTTTTGTTTTTTTTTTTAATACAAGGGTTTCTCTGTCTGCTCTGGCTGTCCTAGAACTTTCTTGTAGACCAGGCTGGCCTTGGACTCATTGAAATACACCTGCCTCTGCCTCCCAAGAGCTGGGATTAAAGGCATGCGCCACCACTACCCCATTCCTCTGGTGGAATTTTACCCAATTACATAGCAAAGCCTGTCTTAACCAAGTACCATGTCTTAAGTCTAAACTGAAATTGAATACCCTAGCTGTGGACATATCATCCAAACAGGGACTTTGAAACATTCTGTCTCTAGGCCAACTGTAAAAGTCAACATCACTAGTGTCACAGGAAGGCCATGTGTATGGTAGGACTTACCCATTGTACCCATTTCCTGTGACAAATGCGGTTGGTTTTTTCTCTGATAGTGTTTTAAACCTGAGTGTTAATGCTTTACAAGATCTTTTTTTGCAGTGGTTGGTTTCCAGGAAAGGATATCTTCAGACATCTTCCCTTGTGGCTGTAATTTTTCCTAACACCAACAGTGCTGCTTAAGAACAACCAGAGCTCATTAAACAGAATCCTGAGCATAATTATAACGAACAATTAGCTGGAAATTAGTCTTAATGATTTGTTTTAGATGACAGACTAGAGGCATAATATAATTATTTTTAAACTTTCCTCATCGTTAAGAATGCAACAGCACCACCTTTCAATTATGATGAATCAGACCTCACGGAGGCTGCAGCCCACTCGTGGATCTGAGCTAAGGCAACCGGAAGGCTGCACCGGCCCAGGTGTTCAGAATCACCCAGCCTTCCTGTCCTGCTAGTGTTTTGGTTTTTTTTTTTTTTTTTTTTTTTTTTAAAGCCATTTCATACCTTTAAGACATCTCCACTGTGAAAAATAAAAACACTCAACTGAGATCCGGATTTCCTTAGACCTTTCTCAAGACACCATGGGGATAATGGCAGGTGGCAGAGAGAGCTAGAAGAATCTAGAGTCTAGGGAGTGTCTTGTGATGCCAGTTCCCACCTCGCACTGGGCTAACCGGAAGGTGGAGGGGGCGGGGATGTGAGAGAGCGCAGTGTGGTAGGGATAAAAGCACCAGAGCATAGCACCGGCTCTAGGTCATCCGTTCCTTGTCGGTTGTTCTTTTCCCTTCGGTGTTCCCCAAGTCAATTTGAATCTTGTTTCTTATTAGAACTTTAAAAACAAGTTGGCTTTTCTAAATTACGCGTGTATGCATGCGTGCGTGCGTGCGTGCGTAGCACCCAATGTCCCCGCAGCTGGAGATACAGGTCATTGTGAGGCACCGACATGGGCTCCAGAACTGAACTTGAACTAGGGTCCTCCGCAAGAGCAGTAAGTCCGCTTCAATCTTGAGCCGTCTCTCCACCCCATCCTCGCAAGAAGCTTTTAAAAAAGTACAATAGAGATCCAAAATAGGTTTTGTTTTCTGAAAAAAAATCTAAAAATACACATTTAGAGAATGAAAAAGTATTTGTTGTCAAAAGTTTGCCTTTAAAAAATTGTGGGTTTTCACCTTGGCTAGTCGGTGGGTGTGCTGTTTATGAGCTTGTACCCCTCTGAGCCAACCCGTTAGGCCTTCTGTTGCTGGCCATCAGAAGCCATCAGGGGGCGCAGCCCAACACCCACATAAAAGACCTGGTACCTGTGTTTCCACATCACAAAGCAAGCCAGCAAGCACACAAGGCCACAGACCAGGTTTAGAACCATCTGGATGATTAAGAACAATTTGAAAGTGCCAGTGATGCTGGTACAGTCTGTCACATCCCGGTAAACAAAGGCCCTGCTGAGCGGCTCCGAGGAAGGCAGCTTGCACTGGCAAGAGTCCAGGGAGGTCTCGCAGGTAAACTGCCCAAGCAGGGAGTAGTGGTGGGCGGCAAAGGCCACGGCCAGCATGCAGACCATCAGACCAAGGGCGCTCAGCAGGAAGTAGAACACCTGCAAGAGAGAAGAATCGCTTCCTGTTACAGAGAGGGCCAGCCAACAGCAAAGCAAACTAGGAACACTATTTGATGAGTTCTTTCTCCTAGGCAAGGGCCATTCTCTTCTCAAAACATAACACCCAAGGCATGGGCATTACTTCCCACTGATTAGTTAAATCATTGACTTCTGCGACCGGGTCTCATGTAACCCCAGGCTGACCCCGAACTATCTCTACAGTGAGGATGAGCTTGAATTCCCAATCCCTTGCTTCGAGTGCTTAAGTGCTGGAATCATAGGTGTGTACCGCCATGCCAGCTTAAGGTATTTATTGAGAAACAGTCCTTAACCCTTTCGTCATGCGGAGCTGGCCTTTCCCATGGATTGCAATGACCTGTTAGTTTGCCTGTGGACTGTTTATATCTGGATTTAGCAAGTACCATAAATGAATCCCAAACAAGCCCTCTCTCCCAGAGGACCCCCACACACTTATCTTTTAAAATTAAGAAATGACAGTCACGGGGCAGCCACCGCACTACAGCGATGTGAGTCAAGACCCCTAAGCAAGAGGCCTCTGAGAGGAAAACAAAATACGGCTGTCGAAGGTAGACAGCTCAAGCCCTGTGTTAGCTCTGGGACTGGTCATGCCTGGTTAAAGTTCTAACTGCTGGCCAGGGATTGCGCACTCTCCACAAACGTCTCTGTTTTAGTTTACTTACAATGTCTGCAACACTGTGAGGAAAAGTTATAGGTTCTCACTGACACGGCCACAGTAAGATCCACTGTATATATAGCACAGAGATGCTTGTGACTGGGCTCACAAACAGAGCTCTTACTGGTCCACCTGCATGAGGTCCAGATAAAGACCACAGACTACCGTCTACAGTTTGTAGGGCAAGATTTATGCTGCCATCGAGACAAAAGCTACCCCTTCCCAGCAGCACTTCTGCTGTGTGGCCAAGGCCAGTCTTGAATTCATGATCTTCCTGCCTCCCCCCACCAAGTGCTGGGATTTCAGGCAGGCGCCGCCATGCCTGGCTGAAACATCTTGCGTCTTAGAAATATAACAGGAATAATTTGTATTTGACATATTTAGTGTTCCTCGGAGGGAAAGAATCAGATACTGCAAAGTGGCAGCATTATAAAATTTAGAAAGGATTAATGTAATTTGTGATATTAAAAGGACTGCTTTGCTCCTGTCCCAGAGCATTTAGTGACTATATTTTATGTAAAGGTGGGGATGTTTAGACTTTAAAATATGGACTAAGTGTGTAAGGCTAATGGGCTAGAATATTGAAAATATTTTGAATTATTCTGAAACATTTGAGATAGGGGATTGAAGTTAAATTCCTGGTATGAAAAGCCGGTTTGTGCCGACCACAGGCAACTGCTAGCAGGAGAGACCCAGTTAAAGTCATCACCCCTCTGGGCAGCCATCCTCTTAGTGGTAGAGCCCTAAGTTGAACTTTTACCGCACCATTTTTTGCTTTGGGTTTTGGCGACCGGCAGATAGACCGTGTGATCGCTCACCTATCTACTGAATACCCTACCATGTGCACATCACACCCACATACACACGTGTGCATGTCACACCCAAATACACACGTGTGCCCTTAAACCACAGCTGTTCATAATACTGCCCATCAGGAAAGTCCATTCACTGACAATAAGTTTTGTCTATTTTAAAGAAAAACATGCTGGCCATATGGGTCAGTGGGCAAAGGCTCCTGCCACCAAGTCAGATGACCTGAGTTCAATACCCAGAACCCACGTGGTAGAAAGGAGAGAACCCCCTCCCTGCAGGAGGCCCCCTGACCTCTACGCACACATATCATAGCACACAGACACACACAAAAATAAATGAATAATAAAGTATACTTTAAAAAAATTTAAATGAGGGGGCTGGAGAGATGGCTCAGTGGTTAAGAGCACTGACTGCACTTCCGAAGGTCCAGAGTTCAAATCCCAGCAACCACATGGTGGCTCACAACCATCTGTAATGAGATCTGATGCCCTCTTCTGGTGTGTACTCATATATAATAATAAATAAATCTTTTTTAAAAGGAAAAAATTAAATGATATATTTTGACTCAAATATTCACTTGCCAAAGACCATCTAACAAATACAGACCCATGAGAACATGAACCAGCAATCCACCTAAATTGAGGCTTGACTCCCTAGTGCTCCCTCGGGGGAGAGGGGGGAGCACATCCATTGCAAATATTAAGCAGTATTTCTAAGTATAGATCTGGGATGACCCCTGTAACCCTGACTTTACGCTGTCATCACAAGGATGGAGACTAGCCGTCTCCAAAGGGCGCAGGAGCCCTAGCTGGCTACTTGTGAATTAGACCAGCAAAGGAGGAACGCCACCATTTCCAGGACTCTTCCAGCCGGGATCTGCTGCCTGTTTGTTCTCTGTCTGTGTGGGAGGAACGGCTGTGGCTGGCAGAGGGTGCAGACATTAACACAAACACAGAGGTTGCTTAACTGTGATCTAGCTCCATCACTATACAGAACCCAGAAGCTCAAGGACAGAAGAAAAGGACCCACATCCCTTAGCAGTGCCATCTCACACTCAGTGATTCTCAGAGTCTGGTAAGCTGCCTGTCTCTCAGGTTATAGACACTCAGGCCTGCTGGGGGCACCCGGTGGCACCTGGTGGTACCTTCCTTTCTGGATCTTAAGTTTTCCCCTGCAGTAAGACCCATAATTTAAAACCAAGCACCTTGTTTTGCCCACATAACAAGAATAGACAATCAATGACGGCAGGCGTGTGGAGTCACCTTGGGACCTTGACAGCAGCCTGTGGGTGTCCCTGCAGAACACCCCTGGAGGCCGGCTCTGTGCTTATGTAACCCCCAGGCTTGCTCCTGCCCTGCTGTAATTGGAACCCGCTGCGGCTTTCCCAGCTGGTGGCTCTGGGAGGAGGGGGGTTCTGCTTGGATTTAATGATCTCCCCCTTAGCCAGAATGGTGAGGCCTGGCTGCTGCAGGGGAGGTGGCTGCCACAGAGCAGCCCGGGAGAGGCCTTGACCTTCAAGGACACCGCACATGCACCAGAGTCCTCAGAAAGGGGGGACACCTAGAAGGGCAGGTAGGAGGGTCCACACACAGTGACCTGCCAGGCCTGAGGCAGAGTCCAGGGAGAGAGCAGGAAAGTGCTGGTGGGCTCAGGAGTCTAAGAGCAGGCGTGTGTGTGTGTGTGTGTGTGTGTCTGTGTCTGCATGTGTGTGTCTCCGTGTGTGTGTGTGTGTGTGTGTGTGTGTGAGAGAGAGAGAGAGAGAGAGAGAGAGAGAGAGACAGAGACAGAGACAAAGACAGAGACAGAGAAGCAGAGTCCATCACCACAATCTGGCTTGCCCTATCTAGGTACCAAATAAAATTCTCATAAAAGGCCTAGGCCAGGGCGCCCAGGGGTAGAGGGCTAAAATGCAACCATGCAGTGATGAGTCCCGTCTAAAGGCCCCTTTCATCCTCCCTAAAACACTGTGGGAAGCTCAGGGGACACCCGCTATGCCCAGCTGGAACCCAGATGAAGCCCTTTTTGGAGTGCAGATGCCACAGGGAATGTCTGGGATTGCTGGCAGCTGCCTGGCTGAAGGTCACCTTCAGGGACAGATAAAGAGTTCCCTGTCTGTCAGTGTCTGTCATGGGTGAAGAAAGGACAGAGCTAATGAGGTCTTCCCAGTGGGGATCTGCGGCCTGGCTGCCCCGATGGTGGCTTTGCGTCTTCCTTATCTTTCCCAGCTCCTTTTTAATACATTTTTTATTTATTTTAAGGTACAGATGTTGAGAGGCCTGACGAGGGTCTCACTGAAAGGGAAGCAAGGGAAGAGGCCTAGGCGCTTTCCATGACTGGAGAAAAATCTAGGTTAGGATGGTTTTACTGGCTGCATCAATCCCCTGAGACTTCTGGGCGTGCTATTTCTCACGGGGGATTTTGTCTTTCTTTTTGTCTCTTCTTTCTCTTTTCTCATCGCGGTGCCTTGGTATTTGGCCAACCTCACCAAAAAGGAGTCTGGGCCCGGGTCTGCTCGCCTCTTGTTTCTTCTTAAAAAGAAAAAAATGAAAGAAAAAAATAGACCAAAGACCTCATATCAAAAAGATGAATTTCAGGGCTGGAGAGGTGGTTTGGGGTTGAGAGCACTTGCTGTTCTTCCACAGGACCCAAGTTCAGTTCCCAGCATCCACATGGTGGCTCACAATTATCCGTTAAAAAGTGGGAGCACACTGCTTTTTATACCACTGTCTGAGTATACAACCTTCTTCTTCTTCTTCTTCTTCTTCTTCTTCTTCTTCTTCTTCTCCTTCTCCTTCTCCTTCTCCTTCTCCTTCTCCTTCTCCTTCTCCTTCTCCTTCTCCTTCTCCTTCTCCTTCTCCTTCTCCTTCTTCCTCCTCCTCATCCTCCTCTTTCTCCTCCTCCTGTTCCTCCTCCTCCTGTTCCTCCTCCTGCTCTTCTTCCTCCTCCTCCTCCTCTTCTTTCTCCTCCTCCTCTTCAAGACAGGATCCCATGTTGTAATTTTGCTGGCCTCCACCTCAGTATGCAGCTGAGGCTGGCCTTGAACTTTTGAATTTCTGATTCTCCTGCTTTCTACTTCCTGAGTGGTGAGATTAAGTCATGTGGTGTCATGCCCTATTTATTTGGTGCTAAGGGTCAAATCTAAGGTTTTATCCATGCTAGGCAATCAATCACTACCAACTGAACTACATCTCCATACTTTAAGCACATCTTATTTTTTTTTTATCTCCGTGGTTTTAAGACGACATTATCGACTTATTCTTGGGCTCTATGTCCCCTGGTTTAAGGAACCAAAGACTTTGCCAAGAAGAAAATCAACTACAGATGGAGAAGAGAAACATACAGAACGTTCTCATTCTGGACTATAGTGCCAAGTGAACCTACCAGTCAGGACTGCTTAGTTTACCTTATGCCTCCCACCTCTTAGGAGTATCTAAGTCTCTCCCTACCCTTCAATGGCTGTATAAGTGTCTCCCTACTCCTAATGTGTGTCTACATCTCTCTCCACCTTGGAGGAAGTGTCTAAACTTCTCCCTACCTCTGAGGGGAGATGCTCCAATCCTCTCCTTGGAGATGACATTTTGTGCAGTGTGATGCTATGTGCCTGAAAGGATTGCAACCAAATGCACTGCCCCTGACAAACTGGGAGTTCATTGCAATGGACGGCAGACAGCAGCCAAGCCCCGCACAGCCTAGCCACTTCCCACAGACTGTAAGCAGGGCCCCGCTGGACACGCCCAGTGAACCCTTTCCACCTTGACTCTTCCACATACAAGGGGACAGACACTCAGACCGTTTCATTGTTGATATATTCCAAATACCCCAAGATATGGAAATGGGCACCCAGAGAGACACTGTTCCCTAGCTGAGTGTTTTGTTGGACTGGTCAATATTTGTTTTGGGGGTATTAAAGGTTGTGCAGGCCAACATAACTCATGGAAATTAATTAAAAGGCCTGGTATTACCTCTATGTCTGGGCCAATGCCCTCCTAGAACATGTTTTGTCTGCCTGAAAATGCAGTTTCTGTGTCATCAGATACGTAGCACCTTAAGAAGCACTCTCTTGTCTGCAGTCAGGTTCCTCTCTAGGCATGATTCTGAAAACAGAGAAACAACTCACCTTCATAGAAAACTGGACACACGTCCTCTCGTCAACTTGATAAGAGACACAAAGCATGAACAGTCCAAGGTAGGCCACCACGCAGACCTGCAGCAGGGAACACAGGACACACGCATGACTGGGCACCAGGACACCAGCGACACGAAGCTCAGTGTCCCACCCACCCCCACCCCCACCCCCGCACCAGCGCCATCTCTGCTGCCGAGCCATTCACCTTGCTCATGATTTCTGTTTCTCCCAACTTGTGCGACACAACTTTAAAGATGCATTTTCACTATTTTTAATTGAGAATGTGTTTGTGTGAGCATGTGTGGGTGTGTGTACATGAATGGAGTATGAATGGCATGTCTTCAGAGGCCAGGAGGTGGTGTCAGATGCCCTGGAGCTGGAACTGCAGGCAGTTGTAAGCCATCCGGCATGGGCCGGATGCTGGGGACGGCACTCCACTAGGTCCTGGGTGTGAGCAGTAGACACTTGAACCACAGAGCCTTCTCTCTAGCACAATGGAACATGGCTTTAAAATACTAAAGCCATTGTTTTTGCTGGTTATTTATTAAGTTCCTCTGTATTCCAGGAAGTTTAAAAGACAGTCCAGAGCATATACAATGATAAATAAAATTTAATCTGTTTAGTGTATGTCCAGCAGAGGCCAGAGTAGATTCACACACTGCTCTAAAGGCAGGGCATTATCGGCTACTTGCCATTCAGAGAATTCTAAAAGAAATTAAGTCTAATTGGAAAATATAGATGGTTTGCTTTGAAAAGAAGGCTTGAAATAGCCGAATAACAGCATGAGGAACCAGCAGCAGCCAGAGCTCCTCCAAGGGCTTTCCATGTCTTCTTTCACGCCATGTCGCAGAGCCCTCTAAGGTAGGTGTTGTTACGATCCCATGTTGTTAGAGACGGAAGGGAAGCCAGAGCGCCCCACTGCAGGCCCGGGGCACACCTCGGGCAGCCTGCAGCAGCCTCGGCCCAGCGATGAGACAGTGCACAGCAGGCCAGCAGAACAGATAGACCCACAGTAGAACTGTAACAAGGCATAGAGTAGAAAAGGCAGGGTGGAGATGCAGCACACAGCAGTGACAGAGAGGTAGCTTGGTTCTCCATCAGGGAGTGGGACAGCCTCAGGCACAGGCTCTCCATCAGGAAGTGGGATAGCCTCAGGCACAGGATCTCCATCAGGGACTGGGATAGCCTCAGACACCTTTCAGAAAGTTAAACAGAGATGTCTAGTGCCATGGTAAGGATACTGAGGTACTATTTCACCAATATGAACAGTATTAAACTATTAGGAGGCTGGGTGTGGTGGTCTGTGCCTATAATTTCAACACTCTGAAGGCTAAGGCAGGGGGATCTCTGTAAGTTCCAGCTGACATTTTGTTTGTTTGAGACAGTGCTTCTCTGTGTAGCCCTGGGTGTCCTAAAACTAGCTCTGTCGATCAGGCTGGCCTTGAACTCACAGAGATCTGTTTCCCTTTTCCGCTTGTTAGGATTAAAGGCATGTGCCACCACGCCCAGCTCAGATGACATCCCTAAAGAGGCACATCACTGGAATCATGAGCGTGCTGGTCTGAAGAGATGTGAATGGGAAACAAAGCAGGACTGAGGGAGGTGACACTGTACCACAGAACACGTAAGCCCCGGTGTCCAGTACCCACCACGGTGACGGCGGATGGGACGGACACTGTGGATCCCATGCTTCTAGGGCAGGGAGCAGGTTCTTTTGGAAAGAACTTTTTAAATTATTATTTTACTGGTGTGTATTACTAACAAACCATGGCAGGTCTCATCATGGTATACACACACATGGTATTTCTTAATCATGTTCACCCTCTACCACCACTGCCCCTCCCACTCCAGTGACGCTCCCCCTTTCTCTTACCAACCAGCCGCACTTCTATTTTCAAGTCTTTAAATACATTTTTTAAACAAGCCAAAGGAGCATCAGTTTGTCACGGCTGCAGGGCTTCGCTGAGCATCCTCACACAGAGGGCCTGTGGAACCGAAGCAAAGGAACAAAGGCCCCGTTTTGTTCAGCAGCAGCGAGCCAGACAGAATGTTCTAAACTTACTTCTGTCATATCCTGAAGCACATGGCTGGGCTCTCTCCTCAGCTCCTGTCAGCAGGATCAAGAGTTTCCCCACGTAATTGTCTTTGTCCCTGGAGGCTGCTGGGCTGAAATCTCAGTTGCGGGAGTTCTCTCCTTCGTGTTACAAGACACGTACACTCAAAAGATCAGGACTGATGGACCAGAGTCTTAAAAATAATCACAGTTCCTCCACCCCAACAGAAAGCCCTTCTCATTAGCTGCTAATATGTGTCCACTTCACGAGGTCTGACCTCCAGAGAGACACAATGTCGCATAGCAATGCCCAGCCACATTCCACAGCGTGCTGCTTGCCCATCCACTGAACTTACACAGTCTGTGCTGTACTGTTCTGTGTCTCTGGAAACCGAGAGGTGAAAACCACAGTCTCACTCTGAGACAGACTGGCCTTCCAGAGAGAGGCTGCAGTACAGTGGAGGTGTGAATAGCATGTCCGCCGTGGGATGCACAGATGGTAGAACTGGCCTGACAGAGGCTGGAGAAGCTCCAGGAGGAAGGTTGAGGATATGTTTGTGGTGCACTTATATGAAGCAGTTAAAATTGTAGGGAATACTGGCTTGACTAGAGCCTCGTGACAATAGAAAAAAGTCCAAGTGACCCACTTTGGACAAAAAGTATCTCAAATATACTTCTTTTAACTTTGGTACATTGTGTCACATCATTACAAGTCTTGAGCTAGCTCAGCATATGTTAATAAGTTAGTCTGCATAGGTGGAGGGTTCTTATCCACAGCCTTGCATAACTGACAGTTTTTTCTCTTTATTGGTAGCATGCTCAAGGATGTCCTAGAAAAATCATATTTATTAAATACCTCAAGCTGGAAGCCTTCCGGCCATAGGGAAAGAAGAAAGAGTTCTCGTGCCAGACTGAAGGAAGTGCCTGCTTCCTGAGCCGGCAGGATGTGGGCATGCCCAGAAGACAGGGGCCTCTGGCTTTCAGGCCAGGAAGGGAAGGGCATGCTAAAGCATGAATCTCCTGGACCGGGGCCAGGGCTCACGCCACATCTGTGAGAGGAGGCCCACAGAACACGAAGTGGATACCAGTGGGAGGGATTTAAGAAGTTACTTGATGGACCAGACAAAGGTCCAGTTGGGCCAGGTGGTATCACACTGCACAAAGACCACGAAGACAGACCTGAACATCAGTTCTGAGAAGCAACAGGGCCCATGTCACTGAATGTTTGGGGAGATCAGATCACCAACTTCATTGATAATAAAATCTTGAAGTATTCTTTTGAATGGAAAGGAGCAAAGGGAATGATTTTACTTTTAGACATATGCATCTATAAGTCCTTTGCTTCTAAAACCCTCGATCTATAGAAAGACTGTTTTGTCTGTACAGGGTCGGGTCTACACTGCCTCTTGTGAGCTGTAGAGCTAAGCAGGGCTGGAACGGTCTCAATGTCAAGTCTGTTTCTAGAAGGAGGGGTCCTGGGTCTTGCTACATAGTGGCTTTACTTATTTGATCTAATGGACAGCAGAGGTGCCTGGTAAGGAATTCTGAGCAGGAGGGGGGGGCAACTCAGTGAGATGTTTGTATAAATAATTTCCCAAAATAGTATTCAAAAATGGGAATGATCATTTCTTTCTCTCAATGTGTATTTATAGTCTGGCCTTGTGACATTCTTACTACCTCAACTTATTTGTTTCCTTCTTCCCATTGCTGACAGAGTTGCTGCACAGGGTTATTGGGGGATACAACCTTCTCCTGCCAAATACCGTTCATTATTTCTCTTGCCTTCTCAGCCCCATCGATCACTTGTAAACTGGAAACGTGACTCTGTTTCTGTAAGTATTGGATGCAAAGTGCTTTCGTCCGATCAATATTGTAACAGGAGGAACTTTACCTCTGTCTACGGTCACCAAGTCAATGGACCACCCATAGAAGCAGAGGCACTGCTTTTCGCTACATTTTCTTGAAGAAAATCTCCACAGATGGTCACCCACATCCGATAATTTAAGGTAAACTATTCGGAGTCATTTTCAACAACTGGTAAATGTAGTCTATCAGTGTGATGTGGTCCGACTCAAGAGAGCTGTTAGCATTTACTGTGCCAGGAGAATAAATACTAAGAAACATCGAAAGGGCTATTAACCTTGCTTACTGGATCAAGATTTCAGGATCACAGGGGACACGTAAACATGGCTGGAGGGCTTTTTCTACTCCATTCCCCTTGTCCCTTCCTCATTAGGCAAGACCGAGAAGGTTCAGAATCACCTTACAGGTTGGTCCCATCCTCAGGATTTAATATTCAATAGGTCTAGGGTTGAGACCCAGAATCTGTATCCCTAACACATCCCAAGGCTGCTGCTGCTGTTCCTGGTCCCACATCCTGAAAAGTACGGGTCTAAGCACAAACGCATCCCGCTGAGTGCCTGCGTAGGATCTATCGGGATGGTGGGACACGGCATAGAGCCATTTCTTACAAGGAGTGAAAACGGATGTGCTACCACAGTGTGTTCAGCCCAGTGTGGAAATCTTTACATATTCTTCTTCCCTTCATCCTCTGAGACTTCAGAATGCAAAAGGTTAGGCATACATTTATTGCAGGATGAATTTTTAATATTCATAATGTATACACAATAAAAGTGTTGGCGCCATGAGACAAGTTAGTGCTTCATAATGTAAGAATCCTTAAAGTTGGAGGCAGGGCCCCTCTGTCTCCATCGCTACTTAAACACAACCCCATGCCAGAGCTTGCAACCTCCACGTTCTGGGAAGATCTGGGAGCATTTCTGAATTATTCGCATGTGTGGCATGTCATCCTGATACATGGGATGGTTATCGTCCACACAACCAAAGCCAAAAATTCCTTTCCAAAGTTGGACCATGTCTTCAGGGGTATGGCAGCTCAGGGCTGTTTGCCACATTCAGTCATTTCCATGCAGTAAATTCCACCACGGCAGATTCCAGAGCACTGAACTGAGGCGGCTGAGCACGAGGTGCAGGCTGGCCCGCAGCGTTCATGAGACAGCCAGACTTCGCTCCCATACCTGCTCCACCACATCTCCGGCCTCTATGCTGATGGGAGCATCTGTTCACCCAGTGAGGTTGGCTTAGTACATTTGGCAAATTAAGCTCTACTAGCTGCTTAGAATCTCTGCAATCAACACAGAGACTCAGTAGAGAGGAGCACAGGAGAGAGCCAAAGAGTAATCCCACTGCACACTCCACCGTTATCTATGAGACACATAAGGACCCCATTAGATGCTTAAGGCAGCAGACAGTATCTATCTATCTATCTATCTATCTATCATCTATCATCTATCACTACCTATCATTTATCTATCTACTCTATCTATTCATTGCTCTATCTATATATCTAACATCTATGTATCTATATATCATCTATCTACATATATATTTGATATAGATATATATCAAAGCATGTCATCACTAATCACAAAATGCAACACTTATAACAATATACCATAATACAGTTATTGGTGTCAATATTCCAGCATGCCATTAGTAAATAAGATAGAGTTATTTGAGTATAAACTCCATACATAACGACAGTTGATGTGGTCACCTGAACATCTGATAAGCAGATAATCGGTGGGTAGTGTATACAGTGTGGAAACACTCAACAGCAGGATGACCCCCAGCCCCTTGTGAAATAAGCACCGTGCTCCCTTCCAATTTGTATCAAGATCCTCTGTCCATTTCATAATGGTACAGTCACTGAAACAGTTGTATCTTCTTAATATGTCTATTTGTTAAAGATAAGGCTGTTGGGCTACAGCTCTGAGCCATTGATGGACTTTGCTACCATACCGCTGAAGACACAGTCCAACTTTGGAAAGTTTTTTTTACTTTGCTTGTGTGGGCGATAACCATCCCATGTGTCAGGACACCACGCCACACACACATGCTAATAATTCAGAGATGCTCCCAGAGCCTCCCAGAATGTGGAGGCTGCAAACACAATGGGATTGCGACGGACAGCTTCTGTCTGTTCTCGTAGCCTCGTGTTTCATTGCAGAGTTAGACACATGCAAAATAACAAGGCACAGAAATATGTCCTTCACCTTAGAGTACACACAAAAAAGGAAAAATAACATCCAAAGCCACGAAAGCCTGAGCCAGAGTTCCTTAAACAAGTGAGAACTGATTGCTTGGTTCAGTCGAAAATCATGTAAGACACTGTACGCGTGGTTACAGCACTGCTTGAATTTTGATTCCATCTCTTTACTCGTGAAGTACTGGCTTTGAACTCCAGCCTTCCTGTCTTACCTCCTGAGTTCCAGGGCTGCAAGCATGCGCCACCATGCCTGGCTTTAACTGATTCTCTGTGTTCTCAGTCCCTCCCTCTGCAAAAGGACGCACTAGTGCTCTGTCGTGGTGGTTAATCTGATGACTAATAGCAATGTGAAGAAGGCACCGGGGTAATCCTCTGTACAGCCTGAGGCTGCTATTGATCACTGATCTATCCTTACCTTGTGATTACTAATGCCATCATTACTATGGCTGTCAGAGATCAAGTTTACAGTCCACTAAGAGGTCCCGAATGTACTGCCAGGATAGCCAGGCCCAGAGTTGACTCTGCTGGTTACACGCACTGCGTCTTTTAATTAGTGCCTGTGTAAGTGGTCACTGGACATGCTCTTGATATTTATATTAGGAAAAGCCCATGCCTATGATTTAACAATGGGCTAAGGAGAAGCAATTTTCAATGTTAGCTACCTCAGTAAGCAAACTGTGCAAATTATCCCATTTCTTTTGTTGTTATCCCATTTTGTTGTTGCTGAACTCCTGATCCTTCTGCCTCTGCCTCCTCAGCGGTGGGTTTTCACGTGTGCACCACACCTGGCTTCTAGTTCATGTTCACAAGCATCTTGGGAGGTCATTGTTAGTTGTTCTGCTTTCTAGACAAGGAGGGGAAAACTCAGTGAGAAGTCCGAGGACCAACATCACCCATCCAGTGTGAGTGGGCACCACCTGCCCCTGCTACCATAGGGGCCACAGCATCTCCCTGGAGGAATCCTGGCAGCCAGTGGCACTGAGATCTGTGGAGCCCGCCAGCTCCTGCTCCTCCTTTGAGTGGCTGAGACATGTGTGAAGCTCTGGGGTCCACGTCAGCCAGGGAGACTGAGTATCCAGAACTCAGTGGGGAAAGTAACACTTGCTAATGCTAACTTATAAACTGTTCTAAAGACGTTTAATTGACACCCTAGAACCTCTTTTGTTTCCCATCTCATGAGACCTCAGTCTCTGCCAGAAACTTACTCTGACATCTGAGCTGAAAAAGAAAAATATACACAAATAAATGGAAGCACCCTGTCACATCTTAGACACGGTCTCACTGTTTAACAAGTATTCACTGTGACACCACTGTGTACCACGGACTCTTGGAGGCTTGTAGCTCCACAATGAGGAGTCAAGACACAAATCTCTACCTCGATGGTCCTAAGGTATCCTTAAGTGAGTACAGGGGCCCGTGCCAAAGCAGTGGCCGAGAACTACAGACAAGAAAGACCTCAACATTCTCCTCATCAAACGGGAGGAAGCGACATAAAAAAGGCAATACGTATTTAAATGTTAGTTTTGCCTGAAAACAAACAAACAAACAAACAAACAAACCTGGTAATTCCCCACAAGCCCAGCATTAGGGCTTGTGCAGACTTGTGTGCGCACACACGCTAATGGAGTTGCTGCTTACGTGCCTCCTGCAGGCTCCCTTCTTCAACAGCACAGATCCATGGCACATTACCCAAGACCTCACAGCTACATCTGTGCCATGCACGGACCAAGGGCACAGGATGAAATGTAACTGCCTGTGGTTCCATGGAAAGATGGACCACCCAGCTAAAGAGGGAAACTTAGCACTAGATCTGGCAGTTCTGTCATGTCTAGGACATCAGTGAGAACCGCTTCCTATGCTGCTGAAGGGGTAGTACATGGAGAGAGCGTCACCCAACACCCAACACACCCAAGGCAGCTGATAAGCAGCATCAAGCGAACAAGTGAATCCATTCATGTCTGACCTGACCCTCTGCAAGAGGGCACTTCTCAGACACCTCTCCATAAAGATAGCACGAACATTTAGCAAAAGGTTAGAGAGAGAGAGAACTTCCTTTTCTGCCTTGTCCTGTTCCAGCTATAGACCAGCTATATTACTGAGGAGATGCAGATCTCAGTGACCACAGTGCGTTTTGTATACCTCTGATTACCCTGTGATAGTTTTATATAGGAAAGCATGAATAAATGCAGAAAGACAAACAAACAAATTGACAAAATTATTCAGTAGAAAAGAAATTAGTTTCTGGCTGTGCCAGGTTCAAAGTTAGTATTACTGCTTTTTGGAAACATAATAGTTTCAGCCAAACTTAGCATACAAGACATAGGCAGAGGACAGAAGTGACAGGGAACAGAGAGAAAGGCTGAAAACTGACCTGAGGGTCTCCAGGTTGAACCAAACAGGAAGAGACTGGAAGCACCAGGCACAGGAATTAAACTCAGGGCTTTAACTATAATCCTGAACAAAAGGTCTCCGTTTCCTAAATCAGGCCCAGAATATTGACTTCTTTTCTATCACACACGGAGCTATATGGTGAGAGAATGTCCAGCCAGGGACAGTCGCTAAGATGTGGCTCATTTACATGGGACAGGACGGGAGGGCGGGCCACGCCCTGCCATCTGCCTCCAGAAGCTGCAGTGAAATCTCCCACTACTCACGAAAGTCTGAGTTTTGGCCTACGGCCTTCAGCTTTGTATTTCCACATCTTCCAGGGCCTTCAGCTTTGTATTTCCACATCTTCCAGGGGAGCAGAGGGAATGCTTTAATATTGAGTTTGTAAAGTTGGCAAGGTTTCATGAAGCACAGGATGGCAATGTAGCAGAGGGTAGCCTTGAACTCTTTATCCTCTGGCCTGCTTCTCCCTCCCAAGTGCTGGGATTACAGATGTACACCACCACACCAGATATTTTATTACATTTAAAAGAAGCAAATATTAGAGAGATATAGGTCAAAATGTCTCTGTTAGAAGGGCAGTCTGAATGATAAATAATCCTACTGCTTTAAGTGTGCCCTCTCAGGGTCTAGAGAGGAAAGACTGACAGGAGGGCAGCCATGACAGCTTGGGTGGCATTCATTTAACCCTCTCCCTCCCATTTTGTCCTCAGTTCTTGCCCTTTTGCCTTAAGAGTGTCTGTGTGCGCAGCACATGGCTGAATTATGATGACTGCACACACTTTTCACAAATCAGGGTGCAGACATTGACATCAAACCAAGATTAATAATATGGCAATTTCCTTAAAATACAAAAGCCAACCTGGCTCCACCCACGGATTTGTCAGATCTCTTCACAAAATAAATCATGAGAACATTTTTGAGATTTTTTTTTAAACCGAGTGATTCTTAAGGCAGTATTACTTCACCAGTGACAACAAGAAGAAGTTATTGCAGGATTTTCCCTGTCCAATCACATTAGGACGGTGGGAGACCTGTGATTGGACAGGGAAAATGGAGGCGAAGAATAAAGGAGGGAGGAGCATCTCCGGGTAGGAGGGGGGAGAAAATGGCTGCTGACATGTATCTGTGTGGCGGTTTCCAGCTACAGGTGGCTATGATTTTACGAGGTTAAAAATGTTGGGATAAAGTTTTTATCATTATCAATTTGCTCTGAAATTATTGTATTGGCATCTTGTAAATTGTGATTTTATTGATATATAAATCTGACTGGTTAATTAAGCTTTAAGAGTCATGATTTTACTGGGTAATTAGGTGTTGACATGGATGACTGTGGGGTGTGTGGGTACTGCATTGTGGTAGCAAGAGGAACAGGGCGGGAACATGTGGTCCTGTGTGGCTGGAGAGTTGGTGGGCCTGCAGGAGCACGGGAGTGTAGTCCAGCACTGCGTTCATTTTTTTTTAAATATTTCCCACAACAAGAAGTCACCTACTCTGCTATGATCAAAGCTCTGATTGGCTGGGAATGAATGAATACAGACCCTCGAGAGAACCTTTAAAACCAGTGCTGTCCCTGCCCCTTTCAGCCTGGACCCTCTGCCCTACTCAGAGGACTGGGCTTCATTATGTATGACTTAACAATTCCAGTAAGCACAACTGTGTTTTCTTCAGTATTTTCCACCAGTGAGGCTTTGGAATGTGTGCCTTTATGTTTAGCCAGATCTGTTACACAAGCTTTGGAGTGGGAAGGAAGATGTGCTCTCGGCAAGCCACTGCTCCGTCCCTAGCGCACAATGCTGTGCGGGTGATAGATGACTTTTGTACGTGGTATACTGTGATTCTTACAGAGCTGTTGAAGATGAGATGAAATATGCAAAGTGGCTGGATCAGAGAGTGGGATTCCCCAAATCCTATAGAAACTCCGAATTTTCCTTGATGCTTCTGCCAAAGCAAGATTTCTACTAAAATCTGGGAAGATGCTAGAGAATCGAGTCAGGACTCAGTAGTCCCTACATGGGTGTCTCAAAGCCGCGTCTAAAAGCCACTTTAAGTGAGCCATCACTGAGGCCAATGGGCTCTCTGGCTGGCTGTTTCTTGGGAAACCCTGCATCTATCCCAGGGTCAGTCTGAGTCGCGGTCGGCCGAAGCCTCCATCCTTCCTTCCTCTTGGCGGGCATCTTCTCTCAGTGTAACGCACATTTGTATGTTTGGGTGAGGGTTCGTACTTCAACAAACTACTGAGAAATTTTGCAATTACATCCTCAAAAGACCGAATAAATACAGACAACAGGATCTTGAAGCAATGATGTAGGTGGTGACTACAAACTGGGCTAAACACCCAATGTCCTTTTCTTCCCTTGTCTGTTGGGGGTACAGCATGGCCTTTGTCTAAAACCCAGCCCCACTCATTTATTATCTAAGCTGTATTCAAGTAAGTCTCCTACTCAAAAAAACCAACCTGACTGTATATATTAGAGCTTGCTTCCAAAAGTACAATAAGTTAAAAAAAAAAAAAGTGCTATATTCCTTTATGGAAAACTGTGACTTGGGAAGATCTGAAATTTAAAGTTGATTCAAAGAAGATTTTAAAAGCATCTAGAGGTTCTATATTGTATACTATCAAAGACTAAATGACACGAAAACTCCTTATAAAACGCTTTAAAATACTGGATTAAATGCAGCAGATATCAGTTCAATTAACTAGCAAGGAAATAAAAGTTGTCAAAAGCAGAGGTCCTGGCGGGAGGTGGTGCTTAGTGAGGGAGGATGTGGCCCACTCCCATGTAAGAAGAGAGGGGTTTTAATAGTTACACATGCCCATGACAGGTCTGAGCATCTTCATAGCCGTAAAGATGGAACCAAGAAACCAAGACTGACACGCAGGTCTGCCTTTAATGTGGCTACACCCTGGCAAGTCTAGAAAATAGCTAACCACGAGCCCCCGATGACTCCAGAATTGGGTCTTGGTTGATGAGGCCTGGGTGGTGGTGGGGCCTTTGAAACTATTTGCATGATTCTGGAACACAGATGGGAAAATGACCTTGATTAACACTTAATAGTTTCAATAAATAAATTATGGGATATGGGAAATAAAGGGCAAATCTTTTAGTAAAGGAAATATAAAAATCAGGTGAACAAATTACAACTAGATCTTGGTTTTTAGCAAACTGTTAAGAAATATTCGCAAATTAATTCATATTAAGAAATTAATTTTTCTGATATATTAGAATTTGGTTTTGTTATGATCTTTACCATTTGACTTAAATAGCAAAGTATTTATAGATAGAATGATGTCAAGACTGGGGTTTACTTCAAAATAACCTTAAGGGGTACATAATGGATCACACAAAGATGCAAAGATTCAGAGCAAATGGGGGTAAATATGAGTTGATAATTTTCAGAACTGGGTGGCAGAAACATAAGAGGCTCATTATGAATTCATATCTTTTTTGAGTCTGTTTGAGACTTCATGATGAGTGGGCTAAGAGAAAGGATTATATAAGCTTATAAAAACCATTGGAATGCTGGGTACAACCAAACTACCTGGAGGATACCCTCAAATAGGCCACACTGAGTTATCACACAATGCCTCTTAAAAGATGAATTGGCAAACCGAAATTAGTACAGACACAAAGAATTAATTTATCAATGAAGGCCAGCACCTGTACTTATGTGCCTATGTGCACACTCCGAAGACTAAATCCAAAACCACAAGAATCCCTACCAATAAGGCAGGGTGATAGATCGGTCAGCAAAGTGTTTGACCTGTAAGCACAGAGACCCTGACAGAATTCAGTTCCCTTCAAACCCACAAGAAAAGAGCGATCTTGGCCCGGAGATGTGGCGGGGAGGCCCCTTAGGGCTTGTTGATAGGCCAGCCTAGGATTTGATGAGGTCCAGGTCAATGAGACCCTATCTCAAAGAAGGGAGGGGAGAAGGAAACAGGAAGAGGGGGAGGGGAGAGATATATGGAGGAGGATGAAAGAAAGAAATAGCTGTGTGGAAGGTCCGACATTCCTGAGCTCAGGCGTGAGAACTGCGCAGTTGACAGAAAATCGCTCAACGGTATGATATATGGCATGTACAGTCAATCAATATGAATCACCTTGTTTGATCTTTAAAACATTATCAAGGGGCTTCTCTAACTGACATTTTAAAAATATGAGCTAGCTGTAAGTGTACATTAAGCAGTACTATGTTAGCGTAACCTCGAGTTTGAGAATCTTTCTGTGTGAGGAGGTTAATGTCCCCAGCCGCTGGCAGTCCGTCCTGCGTGCCTCTCTCCACAACGTGGCTAGCCAGACACAGGGCTTTTTGTGAGGCATGTGTAAGGCAGAGAGAAGGGGAGCAAGGCTTCGGGGAGGTCTCAGCATGGAAAAATCTGTGACGCACTGGATTTGATGACTGAACGAGAATTATTTATCGAGGGGTCTAGGATACAATCGCTTTGGTTACCCAAAACTTTTTTTTAAATTCATTTTTAAAATTATAGTTGGTCTCAGAACCATGAACAAAGACCAAAAGCCTTCCATAAACATCTAATAAAGTATTTTTTCAGGAGTGTTTAGATCCTCTATGTCAGAACCAGGCTAGAGGACAAACAGACAGCATGAGAACCTGGCTCTCTTGAGAATGGGGCTTCTGAGGCTGGCTCTCCTGAGGCGGGTGGGGTGTGTGGGGTGTGTGGGTGTGTGGGTGTCCCAATGCTGGCTCTCCTCAGACGGGGTGTGTGTGTGTGTTAGGGCTTCCGAGGCTGGTTCTCCTGAGATGGGTGGGGTGTGTGGGGTGTGTGGGTGTGTGGGTGTCCCAATGCTGGCTCTCCTCAGATGGTGTGTGTGTGTGTGTGTGTGTGTGTGTGTGTGTGTGTTAGGGCTTCCGAGCCTGGTTCTCCTGAGACGGGCTCTTGAGGACAATGTCAGAACTCAGCCTTCTGTGCAGTTCTCTCAAATTGTTTCCCTTGACACTTCTTCCCTTTCCCTTCTCACAGCCTTGAGTGTCCCTCCCAAGGTAACATCTCTCTGCCTTCCTCCCCGCCTTCGCCTTCTCCCCCCAGCGCCCCAGCTTTCACAACACAGCTGAGCGGGAGATAAGGTACAGCAGCCAGGGCCTAACGGTCCAATCAGAGACCACGTGCTGACACCGAAGAGGGGCCAGGGGTGACATTCTCTCCTAGTTGTCAGAGTGGCGTACACAACAGCAGTTCCCCTTTCTCTTGCCCCTGTTATCATCTCCCACTCAAGAAGGGCCTCGATAACAGCTGATCATAAAGGGCTCTGTAATGGCAGTGCAACAGTGACCACTGAATCAAACACCTTCTAAACAGTGTCGGAGTGAGGTGCCACCGAGAGAGCTTCATCAAGGGCTCATAGCCCCTCTCAGAATGCGGGCAGCCCAGCCAGGGGGCAGCTGCGTATTTCTGCACTGACAGATGCCAGAGCTCTTCAAAGTACTCCGGTGGACCCTTTATTGCTGATAACCAGTTATCTATGGGCCTTTTGCCACCCCAGGGGACACGGCTCGGGAGCATTCCTGTCCGTGCTGGAGAGGAAGGAGCTGCGATTTTGAAGATGTTACATGGGTGAACATCAACATTAGGTCAAAAACCAAAGAGAGGGCTGTGGAGGTGGCTCAGCATGTAAGCACAAGAGGCAACACACCACATACATGACAAAGCCCAGCAAGGCCACATGTCCCTAAAGCCATGTGTCCCTAATCCCCAAACTGGTAAGTTAAGGAAAATGGGTCCCTGAGGCTCACTGGCCAGCCAGTCCAGCCTATTGGTGAGCTTTAGGTCCAATGAGAGACCCTGTCTCACAAAGTAAAGAGGACTGCACAAGACACTCAGTGTCAACCTCTGGCGCACGCACGCGCGCGCACACACACACACACACACACACTATCCCACCAGATACCCTTGGACTTATTTCTAAGTGGGACACTACTCAGAAGCACACCTGGCTGGGAGGCTGTGGTACAATGAGGTCCAGCACAGAGACGGGCAGGGATTTGCAACACATTATATAAACCAAAACATCAACGGGATTTTCAGTATTGACATCAAACACTAACAATAGCTGCAAATTATAAAGACGAGCTGAGGGGTGAAGTCCCTTGAGCTCTAGAACACTGACGATTATCTTATTTTCCTTTGCTGTGATAAAATGCCCTGGCAATGCAACGTAAGAGAGAGGGTTTATTTTGGCTCATAGTTCCAGATTACAGTTCATTATGCCAGGGAACTCATAGCAACAGGAGATTGAAGGGATTGGTCACATGCACTGGTCACGTGAGCTGGTCATGTGACATCTGTAGCCAAGAAGCAGGAAGAGGCAAATGCTGGTACTCAGCTAGCTTCCTTCACATCACACAGCTGAGAATCAGGTGCCAGGGTACAGTGCCAACCCCAGTGGGCCGGTCTTCCCACATTGATTAAGATAATAAGATAATCCCCAGCCCACACACACAGAGGCCCATCTCCCAGGTGACTCCAGATCCTATTGAGCTGTAGCCCCGCCCCCGCCCCCCCCCCCCCCCGCCCTCACCTCCAGAGCTCGTTCACTCCTAGGAGCTACGCAGCCAGTGAGACCCTTCAGTTAGTCTCACAACCACGTTCACAAGCTGGGTCCCTTTGATTTTTTATTTTTAACAGAAACTTGACAAAGATATGATCGGCAACTGCTCCCCAAACCTATGACCACCGGTCACCAAAGCAACATAATCCCCAACTTCATACTAAGTACTTAGCTTTATGCCTACCGCAAGTGGAGCTCCCACCCCTCTGCAAGGAAGCTTCTTGCAACACACAGAGACCATTGAAGAAAACCACATCACGTCAAGATGCAGAGAACAGCTAATCCTGGGATGCTCAAACCCAGTGGGTGCATCAACCACAACACAATTTCTGCAGCCAAAGCCTCGCGGGGCACTGTGGGAGAGCTACAAGAGCCAGAGGTCCAAGAACTATGCCGTGACACAGTGTGTCCCCTAGAAATGACCAGAAGCATCACCCGCGCGCGCGCGACACCACAACAATATGGCTTCCTAGGCAAGATCCAAACATGGACAATAACAACAGACATGTTGTGTTTATATATATGCACATATATACAAAATATATACCTAGATGTAACAATAACAATAATAGGAAAAGAGGCCAGGAATTTGAGGCGGGTCGTAGGAAGAATGAATTAGAGTAGGTAAAGGGATAAATGATGTAATAAATAGAAAAAAAACCCAACATCCTCCAAATGGTTCCTTAAGACATGGACACCCCAACACACCACACACACACACACACACACACACACACACACACACGCATGTGGACATCCCTCCCCATGAGAAACCGAGTGGAGGGGATAAGAGGATAGCCATGACACCCTGAGACCCCACCCAGCGCTACATTCTGACTGGCCATTGTAATTAGCACTTCAGTTTGACATGATCTAGGCTCCCAAAATAATGTACACTTTTCAATGAAATGGTACCTAGTTCAAGTCCAGTGACTAGTTTTCACTCTTGTCCTGAAGTTACAAGGAGACTTGCAGACTGGCTTTGGCATGGCCTGCATGCATTGTTCTGTTGATGTGTTGTCTCAGGACACAGCACCAGCAAGAAGAGCTGATTAGATAGCAATCTTAATAAAAATCTTAATAAAAATGGTAAGAAGGCCATGGGGGGATTGGGGGGAAGGGAACCCAGACCTTTCCTTGGAGCAAGGTAGAAGTGGACCGCTGGCGTATTGGAAATCTGTGAAGGGCAACACCAAGAATTAGAGTGACCCTATTGCTCCCCCACCCCCACAGGGAGCTTAACATGGTCAGTTCTCTACCCAGGAGTCATTTAGTCTAGTTAGGGGATGCAATAAGGCAGGTGGATTCGGTGGATTTAGCTGATTTTGTGGTTGCTCGTGCTACTTAGTATTTGTTAAGGTTTTTTTTTATTGCCTGTGTGTGTGTGTGTGTGTGTATGTATATATGTATGTGTGCACGTGTTTGTGCATGTATATGTATGTACATGCGTGTGTGCATGTGTGTATGCATGCATATGTATGTACACGTGCATGTGTGCATGTGTATGCATGTGTGTGTATGCCTGTATGTCTGTGTGTATGCATGTGTGTGTGTATGTGTGTATGAATGTGTGTATGAGTGTGTGTATACATGTGTGCAACTGTATGTACAAGTACCTAAGGAGGCCAGAGGAAGGCATCAGATCCCCTGGATCTGGAGTTACAGGCAGTTATGGGTTCACTGACCTGGGTGCTGGGAAGTAAACTCTGCTCCTCTGAAAGAGCAGCCAGCCAAGCCATCTCCCCAGCCTCAGGTCCTATAAGGCAACTTGATAATGAAGACTTAATGTTCTGAGTATTTCTAGAGCCCTGAGCCACAATGTGATAATAGCAAATAAAAGTTCTCTGCACTTCAGTGTCCAGCTAGCTCTACTACTCTAAAATGGCCATGTTCAAGTTCAGACGGAAGCTTTGGAAAGAACAAGCGTGAGAGAAACAGACTTCATTGTCATGTATTATGTGTCGGGGACACACAGTAGCTCATTGGGTAAATACTGTATTACTTCCCTTTTATTCTGATTACCCCAAAAGTCTATGTACTAGAATTACTCTATCAAAGGCATCAAAACTGAGATGACTCAGATGATTCTCGAGACTGACCTTCTGGGTAGATGTCTTGATTGGCACATATCTACATGTGAAGGGTTTTAAAAACATATTGGAATCACCATCTCCTCGCTATTGAAGGGAACATTTTTAGATTGCGCTCCCTGTCCCCTTCCCCCTCCCCCCCTCAGCTGAACTCTGTAAAGCTAGATGCAGGGGCAAAACTTTCCCCACCCAATTCTGAACAGCTTAGGATTTTGGTCAGTCCTAATCTTATTCTTCCCCCTTCTGGAATTCTCAGATAACCCATAAATTAATTTTTATATTTGATGTGAGAACCTCACATGGCTATCAAGTTATTTTCTCACTAGTTATCTATTGTATGTGCTCCACGGCGATTGAATCAGCCCTGTAATTATTATTCCTTAGTTCCAACAACCCTGCAACAGTCATGTAATAAAAAATATTTCCCAATGGTACTTGAGATACTGTGTTGGGTTTTGGAACACATATTAAAGTCCCAATATGAAAAACAATGAATTACTGTGCACTGTGTTCCTAAAAATATTATCCTGGTTTTAATTTTTCAAAATGTCAAACTCTTACATGAAAACTGACAGTACCTTTAGCTTTCTGACTTAGTGAAAATTTCAGCCTTCTGTTCTTCCAGCTTCCTCTACTTATAAATCATAACTGATACCTATACCTTCAGCCTGATTTGCTATATGTTCCAGATCTACTTGTAAATTTCACAGTAAATTCTCACAAGGCTCCTGGTGCTTTAAAATTCTCTCTTGAAATAGACAATCAACCTGCCTACACCCTGTGTCGTCTCCATCCAGATCTGAAACTTCTGAACA
Organism: Apodemus sylvaticus; assembly: GCF_947179515.1. Classification (NCBI taxonomy): domain Eukaryota; kingdom Metazoa; phylum Chordata; class Mammalia; order Rodentia; family Muridae; genus Apodemus; species Apodemus sylvaticus. The sequence continues at coordinate 184,083,063 of NC_067473.1, read as the reverse complement.
CACCGGGATTTCTAATCTCTCAGAGAAGTTTGGAATTGAAATACTGAAATCTGAAAGACATACTGAAATTCTTTGTGTATGTGTGCATATATGTCTTGAGACAGAGTATCACCGTGTTGTTTAAACAGGCCTGAAACTTGCAATCCTCCTGCATCAGCCTCCTGGATGCTGTAATGACTGACATACCGCCATGCCTAGCATTGACCTTGGCGTACCCGATGGGACTTTTGATCATTACGGACTCCTACTGTGAGTTTCACGACTGAGGCTGAATACAGAAAGCATGGCTCCCTTTCTTTTAAGCTCTTGCTTTAAACTCTCTGACATGGTCACTATGACACAAGCCTAGGAGTTTGGATCCTGGTGGGCTGGACATGGGGACAATGAACTGAAAGGTGAGGTAGGAAGCTAAAGAACACAGAGAAGGCAGCAGTCAGCGCTCGACCGCACCCACCTGCAACCCCAGCCCTCAGGAGGCAGAGGCAGGAAGATCATTGCAAGTTCTCCCCAAGCCTGGTCTACCTAGTGAATACAAAGGGGCCAACTCCTAGATAGGAGGACGTCACAGCATCCTCGGGGAGGTGAGGAGGGGAGCAAGCTCTGAAATCCACTTCAGGACAGAGATGCCAAAGGAAGCAGATCACTGCCGGGCTCTCGAGAGGCGAATGAGGCTCTTAAAACACCGGGGTTTTCTAATGGGCGGTATTCATTACTGTCACACGTGATAAGGGCCCAGTCCGTCAGCAGCTGTAGATCTCCCTCAGCTGTGGAAACATCTTTAGACTCATGCAGACACCCCTAACAAGTGTGACTGAACAGGGAAAAATAAGCCCAAGGCATCTAAATTAGAACTGCCACAGTCTTGGATTCCTTCACTGCATGAGAACTGAAGCAGCTCAGGCATGTGAGATGTGAAGGAAGGAGGATTGGGAGTTCAAGGCCAGCCTTGGCTACATAATGTTCACACATGAGACCCTGCCTCAGAATCCAAACACAAAATTAAAATCTAGAATGACAGTCTGGTTCAAACACTAAACAGATTTTTTAAAAAGCCCAGGAAATAGCCTCTCTTTCCTAGGTGTTGTGCCCACAGCCCTGTTCTCCTCAGAGAGATCGCTTCCCTTCTTATTACCATTGATGATTTCCATCCGCCATCTACAAAGGACTCTGAGCCAATGACATGCTCTCCAACTGCAGCTCCAGTCAACTTCTCCCTTTCCTATACAGAAATCCTTGGCAACTGAACTGAAGTAAAAAGGTTTCGGTTGTCTGCCCAATTCGGGATGAGTAGTCACATTTATGGACAGTCACAGCCAGCAGAGGACAGGAGGCAACCTAGTTGGTTTCCCACAATTCCACTGGACTGAAATCTCTGAGCATAAATCACCCAGGGCCTCTTTAGTCTCAGGGTCACTGAGCAAGTTAAACAGGCTCCAGTCAGAGAAGCCTTCCTGTGTGGATCGGCGCAGATATCCAAGCCCTGTCGGGAAATATCAATACCCACACCTGATGTTAGTAGGAGAGTCTGAGATCTGAAGCAGGCCCCAAAGGGAAGAGCCACCAGGAGCCTCAGCCTGCACACAAGTGGGGGCAGTGGGCGTGGCTCTGTTCATCGTGGGTCTGGTAGTGTGCCTTCCTCGCAGGGCAACTTTTCACAGTCCCCTAGTGTATACCAGACTAGAATCACTCCTCCAAGACAGAAAATGACCCCTGGGAGATTCTCCCCTCCATGTTCATTATCATCCATCTCCAGAGAGATTCAGAACGTACTAGGCTAATGTCACAGTGCTGAGATTGCTAAATGATGCCTTGGATGGGAACGGAGAAAGATGAGATGGCCAAACCGATACCTCCTCTGGGGCTCGAAGTGACCTGTGAAACACAGAGATTAAAAAGGGACTATTCTGTCACCCTGGAGATGAACCAAGATTGCTTCAGCCTTGAGGAAGACCACCACCAGCGACTCTTCCCCTAACAGCTAAAGCAAGGAGGTGGATGGCCTGCTAGCTACGGTCTGGCACTGTGCCAGGGGCTTTACACACAATAACTTGTTGACTCCTCGGGATGAACCTGAGGGCTGGAACTTACTGTATTATCAATAAAGGAAAGGAAAGCAGGGCTGGGGAGATGGCACCGGGTAAAATACCTGATGCACAGATAACGTGGACTTGAGCTCTGATCCTCAACAGCCAGGCAAAAGACCAGTGTGACTACCAGTGACTTCACCACCATTCCAAACACAGAGACAGATACAACCTGGGGGCTCCACAGCCAGCTAGTCTACTAGCCCACTCGAGTTCAGGGAGAGACTGTCTCAAAGAGAGAGAGAGAGAGAGAGAGAGAGAGAGAGAGAGAGAGAGAGAGAGAGGTGACTGAGGAAGACATCACAATGTTGCCTTCTGACCTCCACAGGTGTAAGTGCAATGCCTTTCTCCTCAGCACATGTATGCACTCATGAACACTGACACACACACACATACCACACACAGACACACAGATACACACACACCCTGACATCCCCCCACCCCGCCCCCCCCTGCCAAATTGAAACCTAGAGACATTAAATAACTTGCCCACAGTTATTCAACAAATAACATCTAAGCCAGGACTGAGCACCAGGTGCAGTGTTTACACACCTGCCTTCACCATCTGTCTCTCCCTTCCTGACAGCCTGGAAGAGTGTCCGGAGACCAACCGCACTGTGGTCAGACAAGCACAGGGTCCCTGTGTCTGAGAGACAGTGACACACTGCCCACAGCCCTCATCCTGCTGAGATGAGCCATGGCCCCACATGGCTTCTCCGAGACTCCCTGGGCGGGTTGGGGCAGTCTCTGCTAGATCTCTAGCCTATCCAGATTCTCTATTGAAAGAAAAGCCAAACAGGGCCACATGCTGTGGGTGAACTTCAGATGAATCCTACTATAAAGAAGGAACAAGAAAAAAAGAGAGCTCTTCGTGCCACACCCAGAAAGCCATCAGGGATTTCTCCAGAGCTTTTGACTCTTGAAGCTTCAGGATTTGTGTGTCACAGTGCCATAAACATTAAAACACGGTTTTGTCCCTTATCGAATTCATTTCTTTGGAACTGGTTTTTCTGAAGTTGAAATAAAAGCTGGTATTCAAAACCAGCCTCATTCCTTGTTCTTTCCTCATTTCCTTGTTTTTCCTGGCCTTTAAGGACAGATATTTTCCCCCAGAGTATGTTGACAGCTATGGAGGCAACTAAAATACTCAGTACGTCTAAGTGAGAGGTTATTTTTAAAATCATTTGGCTTAGAAAACTCCAATCACGATAATTTCAAGGGAATTCTCAGTACACAAATTAAACATTTTAAATTACTCTGCAAAGGTTTGTGAGTTTGAATAATCTTAACTTAAAAATATCTGCACCTATGCAAATGCATCAGGTGTCTTCGAGTTCTGTCCTGTACAAAATTATGATGTGGGATGTGTGTGTGTGTGCGCGCGCGCGCGCGCGAGTGCGCAGTAATGATCGAGTCAAGATGGAAGGCCAAGGGCCCATGCTCTTTTCTCCTGACTCTGCCACGGTTACCTTCTGAGCTTGAGAATGTCATTTACCTTATCTTAGCGGGTTTTCTCGTGTCCAGAAAGGAATAACAATCCCCGGCGATACATAGACGACTGAAACAGCCTGAGAGTTTAGCGCTGGCTTTAGATAATAAAGTGAGTTAGCAAAGCCAGAATGGGACTTCGGCGAAGTCAGCCAGGCCTTGATTGCTTTCCCAGCTCGTGACCTTGGGCGGGGCCAGCCTGGTTTCTCTAACTTGAGGACTGGGCCCGAAGATGTGGAGGTACAAACACAGGGAAGATCGCCGGCAGGGTGGGCATTCAGTAGGTATTCTGTACACCGCCGCATCTATTTTACTTTCAAGAATTCACACACCCACTCAGAGCCCTGTGTGTCTGGCATTAGTACAGTCCCAAACGAACTCCTCCGCTGTAGCCGGAAACGCTTCAGTCCTACTTACCCTGTGTGGCTTAAGACTGTGCTTGCTGTATTCTCCTGCCCTGCCTTAGAAAACAATTTCGTGAGGCCTACAAGGACCTGTAGTTTAACAAAACCAGTGTGTCAACTCCAACTTAAGGTTTTCCTACTCTGCTTTTCCCAAGATGAATTTCACTCTGTGCTGCTATTTATGCAGACAGGCACCAGGCACGAGGCCTGGATAATGGGAGAAGAACCAAACCACAGGGGGTGGGCCTGCCTTGTCTTTGAGGCTGTGAGGACCCACAGGGCCTCCCCTGTAGATTGAGTCAGGGCCCTGGGAGGAGCAAGAAGCCTCGGGCAGGAGAAACTCAGAATCCTGCTCCCAGCAGCCTTGCTCTGGGGAGCCCAAGTGTGCCCACAGTCAGTCTCCAAGCAGTTAGGGGTGCAGCTGGGATCGGGGCGCATGCAGCTGGGTTAGTCTCCACTCCACCATGCGGCTGGCATGCCCGCTGGTGCTTAGGCAGAACGGACTTGATGCTTACAATGATCCCAGCCCAGAACGGAGTGTCTCTGACTAGCAGGGAGGGGCTGATGCTCGCCATGAGGAAACCCAGCACGGTCACCGCGATGCCCAGCGCCAGCTGCAGCAGCGCCAGCAGCAGCGGGAAGCGGCAGCCGCAGCAGGTCCGCACCTCCTCCTCCACAAGCTCTTGAGCCCCAGGACTCGGCTTGCGCCCCATGTTCCCGCGGTTGGTGCTGCCTGCGCCTGGGCCGCGGTGCTGGGCCTGCCTGGTCTGCTGAGACTGGGCTGAGCAAAAGTGGAAAACAGGCAGGCTAGGCGCCACCAAGGGGGACACGAGGGGGGTCGCCAACTGCCAACGCACAGGGACCTGGCGCCCGGGGCCTATGAGATGGAAATACCAGCCTGCTTTGCTTTTTTGATTCCAGGAAGTGCAAGACAAGGTGATGAATGCTGAAACCGCTTGTGTTTAATTAACAGATCACAGAACCCAAAATGGGCTGAGCTACACTAAACGCTGTGGAGTCATTGACAGAAGTTAAATTGAGCCTTTTTTTAAAAAATGTAATCCAACTGACAAGGAAGGAAGGGTAGGAGGAAGAGAGGGCACATGGGAGAAAGGTAGGAAGGATGAGAGAAAGGAGGAAGGAAGGAGGGGGGAGAAGGGGAGTAAAAAAGGAAGGAAGGAAGAAAAAAGGAAGGAAGGAAAGAAAAGCAACAGTAATAATTAGTTAAAACTTAACAGTGAAACAACTGTTCATAGAGAGGTGGAGCTGATCATGACACTGCACACATATTTGTTTGTTTGTTGTTTGTTTTGAAAAGCTCTGTCCTCACTTGTATTTTGAGACAGTCCCTTGCAGCCCAGGCTGGGTTCAAACTTGCTGTATATCCACAGAATACCTTGAGTTTTTAATCCCCCTGTCTCCAACTCCCAAGTGCTGGGGTCGCAGATATGCACCGCCCTGTGTTTAAAGGCTATTATAATAGCGTCCATGAGACCCCAGTGAACCTTCACACTCAGGCTAAATGTCTAGGGGGTGTTGGTCATGCTGGAAAGAGATGGACGGTTGCACCCTGGCAACCTTTAAGGGCTACTTTTAGCACCTGCAATGTGCTAGGATAGGGAGCTATAGATTTGGTCCCTGCCAGGAGGCTCAGAAGAGATGGTTATTGACATGTTTGCATACCTTCATACAGCACCATTTAGGACAAAGTACAGCTACTAAGAAATAGTCCCAATTCCATGGTGAGTTTAGACTTTCTTCTATAGGTTATTTTAACATTTTGGAAACGTTATTCAAATGGAAATTATGTAGCCAAGATGAAAAGGGAGATAATAAAGGATGCCCATTCTTAGGTTGAGATGTCTGAGTCTAACTTCCTGCTGTTCCCTCAGAATCTAAGCTAATAATTGTCTGCTGTGTACCTGCAAAGGCACTTACTTAATGAGACTCAGCATTCCCCTTACACTTTTTCTGTACACCAGTGAGGAAAATGCAGCTCACAGATTAAAGTCGGTAAGTCAGAGGCAGAACACAAAGCACACAATCAGTTTCCACTCAGGATGGTGTGCTACACTCACCCGGGGCTCAGTACAGCCCAGGAAGGCCACCATCAGGTTTGCAGTCATAGGACTATAAGGAATTCCAGAAGGAACAGACAAAAACTGGCATTAAAACAGAACATGATTCCCACTGACATGGACAGTCTAGCAGACATGAACCTAACAGAAGTTACAGTGAACTGGCAGATTACCTGTAACTAGTTCTTGATCCATACTAACAGAACAGCTCTAGTTGGGTCTGTGGGCCTAGTTGGGATTGGCTACTCGAGGGACAGCAGCAAGTTGATTGTAAGTTCAAGGCTCGAATTTAAGGGAGTATGAAGAATTCTGCAGAGAAAAATCAAGAACTTGTTTGTCCAAAGCACTGTCAGTGTCACTGTCTCAGGGCTTCTACAGCTCGGTAAGTCACCATGGCCGAAAGCAGTTTGAGGAGAAAGGGTTTATTTCATGTTGCAACTCTCAGGCCACAATGTATCAGTGAGGAAGCCAGGGCAGGAACTGAAACAGAAGCCATGCTGCTTATTGGCTTGCTCCTCAAGTTGCTCAGCTTTGTTTGTTTCCGTAGACCTCAGGACCACCTCCCCAGGGAAGGCCCCTCTCCCCAGGAAGCTGCCAGGCCCACATCAATCATTTACCCAAGAAAATGCCCCTCAGGTTTATCCCAGTCCAGTCTATGGAGGCATTTTTCTCAACTGAGGTCTCCTCTTCCCAGATGACCCCAGCCTATGTCAAGTTGACAAAATACTAACTAATACATCCCTAGGTCCATGGAGATGGCTCAAAAATCAAAGCGCTTGCTGCTCTCCCAGAGAACCTGGGTTCGATTCCAGTACCCATACTGGGCACCTCACACCTATTTTTAACTCCAGCTTGTCAGAAGGCATCCATGAGCACTTCTCACACATGATGCACATACGTGTAGGCAAAACACGTGTGCACATAAAATAAAAGTAAATAAATTTGGGGAGCCACCTCTTTCTGAAGAAACGGGGCAAAAAGGAAACTAGCCAATGGCTGGTGGAACCACATAGAAGTATAAAGCTTTTCTTGTTATGGCTCAAATCTTAAATGTCCCTTAAAAGTCCATGTATCAAAGACATTGTCACTGCTGGGGGATGGTGGGGCCGGTAGGAAGTGAGGCTTAGTGGGGGAAGCTGGGTGCCTGGGGCATGCCCCTGGCAGGAATACTGGGACCATGACCTTCCTCCCTTTTCATTGTGTGGGAAAATCCATCTGCCTACTTCAAGTTCTTGTCATGGTAGACTTTGCCACAATAGACCCAAAGGGGCAGGACCCAGTGACCATGGTGACGCCTCTGATACAGTGAGCAAAATAAATCTTTGTTCCTTTTAAGCTGGTGTTGTTCCCCACCCCTGCCACTCCCCCACCCTTCAGGGAGATGTTTCAGTATGTTTCTGTGTGCTGAGAAGGAGGCAGATGAAGGTGTGGGGCAGTGCACCTTGGATGATAATTACCAGGCAAATTGCCTGAAGTAGGGTTATCTCTGCAGGGGAGACAGGAGGAAGATGGGGTGCAGCCAAGGCTGCATGGGTGGAAGGAAGGCTCTGGTGAAGGCTCCTCCTTTGGGGATCTTCCAGAACACGTGCAGAATGAAGCAGCATCAATATTGTCCTTAAATTACACAGGTTTTAGTTACAGAACCATTGCATTTCCACGTTCCAGCCCACGACACATTTTATCGTTTATCTCATAATCATGAAAGTCCCAATGTATTATAAGCCATAATTTTCTCAAAATTTTCTCTGGAACTAAAACTCCAGTAATAGTTACAACAGCAAGAATGCCCAGGAGGTGTTCATGGTAGCTGAAGCTAGGAACTGTCTAGTGTTTTTTTTCCACACTGTGGCTAAAACCTGCACCTTATAATCTAAATTTCTCCTTTTTTCTTTCCACTTGTATTTGAGCTGAAAGACTTGGGGGTTTGGTGCATAGGTTTTATTTATATGCACACAAGCAGTTGTTCATGCTAAGGGAACACAGTGCTCTGTGCAGAGATTTCCCCACCATTGCCCCAGGGTGGCGAAATAACCGGGGACGTGGAGTTTCTGCCACAAGCCCCACAATGAGACGCTATGTCCTCTTAGTAATATGTGGCTCCATATTACCCACCTAGTTGAGGGAAAGTGTATGTCCTTTTAAACTGTGTTTGGGCGTGTACATGTTCACCTGTATGTACAGGCGCATGTGCAAGTGAAGCTGTGGTAGCAGATGCACATGTGTGTGGAAGCAGACATCGATCTCTCTCCACCTTGCCTTTTGAGACTCTCACTGAATCCCAAGCTCACAGGCTCAGCCAGGCTAGCTGTGAGATCCCCTGGCCTCTGCTTCCCACAGTGAGATGTGAGGCCTGGCAATACTTACCTCAGAAGGTTGGCAAAGTGCTGGTGATAGTGTGGGAGGCACATTTTGGTATCAATGATTGATCAATTGTAAGTGATCGATAACCACTGGCTGTCATGTTTATGCTATCTTCTCCACGTTCTGATTTTTTTTTTTTAGTTATATTCTTCAGAGGGCTTTGTGAAGTCTGCATCAAAATAGGAAAGGTACCCCATATATAATTTCCACAGTTTATTTCAAATTATTGTGCGGAAGTTACCGGTTTCTGACACTTCTGTACCATTTTGTTTGGTGGCACACTCCTATGATTCTAGAACTTGGAAGACGGAGGCCTAGGAATAAGGAGTTCAAGGCTGGCCTCTGATACATAGCAAGTTGCTGGCTAGCCTGGGCTCTTTAACCCCCCCAAACCAAACAAATAACAAAAGAAATGTTTTGACCTAATGTTGATAGTTAATCTTCATTGCCACACTAAATTTAGACTCCCCTAGGATACACAGCTTTGAGTATCACTGTACAGGGTGTAATTGTGTAGGGAGGATCCTCCCCAAACATAGATAGTACCATTCCTTGGCTCCAATGAATAAAAAGAAGAAAGGGGGTTGAGGACCCTCTGCCTCCTGTCTGGACACACAGAGACCAGATGCCCTGCACACGTGCCTGCCTGCCTCTGCAGGTCCTGCACCATGATGGACCTGTGAACCACCCCTGTGGACCACCCCTGTGGACTGCACCTATGGACTGCAGCACCCTCAAGCAAGACAAAATGAATTCTTTCCCTAATGCTGATTTTCTCATGCATTTTGTCAAAACAATGTAAAAAGAACTATCATGTTAACATTAAACAAGATATAGCCATTTGTGGTTGACACACCACAAATCAGGGCTACCCTGCCTACTACCCTGGGCTCAAGGGCTGGTTACATGAAGAGCCACTCCAGAGCAGGAGGTGCAGGAACAATCCTCTTTTAGATATGAGGAATAGATGCTGCAGTGGATATATACAGTGGAGGAGACCAGAGGGTCTCCTCCTGCTGGAGCTGACTGCCCATGGTGGGTGTTCATTCTCATAACTTAAAGGGAGTCGCTGTGACAGGTTAGGACAAGGTCAATAGGAAATAAGAGAAAAAGATAAGGGTAATGGCTGCTGACATTATTTAAGCATCAGAAATCAGCTGTGCCTGAAGCATCCCCGGGAGACCGTCTTCTAGTCTCCTACCACTGCCTCCCCACAGCAGAGCTCAAGTGTGTAGCCACACTCAGGTATGTGCTCGAACACGTCAGGCGGTCTCCATGTGCCCGACAGAAACAACCTAAGGAAGGAAAGCCCTACCCCACTCTAGAGGGTTTCTCTCCTGCAGCTCAGACCATGGCGTTGGAAGTGTGACAGAGGCAGCGCTCCGGCATGCCAGCTCTGGGAGCTTTCTTCTGTCTCCCTTTCTAGGCCCCCAGTTCAGTTCCCTGGCTTACATTAAACTATGTTCATAATGGGTCTTCCTTGGTCAGCGAATCCTCTCTGGAGAAGCCCTCGCAGCATACCTAGGGGTGTGCCTCAGTGGTCTCCTGAGTGATTCTAAATCTAGTCGAGAGGACAGTGAGGGTTGATCACTGCACCAAAGCAGCGTGGCAGGATCTCACTTCGCTTGCATGGCATGGCTATTTGGGGGTGTGCCGGGAGATGGCCCGTGACCAAGTCCTGCTATGTCCTGCCTGGGACACATTGTAAGCCCAGTGCAGTCGTAACCCTCTTAAGCCCTGTGCCTTTTACTGTTCCTTTGTGACCGTCTGCTGGTTGCCAGCCTTCTTGCTCTGTGTCCTCACACTGAAGAGGCACAAGCAGTGACCTTACATGTTCCCATCCACTGTCAGAGATAGCTGGGCTCATGACCCCGCCGTGACTCGGGCTAGCACAGAAGCGTGTGTAAGGCTTGAGGGGATGAAAAGAGCCAGGCTACCCCTATGGAAGCTGCTTGAGGAGAGGCAGCTTCCCACTAACAGGAAGGTGGAATTCTCTGAGGGCACATGGAGGGCAGGCACTGACCTCACTCAGATTCTGACCCCTGGCGTCAGAGCACCAGGCTCTTTAATGCCTGTATCCTCCATGACAGATCTTTCCCTGGTGATGCTGATTCAGGAAGGGGGGTGGAAAATGTCATCTGCACTTTCCAAAGACCTGATATCCCCACTGGTAATTTCAGCCTCACTCACAAAGGACATAGAAGGAGGAAGTGGGGAAGTGTGGGTCCATTTTCAGCCTCTTCCTGCCGCTGCGCACCAAGCAGGGAAGAATAGAGCAGAGCTGGGGTCTGGGGTCCGATTCTTCCCTTGGGGTGTCCCAGTCTTCCCTCGGGGTGTCTGGATGCCAAAGCACAGAAAGCAATGTCAGATATGTCAGCAGGATCCTGGATCCACAGTGGATGCTGGAGAGGGGAGGTCTCCTCCAAAGATCTTAGTGTTAAGCTCCTCGATGTTCTAGCTTTCTCAGGGGACAATCAATGAACCGGCTCTCGCAGTGTTCAATGAAACAGCTTGCGCACATACACTTTGTTGAGGTGAACAAGGACTACGTTATATAAGCCTTGGAGGGTGGGAGGGGTTCTTAGGGCATCTCATTGGATGCTGTTGAAGGTTCTGGGATAGTTCATTTACACGGAGAGGCCATTCTAGGAAGTTAAACGTGTGTTTTCCACCAAGGATTGCTTGACTTTCCTCAGGTAGAGTATGGGGGGCTGGCTCCCCAGATAAGGTAGGGAAGAGGAGGCCCTGCTGGGAAACCGAGTCCTCCATTTCCTCTGAGCTCAGGGGAGCTATCTGACTTTCATTGTTTCGCCTCTTTGGCTGTCATTGGTTCCCTTCCTGGGATGAACATGTATTTCTTCATATCTCCATAGAAATAGTGTCGACCAACAGAAGGAAGGAAAGCAGGGACAGAGGAAAGGGGGAGACAGGGAACATGCCAGGCCAGGCACCTAAGGAATGCCTCTGAAACGGGTGACTCTGAACTCTGTCCCTGTTTTAAGCTGTATGTTTATTTGGAAAGACTAGTTATTAAAAATGTGTTCAGAATTTCTCTTCAGGAACTTTAAGCAGCGATCATTTAAGAGCCACCCAAAATAATTGCTGTTATTACTTATTTCTACAGTATGCCTAGAATATGACCGTCATAGTTTTAAGTAGTAATCGACAGCCTAGGACTGAGACTGGGATCGAGATGCTGACTTCACCCCAAGTTCTCTGCAAGCCTTCACACTATAGCTGACCAAAAGACTGGCTGCTGGGATGGATGGATGAATGAATGAATGAATGATCCAATGCTTCAGATCATCAACTTGCCCATGACCTCACTACTGGAAAATGTCAGTGCTGACTGCACATCAGCTTGGCCTGTTTCCAGTACTCAAAGCCTCTCCTGGTTACTGCCAAACATCCGTCCCTCACATTAATTCCATCCTTCACCAATACTAAAAATAATGGGGGCCAGAAAGTTGCTCAGTGGTTAGCAACACTTACTCCTCATGTAGAAGATCCAAGTTTGGTTCCTGGCAAACAAAACCTGTTAACTTTAGTTCCAGGGGATCTAACACCCTCTTCTGGCCTCTGCAGACACTCAGGCATGCATAAACTACACAGATACACGTGCAGATGAACACTCATTTACATTAAATTTTTCTTAAGTAAAAAAGAAAAATCTGTTTTAAGAAAAACAGAATTAAAAATAATGGGGAGGTTAGCATTTCAAGACAATTCTTGAAAAGTAATTTCAGAAATTCTTTGAGCAACGTCCATGCTGTGCAAGGGGTGTGCTTTCAAAACAACTGCTTTGAAGGGGACAGGTGGATATTTGCATTTGTATATCTGCATTCTGTTTCCTAGGACTAGGTCTCTGCCTCTCTGTTTCCAATCACCCCGTGTCACCTTCTCATAACTGTCACCCCCACACAACCCCACTCCAACCCCCACGCCCCACGGCAGACACGGATGCCCTGGATTCAGTCTACAGGTTTCTGTCAGATGATCAGCTTTCTGGACTGATTATCCCACAGGACTTGTTGGGCTCCACTGCCCTACTGAGCACAAAAGCAGTTAAACTTTGGTCTCTGATTAGTGTCTCCACTTTCATAATCAAATGCTTTTAGATAACACCGCCAGTCAGACTGCCATTTATAAACTGACTGGCAGTTCCAAAAGAAACTGTGGTTTTCTAATGCGTTCCCACAACATCCCCTATTTTGAGCCACCACTGAGAAAACACAACTATAGTATTACCCAGTCTTAAAAACAAGATGACACAAAGGGCCGTGACCGTCAACCAATCCCCTTCCAGCAATGAGAAAGTCCTCAACACTGGCCTTGCCTTGGCAATGAACTGGCATGGTGTTGGCTGTTATCTCCAAATATGAGAAAGCACAGGGCTCTGATAGACAGAGCAGAGCAGAGGAAAGGTTTCCTGAGTGGTGGCCGAACTGCTACTCAGTGCAGCACCGTAGACAAAAGAAAGAGCAGAGACAAGTACACTTTACAGGGAGAGGACTTTCCAGACTGTAGCTGCGCAGTAGGACACAATGCGAATGAACATCCAGCTCTGGCAGCACAGAGCAAGTGTGAGCCTCACTACACATTCTCCATGTCTGATTAGCCTGTGCCCCCCAGGACTGGCTGTGGAGTGTTCTCGAGGGTCCTGCTGACCACAGTGCTGGGAAAGTGGGCAGACAAGTGAAGCAGGACGGGGATTGCTTCTTTGTCTCTGAGACAGGACTCACTATCCAGACCAAACTGGTCTCTACTCATGATCAGACTGCCTCTACCTCCAGACGCTTGGATTACAGGTGTCTGCCACTACACCCAGCCCACTTATCGGCTATGTGTTCCACCCTATAGCACAGACTTGCTTAGAACTCACTGTGTAACCCAGGCTGCTGTGGAGCACGTGCCAATCCTCCTGCTTCGACCTGGAAGTGCTGGGATTTCAGAGAGGCACGTGCCTCCACTCTGGCTCTCTTGAACATGTTACTGTTTCCTTTCCAGAAGAACAAACACTTAAATAGCATACCAGTGATTGTCTCCACTTGTCTTCGGCTGGCTGCCGTGGCCGTGCAAACGTCTGCTGGAGTCAGGAGTTGACACGCAAATGTCTAGCCCCCTCCTCATTCCTCACCAAAGGCCTCAAGCACCTTTCAAGTTTCTGTGCATCTTAAAATAACATTGCCTGTATCCTAAAAATATGTATCTTGACACAAATTACTAAAGCTTAAGTCTAAGTTGTCAATTGGGGAAAAAACCTGGTATGTGTCTACTTTCAACCTGGAGAGGAAACATGTCTCCTACTTGCTGAGGTCATACCTTGTAGCTTGGGCTCCTGTGTGTCATTCTGTAGGATGCAACTTTTGGGGGTTGTGTGGGAGGTGATGTGAAAGTTCCATTCCTGGTTGTCACTCTTGATGAGGCTCTATAAGCGCCTAATGTCTAGAGGTGTCAGGACACTCTGTTCCTTGTTTCCAGAAAAGAAATCTACAATGTGCTACAGTGTGCCCGATTGTGTGAACGAATGTTCAGCACCTTCAGGCTGGATTCACAGGGAATGGTCCAGATGCCGAGTATCCCAGGACCCACTGTGCGGTCTCTTCCTTCACACTGCTTCACAGGGCCTTTCTTTATTTTTAACAGTTTCATGATTGGTTCACACCTCCAGAAAGAAACTGGAGGAGGAAAAGAAGTTCACCAACTTCTCCCAACTCCTTCTTTGTCTTTCCTGTTATTAGCTTGTGCCAAGCAAGGCTGAGGTCATGGAAGATACCAGAAAAATGCACAGCATGTAGTTTTTTTACTAACAGTAGACAGGCACACATGCCTCACTGAAACAATCACTGTTCCAAGGGTTTTAACACCTAACCTGTGAGCATCACTGGGGAAACATAAGACATCGTTTGTGTCTGTGTGAGCATGGTAGCGCACGGCTGAGTGACTGGATTATTCCTGTTGCTTCCTTCACTAAGAATGACTTCTTAAAATTGTTTTTAATGACTACTGACCACTGTACTAGCACAGTTTGACAAGGCCTCTTTGGAGGATTTCAAGCTCAAGGCTGCACGATGAAATCAGTGTTTCTGATCTGTAGCTGTTAGCAGCACACCGGCAGGACTTCTGTTGACTGATGCTTTGAGGACTAAGGTCCCCTAAGCACATGTGTGACACAGCATCCCTTGGGGAAACAGCCCCACCTTGCTCTGGAGTCCTCTTCTGCCAGATGACTACTGTGCCATGTGCTGTGGGTCCCTACTACCTATTCAGGAGGAGCCAAATGGTCACTGGGAAGGAGCTGCAGCACAGGGAGACACTGAATCCCTTCCATTCCATCTCCACTGTCTGGCCACTGGTGCCATCTACGATCTGGCTCTCGGCCGGAGCTCCTGAGACCACACACTCACCGCTATACCTCTCACGCTGCCGTGCTGTGTCCAGGGAGCCTTTTCTGGTGGATGATAGAATCTGGCCCAGAGAGCCTTGCCACTATCAGGTCTTTACAGGGCTGGTAATCTTAAGCTCCTCATAAGACATTTGGGGTTTTATCCCATACCAGACTCAGGGAGGACACCTGAAGTCCTTAACTTACCCTGTCTGCGGCTGAGATCTCTACCCTTGTATCGCCATCTACTAATCTTATCCAAGCATACAAGTGTCGTCTCTCTCACTCTTGGTGATAATGTTTCTCACACATACAAAATATATGGTACATGGAGAGAAAAGAAGGACTGGGTGGGCTCTGCTGGGTCAGCTTCACCGTCAATTTGACTCCATCTGCACTCCCCTGGGAGACACGCCTCTGGATGTGTCCATGAGCACGTTTCAGAGAGGGTTAACTGAAGAGGGAAGAAAAGTGGGCATGCAGGTGACATATCTAGACACCAGCACTCTCTACTCTCCTAACTGACCTGTGGAGAGTCCAGGGCACGCACAGTGCTCAGAGTCTGGGGAACAGCTCAGAGGTAACCTCTCTGACTTCTTGGCCCTCACTGAGTAAGCCAAATGGGATCTCTGGGGACCTCTGCGCACTCCTCAGCCCCTCCCTCCCCCAGGGTGACCTTGACTGTGGTCACGGGGCAGGGTGAATATTCAAGGCTGAACATTTTTGGAAGGCTCTAAGACCAAGTTCCCGGTGGCCCAATACATACCTGAGTGCTTGGAACCATCCAAAAGCCAATCTCACATCTAGAGCTCCATGCACCTAAGGCTGGAATAATGAACCACCAAGAATAGAATTCTAGTGTCCTGCAATGCTCAGGAATCCCCCAAAGACTAAGGGGATCCCACAGGGAAGATGGAGACATGAAAACCATGTGCCATCTTCTGATGTAATTTTCTATACATCTTCTCTCTGGGCTCTGATGGCAACTCAGAATTCCTCAACCACCAAGCTTAGCTATTCAAACATTTAACTACTTACATCTGTCATGCACAACACTGCATCTCATAAGGAAGATTGCATATAGATACATAATGTACTTTGGGCAAATCCACCTCCCTGCCCCTTCCTTGCCACATCCTGAAACTTTTGTTCTACCAACATCTCTTCTTGTATTGGTACCACCTCAAGATAAAGTTCAGCAAGGAGGCCTGTGAAAGGTCACAGTAAGAAATCTGGGCTTTATTCTTAAGGTAATAAAAAGTATGCAAGTACTTGAGAAGCAATCAAGGTATCTGGATTCATATTGTGAAAATGTCATGAGTTATAGCCATGGGCCAAGAAGGGAAGAAAGGAGGCAGGGACACCCATTGGGAGGCGACCATGATGACACAGCAGTAACTGTTGGAGGAAGAGAATTGGGAACAGGGAGAGGGGAAATCATTCTTAAGTGTTTATCAGTTTAGGGGTGCTGTCTCCACCACACAGGACAAGGCAGCTCTAGACCATGAAAACCAACTATTTAGGGAGGAAAAACTACTGTTAATCTGGAAAAGCAGTGACAATGACAATAGAAGAAACTGAAAAATGTTGTTATTTTTTTGCATGTTTTCACATACGCACGTTCACATGTGTTGTTTCATGTGCATGTGCATATGTATGTCCACTGATGATATGTGGAAGCCAGAGTCTTCCTATATGTCTTCCTCAGACACGTTCTGTCCTGAGGCAGGGTCTCTCACCTCAAGCCCAGCTCTGCAGACAGTCTGAACAGCCCGGTACTCCAGGAGTCGCCCATGCTGGGGTTACCAACCAGCTGCCAAGCACTCCCAGCATTCCCGTGAGTGCTGGGATCTGAACTCTGGTCGTCATACTTTCTGACACTTGACCCACTGTGCCAGCTCCCAATCCCAGGGGAGGGGGCTTTAATACTGAACTTACGGGGCAGATTGTTGCATCAGTGTGCTGAGAAAGGGCTATGGTCAGGTCTCACTTCCAGTTAGTACAGGCTGCCCGACCAGCCTTACTTCATCTTCCGTACTGTGACTGTGATGTCACTACAAGAATTTAGTCTTGTAAAACCTTTAAGACTGTCATCCAGTGTCTCTCGCTCATGCACTTGTGAGTCACAAAATCAGATGTTTTAGGAGACGTTCTAGGAACCATCTGAGACCGTGGCTCTTTCATCACATGACAAGCCACAGACTTGAGGCTAAGTTCTTACATAACAGTAATGCAGACTGAGACATCGAACAAAGCTGTGCGCATGGAGGCTCGTGGCTACGGTGGGTGGGAGACCTCAGGGCAGAGAGGTTCTCAAGTGAGGAGAGCGAAAGGAAGGAAAGGCAGAGACAGAGAGACAGCACGACACAGAGGCAGAGACACAGATAGAGGGAGACAATGTGACAGAGAGACAGCACGACACAGAGACAGAGACACAGATAGAGGGAGACAATGTGACAGAGAGAGACAGCACGACACAGAGGCAGAGACAGAGAGACAGCACGACACAGAGGCAGAGACACAGATAGAGGGACACAATGTGACAGAGAGACAGCACGACACAGAGACAGAGACACAGAGGGTGACAATGTGACAGAGAGAGACAGCACGACACAGAGGCAGAGACACAGATAGAGGGAGACAATGTGACAGAGAGACAGCACGACACAGAGGCAGAGACACAGATAGAGGGACACAATGTGACAGAGAGACAGCACGACATAGAGACAGAGACACAGATAGAGGGAGACAATGTGACAGAGACAGCACTACACAGAGGCAGAGACAGAGAGACAGTGAGAGAGACAGAGACAGATAGTGAGAGAGACAGAGACAGAGAGAGACAGAGTGACAGAGACAGAGAGATCATAGAATATCTAGATCTGTATTGTTTTCATCTGAGAACTTAAAACTAAGTTTTATACTTACAATATAATATACTTACTAAGATTATTAGTATTTTTTAAAATAAATCTTTAATTTCAGAAAATAGTGGATTATTCAGATCTGGACTTTCATAGTGGGCTAACAGTTCAAGTGAACTGTCTCTTTAAAATGGCCTTATTGAACTATTATGGCACCGAGTCAGCTTTTCTATGCGCCTGAGAACCTAGATGTACCAGTTGTAACTGCAGTACATGACTTTAGTCCCAGAGTTTAGGTGGCAGGGGCAGGCAGATCTCCTTGAATTTGAAGTCAGCCTGGTCCACATAGTGAGCTCCTGCTTCCCAAATTTAAAAAAAAAAAAAAAACCAGTTTCAAATATAAAGAATTTTTAATAACAAAAAAATTCCCATGAATTGTACATACAAATAAGATTAAATAGTGAGAATTAAAAGAGGAGCCACAGGCTGGGGAAATGTGTAATCAAAAGTCTAAAATAATAAAAGACCTATACCAAAAAAACATATAAAGAACTGTTGAGTTCAGGAACGTAAAAGAAAAAACCCAAAAAGATCCAATCAAAAGAAGTTAATGATTTGGACAGACTTCTCATGAAAGAAGACAGATGATCAGTCCACAGTTGGAAATGTTTCCTATCCTATTATAGAGAAATGTAAATTAACACCGCAGTGGGAAATCACTCCACGCATCAGAACAGCTAACCCTTCAAAGATAGGGCAGGGACTGGAGAGAAGGCTCAGTGGTCAGAACAAACATGAGGACAGGAGTTCAAATCCCCAGCTCCCATGTAAGAAGCTGCATGTGACTAACCACACCTACGACCTCAGTGCTGTTGGGAAAGGGAATGAGGCTTGCTGGCTGTCACCACACTCCAGATCCAGTGTGTGGGGGGTGGGGGACCTGTCTCCAGGGAATCAGGGAGATGGTGACAGAGTGCTAGCCTCCATGCACACCAGGGCATGCACTCTCAGTCACGCGTGTGCACACACACCGTATCAAATGGCACATTCTATGTGTACATCATTGGTTGTCAATCATACTTCCAATAAATCCATCCACGGACAATCACAGGAAGATGTGGTCAGTGTTTTCAGCTTAAGCAGAGCTGGAAGAACAATTAATATTTAACCAAGATGATATTTAGAGATCACTGTGCATGCAGTGAGGTAATGCTGATGCCTGGAAGTCTGTGTCCCGCCTCAGTCAGTGCCTGCCATTTTCCACTGCTATAGCAAGGAGCTTTGCTGGTTTGTTTTTGTTTTGCATTTACTAGGCTGTAATCCACAAGCCTAGTAAGGTAAAAAAAAAACTATGCAAGTACTTGAGAAGCAATCAAGGTATCTGGATTCATATTGTGAAAAATGTCATGAGTTAATACATATTTGTGATACATACAATACATCAATACAAATGTGAAAAAGGCATATTTATTCCATGGAGACCAATGAAGACACTGCACCCCCCCCCAACACACACACACACACAATGCTTTCAACCACAGAATCCCCCTCTTGTAGCCAGGATCTTCCAATAGACACCTGCAAACTGAATCCAGAAATGCCAAACACCACCTACTCCTTTTGTTTCTGAGATAGACCATGTCTACTTGTTCTGTGGCATTATTTACATTAAGTCATCGTGTCTTCATTGTGACCATTTAGATTAATCCTCCACAGACATGAGCCATGGTCAACGTAATAACGGAAGAAATAGAAATCCAGGTCAGTATAATTTAGTGTCCTGGGATGCTTTTTCCAAACTCACTGAAATATAAGATTCTATGATAGAGGACCTTGTCTGTCAATGCTTGAAATAACTTCCCAAGAGAGGGGCCCAGGCTTCTGGAATAACAAGAAAGCATGTGTTTGTGTGTATTCTAAGACCCTATCTAGAGATGGCCTTAAGGAAGGGAAAACGTAGGAAAACAACTTAGAGAAAACAATAAGGAGCAGTGTACTGTGGGCACCATCAGAGAGCGGGCCTCCTGGCAGGGAGGGTGGCCCTGGGGAGCCTCGAAGAGAAGGGCTCCAGCTGAGGCCAGGGCGGGATCGAGGGGGTGTGGGGGGTGTGAGGGAGGCGCTGGGCTCTGCACCTGCAGATTTGAGAAGAATTGGGAAATAGACCTGCAAACTAAGGGCGTCATTAAGAAGTGGGGGAATGGGGGATAAATAAGAACAAAGCACAATTGTGCTGCGTTACTGAGTTTGATCATATATATATATATAATATATATATATATATTATATATATATATATGATTATGCCTTGTAGTTAGATATATGCACATACATATCATACATATAGGATACACACACACACACACACACACACATGCCATAATGCAACCTGTTACTCTGTTTCTAACTATAAAAAATATTATCAAAAATAAAGGAACTGAAAGTCTTCAAATGGCAGTTTGTGTCCCAGTGCAAAGCTTTCCTCGCGGAAGTAAAAGCCACCCCACCTGTAGCCCTCCCGCTCCATCCCTTTGTCTAAGTGTGAACAGGCCCCTAGATGTCACAGATGTGTCCATCCAGTCAGGGGCACAAACCAAGGGCATCAAAACAGCAGCTGCCAAAGGAAACAGAACAACTTTGGGACTGGCTGAGCATCTAAGCTCGGAACAGGATGGATGCCCAGACGAGCGACCACAATAGCAGTAGGGTGGTCCATCAGACTTGGATGGAGAAAGGTTAGCCATGACTGTGGTGTTGTGAAGAGGACCCAGAGGGCTAACCTTGGACTCTTCAATACCATCTCCACTGGTATAGTGGTTTCTGCCCAAGTTCCTTACCCCAAGTCTTAGTTTCCCCATCCTCATCATAAGGAGTTCCCATGTCTGTGACGTTACATGCTTTGTAGAGCAAGCAAAGCTACACACCATCTTTAACAAATGACCAGCGCGCCCACTCCTTGTTGGCTCCATTGCTGAAAGGGCAAAGCTGTTGCTCCCCAAGTCTCTCCCATTTGGCTCGTTAGGACTAAAGATGGAACAAAGACACCCAAGTGGAGAGAGGAATTTTCTCAATAAGTACATATTCAATGAATTCTAAAGCACAACCAATTAGATTCTGCATCGGAGCAGATTTCCTCTGATTTATTTGGAGTCAGCAAATCATAAGCCATGGAGGAAAATTAGAGCAATGGGGAGGCTAATTAAAGAGCAAGAGGTGGGGGAGGGGTAGTGGTGGTGGGGGGGGGGGGGGTGGGGGGGGGGGGTGGTGAGAGGTGGTGGGGGTGGTGGTGAGAGGTGGGGGTGGGTAGTGGTGGTGGTGAGAGGTGGGGGGGGTGGGTAGTGGTGGTGGTGAGGTGGGGGTGGGTAGTGGTGGTGGTGAGGTGGGGGGGGGGTAGTGGTGGTGGTGAGAGGTGGGGGGGGGGGAGTAGTGGTGGTGGTGAGAGGCCTGTGTAGATGTCTTACAGTGCCTGGCTGCTTTGAAAGCAATTCAATCTGCTAATCAACCCACTTGTTTCCATCTTGGTGAATAGAAGGAGACTTGGAATAGCACCACGTTCCAGCCTGCTTTGAAGACAGGGAAGAAGATGGCCCATTAATGGTTCAGGGCAGTTCCTAATTAGGGCAACTGGAATTAATGCCATGCACCTGAAGACAGGTTTCTAGGCTCATAGCAGATCGACACTGAGAAAGTAAGAATAACTGATGTCAGTCCACCCTCATTAGGATCCTATCTCAATCACAAAAAATAGGGGCAAATGTCCACGCACACTGTGCACACGCAGATGTACAGATAAATGCAGTTCCTTGGGCTAGGCCAGAGTCTCAGTTGCTAAAGCGGGTGCCTCATTAGCATGGAAACCGGAGGTCAGATGCCCAGCACCCATGTAAAAAGCCAGGCACAGAGGCAAATGCATATACCCAGGCCTGGGGAGGCAGAGACAGGAGGAGCCTGGGACTCACTGCTCAGCCAGGCTACACGAGTCCACGAGCATCAGGTTCCGTGAGAGACCCTGTCTCAAAATATGAACAGATCAAGGAAGACATTGGATATTGACCTCAGGGCACCACACATATGCTCACATATGCTCATACCTAACACACACACACACATATACACATACACACACACACCACACACACATATACACATACACACATGCCACACACATACATATATACACATACACACACACATACACACACCACACACACACATATACACATACCACACACATATATACACATACACACGCACCACACACACATATACACATACACACACATATACACAAACACCACACACACATACCACACACATATATACACATACACACACACCACATACACACACATACACATATACACATACACACACACCACACACACATATACACATACACACACACACACCACACACACACATATATATGCCTCCACCACCACCACACCACGTACACATATACACATACACATACCACACCACAAACACATAGAGCACACATGCACACGCCCCCACCACACCACACACACATATACCACACACATATACCACACACATCACACACACACTGCCCACCATCACATCATGTACACATACAGCACATACACATTCCATACCACACCACCACACCATGCACACATACCACACCATGCCTCACACACACATAACACATATACATGTACCACTACCATACCATAACACACACACAACACACACACACCATACCACAGCATACCATACACACACACCACACACACACAGCTTTCACACACTGTCACACACTGTGGAGAGTTGAGGCAAACACTGTCTCTAGACATTCCTCTAGCCCCCCATTTCCACCGCCTCTTAAGAGATCGTAGCTTTTATCTGAACACTCAAGAAACCAACCGCTCTCTCCTATCCCATCTTGCAACCATGCGCCACGCCATCCTAACACGCCATCTTGGATAGGCAGAGAGCTTTGCTAAGTGCTTGTTCTGGGTGAAGAGACGGGCTGGTGCCAGCCAGGACATAATCTGTCCAGAAAGCAGCAGCGCGGACATCTTTCAGCATCCCAAACTCTCCTTACTGGGCTCCACCCCTCGAGTATGGGCTGGGGGTGTGTTGGGGTAACGGGCTGTGAGGGCCTGAATGTGCCCAGACTCCTTGTTTCCCATTCCCGGGGTCACAGCTCTAACCTCACATGCAAGGGAAGGGTGAGGACGTCCTCAGTCTCCGGTCTTCTTCCCAGGTCACAGAGGCAGCAGCCTCCTCTCTCAGATCACTCAGAGCTCAGTTGCCCTGGAGGAAGCCCCGCCCTCTCTGTGCTATGGATGAAAAAAATTGTCTATGATTCTCTAACTTAGTCCGAGGCAGGTTCACAGTGAAAAAAATATGGAAAATTCTTTCTTTCTGGGCAAAACTGGACTCACGTGTTTAGCATCTTCCAAAGCCCCACGTTGATCTCAGAGGCTGAATACTGAGCTTCCTTATTCCTTTGAGTTCCTTCCTTAACATTTTGCAATCTTCCTCAGGCAAACTGTAAAACCAGGGAAACAGTAAGTATTTGTTTCAAAGTCCATGTGATGGCTGACTGTCATCAGTTTAAATTCAGATGAGTTTAACGGCCAACACTGATTTACACATTACCTGAGAAGTCTTCTGTTTGTGAAAGTCAACAAAGACAGAGACAAAAGAAAAAATTACTAGGATTTGAGAAATTCTAAACTAGAGGAATGCCTGCGGAATACTGAAAGATTTCAGACATCTCAGACACTTCCCCTGGATTCCAGAGAGTGATAGGTATTTGCTCTTGGATGAGTAACTAACTGTGCCTTAAATTATTTTTAAAAGGCCCACGATCTCTATCAGCTCACAGCCATTGTCCATGGCACTGTTTCCTCTGCTTACATCGTGTACTTTGACCATATTCACCATCTGTGTCCTTCCCCTCCCCCTCCCCCTCCATCCCCACACATCCCCCTCCCTCCCCTGCCCCTCCCCCACCCCTCCCCCAGTCCCCTTCCCTTCTCCAGAAAGTCTCATTCCTACTTTCATGTCATACATCCTTGCATGTGTGAGCATTCACACTCACACACATTCACACACACAGATGGACACATACCCACATATACAGAGACATACATGTACATACACACACCCACATACACAGACATACATGTACACACACGGAGATCAACACATAAACACAACTGTGATATTTATGTTTCTGAGTCTGACTGATTGCACTTAGGATAGTGGCCTCCAATTCCATCTGTTTTCCCCTAAAATGCATAATTTCATTCCTCTCTATAGCTAAATAGTATTATGATGAATCATAATAGTTTTCTAGATCTGCTGTATTTTCTTTTCCCATCCGTCTGTTGACAAACACCTAAGCTGAATCCATGACAGCTAGTTTGCTAATGCTGCAATGGCATGGTCGTTTCTTTTAAAAATCTTCTCTTTCTTTAAAAGTAAAACTACCATAGTATGTTCAAGGCTAGTGTAAAATACACAGAAAAACCTTGACCCAAAGAGCAAGCATGAACCCAAGACACCACCCAAGGCTCCTGAAGAGCAGGCACAGCCACTAATAAGGCAGTTCCTAGAAGGAGGGGGCGGGGACAACAGGCCTTCTAGTCTGGCCCATATCTGGTGTCTCTCTTGACAATCAAATGTAAAGTCAGATTGAACTTGTGTTTCAAGTGTGACCATTCACACCACCCAGCCTGCCCAAGACAGATGCAGGGACTCTGTGCTCCCTCTCTTCTCCTCTCCTCCCCTCCCCTCTCCTCTCCCCTCCCCTCCCCTCCCCTCTCTCTCTCTCTCTCTCTCTCTCTCTCTCTCTCTCTCTCTCTCTCTCTGCCTCCCCCCCACCCCCGTAAGGAACATTCTCAGGAGCTGCTGATAGCTTGGAGCATGCTCAGACCTATCACACCACTGTCAGACCCCTGGTTTGAGTTCCTTTCCTCTCAGAAGAACACCAAGGTCAAGAGACAGCTTCCCCTTAGGAGTCTGACTGTAAACATAGATTTGAATATTTGTAAATGTACCTTTTCATGAAGGTGTCATTTCAGGGTGCTTGTCCCCAGGGCAATCTGATATTTAGATGTGTTATATTTTTCTAAAAACATGCTTTGGATCCAGGACTCTAAAAAAAAAAAAACAAACCATAATTTTCTTTTGAAACGGTTTTTCCATTTGCTTTTGTTCCATCTTCAAAAGCCCTGTTATAAAAGTAAATTATTTTCTCTTCAGATGAAAAACAAGACTTTTAGAGTAGTGATTAGAAAATGTAATCTGTATATACACACATATATATATATGTATCATATATACACATGCATACACACATACACATACATATACATACACATACATACCCATATACACATGCATATACATACATGCACATGCATGCACATACATGCATAATATACACTATATACTTGCACACTACACACATGTACATACACATAGAAACATACATAAAATATATATAATATACATAAACACACATATACATATATATGATATATAGGCACATATACATACAAATGCACATAAATACATCACATATGTATATACATACACATATATATACACACACGCACATATAGATATCATATACATATACACATATATACATACCCTCTCCTTGTCTTTTAATCTTGTTAGTGATACCATATTTCTCTATGTATGACAATAATCAATTTAACTCAAATCATACATGTAATATGTTAGCCATACCATTCCTTGCAAGGTACATGCTCTTCTAAGAGAGATTTTTGCACAGTGCCCTTACTTCATGAGTCACACAAGGCTCTTCCTTTGAAACACACTTGGTCTCTTCCTCCTGTTCTTCTCTTCCCTACGTGACTCACCGCCAGAGCAGCAGGACCCCACACACACCCTCCGTATCTGCTTCTGCAACCCAGAACTTCAGTTACTTCTTGGCCTTGATATTGTTGGTACTCAATAAATACCAACTGGATTTAGTTAAATCCTCCAGAGGCCACGAAAGCCCCTGAATGTGGATCCAGGAGGAGAGAGAGAGGGCCTCTGCAATGCTACTTCTTTCTTGTGGGAAACAGGTTGTACACATCACTGGGCCATTAGCAAACAGGCTGAGGATACAGCCAGTGGGATCTTCCACCGTTAACATTGTGAAATCTTTAAAATCCCCAACTCCTATCTCAATCTATACTTCATAACAACTTCTCAGTGTCCTTCCCATTCATATCTTGTGCCAACTGTTTACCTTGCAAAGGTAAACGCTTTGTGCTGGTGCCCCTTCTTTCTTAGTCACTCCCTGCTGGAGGGGGGGCTCCTAAGACTAAGGAAACCTACAGGGTCTCGGGAAGTACCTGAAACTTACAAGACTCCTTTAAAAAAGTCACAAGGTACTTCCTCAAGGCTACAATCAGTAAACAAGTACAGAGTGTGGGTACTCTGAGGGAGCTTCTGCAGGCTCTGTAGATGTGTTAGGAACTCCCTAACATCCCCACCCACACTAGGAGCAGCTACCACTGTATCACCTCTGACCCTGTGTGTAGTCACCCTCAGGCACACCTCTCAGCCATGCCTCCAGTCACACTCCTGTGACACCAATAAACTCACTGCTTCGCCAGGCTAGCCTTGGGTGGATTCATTTCTTTGGTATGTCATGGTGCATTTGGAGTGAACAGAAATTTGCTCTCATGCCCCCTTGCGATTAACGTCATCTTTATGTGTATTTCTGGGCTTTTTGTTTTTGATGTGAGGCGGAGTGCCACACCTTAGCTCTGGCCAGCCTGGTTCTCAGTATGTAGTTCAAACTGTCCTCAAATTCATGACAATCCCTGTGCCTCAGCCTTCCTACAGCTCAGATTCCAGCTATCCTGATACATCTTGAAGCATTCAGACAGCAGTGGCAATAAACAGTGCTTTTTAAAGGTTCCAGCTGACAGAACAGCGGCAGTTTCCTGGGTGTGGGGATTTGAGGGAGAGGGCTGGGGAGCAGGATTATATCTAAGCTCTGAAGCCACTTCTACAGAGAGAGAGAGAGAGAGAGAGAGAGAGAGAGAGAGAGAGAGAGAGAGCGCTGTTGTTGAACAAAGAGACAGCCTTTCATGCCTGCTGGTTCCCAGGGTTAGTGGGAGAAAAGGGGGGGGGGGCGTTGTTGGAAGCATGTATACCCTCTTCTTTAAGAAACACACAGTGAAGGATGGGATAAAAATGGCCTTTCTCAGGAACTCATGGTGACATCCCTGCCCTTCCCCCAACACGCACTTCCATTCTTTTCAGACACCTGATGATTTTTCTAATTTTTTTAAATATGGCCTTTGAAAGAAAAAGTATCAGCTCAAAACCAAGTTCTCAGCACAAAGGAGATTTATTTGCCCCAGAGGGACAGAGGGCAGGAAATAAGAGACACAGAAGACAAGAGTCAGAGGATGAGGGAGAAGGGGAAGGGAACAAGGCGGCGGGGTGTTATTTGATTTGTCCTGGGAGACAAAGGACTGTGTCTGAATAGAGAGGAGGCAGCGGCAGCCCTTAGGAAAATGACAGCTTATAAAGGTGCAAGGGGAAACCCCATGTTAGGATGAGGTGTTTAATTTTAAATGAGTCACGTTACTTAGGTGAGCGAAAGGGGACTTTTGGTTGCTGGACTTTAATACTTTGATGGCTGGACCTTGGTAGTCAGCCTCTGGAGGAGGAAGTGGCCAAATAAGGGAACAGATCTTGGTGGCCAGCTTAGGAATGTAACCTAACAGTTTAGCAAGACAGAGAGAGGTCTGCCAGAGCCACATTCAAGCTGGCCAGAGTCCCTTCAGCTTTCAATATGTAAACAGCATAAACATACAGGAAAAAGAATAAAGACAAAGATGAGTGGGAATTTAGAGAAAATCTATAGCAAACCCTGAGCGGTGTTGTTCTCATATACACAGCCTATGCCTCAGGAATATTCAAGCCCTGAAGTACCTGTTGGGTAGTAATCTAATAAAGCTATATTCATATAGTTATACAAGTGTGTTCTTTAGATCTCTACCAATTTAGCAAACGTAATTTGTAGGGTAAAAAGACCAAGATCACTTTCAGGTTTTAAAAACCCACCAATCCCTGAACTCAAAATTCCATCAATTCCTGGGCTCACCTCAAGCTCAGGACTTGAAAACCCACCAATCAGCTCCCTGGAATCCTCCACCTAGAAAACCCCTCCCCCAAGAAGCCTTATATAAGCCTGCCTCCCACTGAGTTTTCTGGGGCTACTCTTGTCTTTCCCAGCACATCTCCTGTGTGAGGTTTGTTGTCGGGTGTGACTTTGTGGCATTCCTTGGCTCCCAGTTGCCAAGATACTTTTCCCCTCAGAGCTGCAACACTTGCTGTCAGGAAACCTTCTTTCAGAGCTGAAACTCTTAAGTAACCATCTCAACACTGGTAGGTTCTCAAGGCCTTGAGCTACCGCAGGTTATTAAATGTTATTACACTGTTTCAGCCACAGATGACCCTGCATGGTGGGAAGTGCCCTGTTTGGCCTTGCCTTGTTACACAGATCAGTGGCACAAAGCTCCCCAGCAGAGGACCTGGTAGGAAACACTACTGGCTTGCTACATAGTCTCCACACACTGACATGGCTTTGATCATATTCCTCAATGTGGCCCTCAGTAGTGTGTCAATGAATGATGTCATAAAATGAAACAAAACTTGGTATGTAATGAGATCTGAATTTTCTTTTGATGTGTCATGAAATGTTACTCATTTTTAATCTTCTTTTTCTAGCTCCTAAAAATGAAAATATCTTTCTTAGCTCACACACTGGACTTTCAAAGTAGGCAACAGGCCCCGAGGCCAGTAGCTTGCTGGCGCCTGCTCTGGAGAGTAGGGTTAACTGACTCAAAGGTTGAGAGGCTCTGGGGTGTCACAGTTGGTCCTCAGCTGGTTGGTGATATCGATCTCCAACCAGGCTTCCTAGTTGCTTATTTCTGGGTTTGGGCGGTTGTGCGGAGTAGATGGACAGCTTTGATCATGGAACCACTTAATTTTTAAGGGACTGTGCCAAGGAATCACCCTTGAAGCTCAACATGTATAACCACATTCTGTGTCTCGTGTGTGCCTGTGTGTCTATATGCCTGGTATGCACAATCCTGTGTGTGTGCCTCTGTGTGTATGCGCCTGGGTATGTGTGTATGTGTGTGTGCCTGTGTGTGTGTGAGCCTATATGTGTATCCCTGTGTGTGCCTGTGTGTGTACCTGGTATATGCGAACCTGCATGTGTGTGTGTGTATGTGTGTGTGGATGGCGTGTGTGGATGGTGTGTGTGTGTCTATGCATGCTTGCCTGTGCGTGTGTCTGGGTATGTGTGCCTGAGTATGTGTGTACCTGTGTATGTGCCTGGACATATGTGCCTGTGTGTGTGCCTGGACATGTATGCTTGTGTATGTGCACGATACAGAAGTCAGAGGACATCTCGGGTGTGTTCCTGAGATACTTTTCACCTTTTGTACACCAGTGTCTCTCACTGGCCTGTTGTTTCCCATCTCATCATCACAGAGACGACAACATACTCTTCCATATCTACATTTTAAACGTGGGCTCTGGGAATCTAACTCTGATCCTCATACCTGCCTAACAAGTATTTTACTCACATCATGCCATCTGCCCAGCTCTGCAGATATTGTTAATATCCTGGAGGAGAGGTCACCCATCTGCCTGAAGCTGGATGAGCATCCAGAGGGGCTCTCCAGGATGACTTCACAGAATCCGAATACTTCCCAGGCAAACACATTTCCTTCTGCCTCTCACTGCGCCTGAGCACATCTGGCCAGCTGCCACCTTGAAACACAAAGGCGATCATTAATTTCACCTCTCAGTCATTGCTCTCTGTGACCCAGGTTGATAAAGAGACAAAGAGAGATTTCCTTTTGCGAATTGTGAAACTGCTCAGGAGAATACCTTTCCTCTGGTCTCAGGGTGACTCAGAGCAGGGGCGCCACCTCCACATTCCGTGTGTGTGTGTGTTGTGTGTGTGTGTGTGTGTGTGTGTGTGTGTGTGAAGGTAGATGTGTACATATTAGTTTACATGTGGAGATCAGAGATTGACAATGGATATCCTCAATCATATACCATTTGATTTAATATACAGGCTCTCTCTTTGAATCCAGAATTCTACTGTCTACTTAGCCAAGCCCTGGAGATCCCCATTTCTGCCCTAGAGTTTGGAGACCACAGGCATGTCACAACATTCTCTGGACTAACACTCTAGCCCACAGGCACGCTTGCAAAGTGAGCACTTTATCTGTGGAGACTTCTCCCTGGTCCTTTAAACTGATATTGATATAAGCTTGGCAATAAGACACATACAGAGAATAATTATATTTTCCCTGGGAATTTCTCAGTGTCTGAGGTAAAGCTGCTACTGCAGAGAGTCACCACGGGTAGAATGCTCTACAGAACTTAGTCTGTAAGGGAAGATCTGGCAGGGCGGGGCGGGGTGGGGTCGCTTGCCTGTATCTTCACAAGTGAAAGAGAACAGTAAGCGTGGGCTCAGCAAATGTGTGGCCGACTTTTACCATCAAATGGAGATCTAGCACCACCAAGAAAATGGGTAAACTTTAAAATAGCATAGGGTGGGTGGGGGTCAGGGGGACACAGGTCTTTCTAAGCAGCCTTTACTGTCCTGGAACTCACTATGTAGACCAGGCTGGCCTCAAACTCACAAAGATACCCCTGCTTGTGCCTTCTAAATGGTAGGATTAAAGGTGTGTATAACGACACCCAGGTAGCTTTGACTTTCTAAAAGATTTATTTTTAACATTTTATATTGGGATTTTTTTGTGTGTATGGATATGTATGTATATATTTCTGTGTATAAATGTGTGTATAGGTATGTGTGTGTAGGCCTGTGTGTATGTAGGTGCATGCCTGTATGTGTATATGGGCAAATGTGCGCAGGTGTATGTGTAGGCCTATATGTATGTAGTATGTATGTGTAGGCCTGTGTGTATGTGGTATGCATGTGTGTGTAATAATGTGTGTGCAGGTGTGTCTAAATGTGTGTGTAGATCTGTGTGTATACATGTGTGTAGTAGTATGTGTGTGTAGGTGTGTGTCTATGTAGGTGTTATGTGTATATAGGTGTGTAGGCATGCATGTATGTAGGTGTGTGTATAGGTATATGTTAATGTGTTATGTGTATAAGCAGTATGTATGTTAGTGTGTGCCTGTGTATAAGGGTGTGTGTGTATAGGTGGGGGTAGGCATGTGTGTTCATAGGTGAGTAGGGAGTGTAGGTGTGTGTTAGTGTGTTCATGTGTGTAGGGGTGTATGTGTGTATGTGTAGGTGAGGAGGGGTAGGTGTGTGTGTTAGTGTGTGGATAATAATATAGGGGGGATGTGTATAGGTGAGTGGGGATAGGTATGTATGTGTTAGTGTGTGTATGTGTGTAGGCTATACATACAAGTGCAGGTCTCTGCTGATGCCAGAAGAGGATGTCGGATCCTCCTGGATAAGCTTCTGATGCTGAAGCAGCGGTTTGTGCAGACTAGATTGTTTAGGCGGTAAAAAAAAAAATTATGATTCCATGGGTGGATGAAAATGACTTTGAAATTATTTGCAAACATGACCAAATGAAATGGTCACAGGTCCCCAAAGGACAGCTACAAGGGCAACAGAGAGGAGAAGCTTGTAGTCCGCTGCACAGATCCACACAGGTACTAGATGAGGGAACAGACACTGAAAGTGTCCACATGTTCCCTCCTCGATCAGAGAACATGGACCGGAGGCCCCCAGTATGCTAGGCTGATGCTGTTCTAAGTACTTGAGTCAAACTGTTGGCTGTGGGGGTGTATGTTTAGAGGGGCTAACAGTAGGCAGGAAATATAATAAGCTAATTAATTATAATTATGTCAAGGGAGGATCTAGAGAGGAAGGAAACATTGCATAGAACGGAGAGTCAAGAGGCTCAGAATGGCAGGCCAGGCCACAGACCGTGAAGACTTAAGCAAAGATCCAAGAAGCCGAGAAGTAAGCCAGGAGGCTGTCACCCTGGAGACAGCTCCAGGCAGAGGAGCTAAGGCCAGCCCCTGGGGACCAGGGACAGACGTGGTCAGGAATAGCAGGGCGGTGACTAAGTAGCTGGGAGGCAGCAGGGAGGGAAGCGGATGAGGCTGGAGGTCAGTGAGGTAGAAAGTCCCAGAATGCCTGTGCGGATCTTCCTGTCACTTAGTTGTCCTGTTAGGAAATCATCAGGGCGGCTGATCAAGAGGGAGCTAGAATCTCGCTTCCCACCCAGGCTGCTCGGTGAGGAGGAGGCTGAAGGCAGCAAAGATCTTTGTGAGGTTCCTGTCACAGCTCTAGGTGGAAGTGACTCCAGTACTGGGGGACAGTGGAGGTGCTTACTAAGGGGACCCGGGATGACATGTTATAACAAGAATAAAGTGATCCAGTAAAGGAAACATGTACACATGTGTGTGTTTATGTGTGTATATATATATGTGTATATGTATATGTGTGTATATATGTGTATATGTGCACGTATGTATATGTATGTGTATGTGTTTATGTGTATATATATGTGTGTGTGTATGTGCGTATGTGTGTATGTATATGTGTTCATGCATGTATGTGTATATATATGTGTTTATGTGTGTATGTGTATATATATGTACATATGTGTATGTGTATATGTGTATGCATGTATATATATTTTGTGTATGTATATGGGTGTATGTGTCTGTATGTATATATGTATGTGTCTGTGTGTATATATGTGTATATGTATATGTGTACGTGTGTATAGTGTATGTTTATATGTGTATATGTATGTGTGTATAGTGTGTATATGTGTATGTGCATGTATATGTGTATATGTATGTATGTATGTATGTATGTATGTATGTAAGTGTGTATGTGTATATGTGTATGTATGTGTGTTACAGATGGTAAATGGTGCTGCTTGCACTGTTTTTCAAATCAATTGAGAACATCTGGTGAGTGATGGGTCTGCTTTGACCCTTTCTCTAGGCTGGGAGTGATGCTCTTCTGCGACCAACCACAGTGGTTTTATTTGCCGGTTTGCTGTAGTTACTACTCAGCCTGTGAGAGGCGTAGGCTGACTTTACTAAGGGAAGCTTATTTGAAAGTAAAAGACCATTGTGGGTGGGGACAAGGGCAGAGGAGGAATATAAAATACATGCCTATTTTTTATTTTAAAAACCAAAGGACGTTATTTTCCAAGTTTTTCTCTTTTAAAAAATTGTTTTTATATTTCACTTGTGCATATGTGCTCCCATGGAAAGAGGGGGTGTGAAACAGATAAACAGACAGACAGACAGTCAGACAGACAGAAAGCAAATGCCTAAGGATGCCAGAATAAGGAATCAAATATCCGGGAGCTGGAGAGTTACCCGCGGTTGTATAGCGTTGTATAGACATGGGTGCTGAGAGACAAACTCACATTCTCTACAAGAGCAGCAAGGGCTCCTAACCAGAGTCATCTCTCCAGCACCCGACATTTTCTCTTGATCAGTACTGAGTATCACAAACTGTCCAGGGTGTACCCTAAGGTGCTGGTCTTTTTCTTTCAAAAGGGACTGTCCCCTCCCTATCCTCGGCAGCCTGAATCACCTAGGGTGTGTCTGCCTCAGCTTCCAGCTGCTGGCCCTCAAGGCTCTGGAAGAGATCTGGTCCTACCCTTAGGGGCAGACAGTGCCACAGGGGCCATGCTTCCCCAATCTCTTCTACAGACCCTTTCAGAGGTGGCTTTTGGCTTTTCCCCCCCTTTTCTTGTTTTTCTTTTTCTGTTTGGCTTTTTCTTTTTTGAGATAGTGTCTCACTAGATAGCCCAGGTTAGCCTCGAACTCACTATAATGACTGGCCTCAACGCATAATAACTCTCCTGGTTCTGATGAGCCTCAGGCACCGGCGGGTCCTTCATCCTGAAACAAATCACCTACGAACAGCTTCTTGGGCGATCTAGGACAGAAGTGTGGGGCTCACGGCTGGGCGCCGCCCATGCTCTGCTCTAGCTGCTCTGTGAGATCCAGACCTGAGCCTCACACCCATCAGTCCTGAGCCCAGAACACAGGACGCGCCCTCCATGGGCCTCCTTCTGGACAGGTTGCTTGGCGGTTCTGTCCTGTTTAATTCAGTTCATTGATTTTTACCACCATTGTTTCTAGGTCTGAGAGAGTTAGAACAGAGTGAGGCTTGGGGTTTCCTGCTGCTTTCTAAAGTCCCTCCTCCTGCTCTTCCCCAAACCCAGGGCAGGGCTCAGTCCCAGACACACCTCTTGGCCCCACCCATCCAACTGCCACACCCACAGCCTGGCTCTGCACTCTAGCCAGCACCTTCTTCCTCCTTATCCCCCAGGGCCAGGGTTGGTGGAGCCAGGCACCAACACTCTGCTAATCCACACTATCCATGTGATTCTGGTTGTGCAGAGTTACAGTAGACCCATTTTCTGCCTTCTAACCCAAAACCTATCCACCTTTCGTTGCCTTGAATCTAAGATTTACTATTTACCCTTTTATTGATCTGGATTTGAGACTATAAGCAAAGAAAAAAGACAAAGTCACCCCTCCCCTCTTTTGTGTCTGTTTTGGACTTTTTTGAGCTACATCAGAAGACTTAAGTTGTTACAACAGAGACTGCGGGGCCAGGGGTCAAATCCATCGCCCTGCAGACGGACAACAACGGCTGCCCGCTGCTCTTCACACCTCTATTTTCTTCCTTGCTCTTGGGATTTTTCTTTTGTTTTTTTTTTTTCCCAGATTTCTGAATAATTTTCTTCTGATTCACATGCCTGTTTCCGGCTGTTTCTCATCTCTTAAGCTTATTCATTAAAAAGATTTCCAGGCAGTGTTGGGGATTTCACCTGGCGTATGAGTACCATTTTAAGAGGACTTTACCAGGTCAGGGCATCACAATGTTTTCTTCCACATGGAAAGCTTTAAATCCTGATAAACTCTCTTCAAAGGGAAATGAACACACTGCCTATCCGCGCAGGAGGCAGATGCTCACCTCAGGAAGGATCCGGCAAGTGGCTAAGACACTGACAAAAAACTTCTTTTATAAAATGTAAAAATATATATACAGGATTGAAATTGAACTATCACCTCTAGTGTGCTAAAGAAGAAAACTGGTTTGATTTTTTGTTGTTGTTTTGTTTGGGAGGTTTTGGGGTTTTGTTTGTTTGTTTGAGCTGGTGTCTTGCTAAGGTGTTGCGGTTGGTTTTAAAATCCTTTGTAGCTGAGACAGAGCTTGAAAATGTAATTTTCCCTCTTCAGCCTCCTATACAGCTGGAACTCCAGTGTGTAGCTTTCAGGGCCTCTTAAAGCATTGATTTTTGTTCCAAGTATTCAGGTGGCTACATTGTAACTGAACCACTTAATATCCCACCCCACCCATGTGTGTGTGTGTGTGTGTACATGTGTGGTATTTATTGCATATTCTGGTGAGTACGTTTGTGGGCATGTCCCTGCAGCAGCCAGAGGTCAATATTGAGAGTGTCTTTACCACTCTGCATCTTATTTTTTTAAAGCAAGTTTTCTCACTGAATTACAGCTGCCTGTTGTCTGGGCTGGCCATTGTGCCCCAGGGATCCTCCTATCTCCCCGCTGGGAGGCATGCTCCATTTTACTGCTTCTTACACAAAAGCTGGAGATCTGACCTCAGGGCCTGTGCTTACACAGCAAGCACTGTGCCTACTGAATCGTGGTCTAGTGTCTGGGCAACTTAAAACTTACCAATGATCGAGAAACATTGGCTTTAGCCCTGTGGGATGAAGCAGAGGTATAGAATACAGCCATGAAGGAGGTAGAGACATTCGGGAGGGATGTCAAGTCACTGCGACTGTGATCTCCAGCAGCTGGCAGCAATTCCAAAACAGAAATCTGGATGTGTGGGCATTCTCCCAGACATCCTTAAACGAATCTGAATTTGTCATCTGAGCAGCGTGCCGTACCAGAACAGCACTGTGAGCAGTAAGCTCTATTCACTGTGAGTTTTTGTGGGCTCAGGGATAATCTGGGTGGGCTAAAGGTAATCCACTCCATTTTACCCGTACATGCTGGAGTGTAGGACCTGGACTCCAGAGTCACCGTGAAGACACCGCTCTCCAGCAGCCTGTTGGCTTTATGAATGAGATTAAGTCAGTCTTCTAAGAATCGCCCAGTGCCTCTCTTCTCTTTGGTAAAAAGACCTGGTTCTTCCTGCTTAAGAGAGGGAGGGCTGGCTTGTGGTTATGGAGATAGAGTTATCTTGGTAAGGGAGGCATGGAGGCAGGATCCTCCTCGCATGTGAGTGGCTCAGGAATCAAGGACAGCATAGAAAGTAGGGAGGACTACAGCTTCAAGATTCCTCCTCCACCACCCACCCCTGTGATCAACTTCCTCAAGATCCTACAACCTTCCCAGAGAGCACCACCAGCCAGAGACCAAGCGATCTCACACATGAACTCTGGGGGACACTTCGCGTTCAGACCTTAGCATTTCCCACAGTTGTGGCCTGGGTGGTGGTGTGTGTGGGGCGGGGGGATAAGCAGCACTCAGGAGTCAGCTAAGCCACAGCTAAGGTTCTGTGTGACTCCATGCCTGGCCATGCTCCCATGACCCAAGGCACAAGCCTGCACTGTCAGCCACTGTCACCTGCCAAGCACAGCTGCCTTTATTTAAAAACAAGTGAACACACAAAATGTAAAGCGAAATAAATAGAGCTGCTTGAGCAGGATGAGAAGGCCTAGCTCACAAGAATTTCCTGTTTTCCGACACCAAGTTTTACCACCAGATATGTATTTTGTTTAACATAAAACATAAAGGAAGATGTGGAGATATACACTCAGGTGGCTGAGGCAGGGGGATCATCTCAATGAGAAGGCCAGCCTGGGCTATATACTGAGTTTCCATTCAGCCAGGGAAAGAGAAAGGAGGGAAGGGGGTGAAGGAAGAAATGGAGAGAATGGGATAGAGAAAAGTGAGGAAGGGGAAGACAGGGAGAGGGGAAGAAGGGAGGAGAAGGGAGGGGGAGGGAAAAGAGAAAAGATGAAAACAGCGTGGTACGCTAGAGGTCTGACACCTGGCCCACCAGGCCCCACCACAGGTGAGTCCCTCAGTCTGTGAGCCACCCTTTCCTCCTATGCAAAGTAGACATAATCAATCGGGCCTCCCAGCCAGGCAGGGCTGTTTTTGTACCCTCCATGTCTCTGGGCTCCTTGCACAGCCACCATACTTCCTGTCAGCCTTCTCTACAGAATCCATCCTGCCCACTGTTTCCCGTGTGTCCAGCCAGACATCATCCACGTCTGGAATCTCTTGTGACAGCCCAGGGCGGCATGGTCCAGCCTCGTGCTCCATCTGCACTGGATGTTCTGACACCCACAGAAGAGGCTCTGTCAGCCTGGCCGGCCTACTCACTTGGCTTAGTTTTTCAGACTCTGGAGAGCGAGCAGTGCCCTGGGCCTGAGGAAAGCAGGTGGTTTGACCCAGGACCACTCTGTGGACCTCCCTCCCTTTCTCATTTCTCTTTTTCGTCTTTCTAGTCATTACTGATTTGCATCTTCGCCCCACCATTCGAGGGAGATGCCATTTATGTTCCCTCACACCAGGGCTGAGCGCTCCCCTCCCTTGGCAGCTGCTCTGCGGATGGAAATGATGTGGGCTTTCTAATGCTGCAGGCAGTGGTTCTAATCCTGGTTCTGGTATTTACTAGCTGTGTGGTTAGCAGCAACTTCTCTGAACTCGCATTTCCTCATCTATATTAAAACGGAACTCACCTCTCTGCCCTGGGTTTCTTCTGACTAAACGAGAGATTTGCCTCTGAACCAACCACAGCGGTCAGTGCACACCACTCACTTCAGTGTTTTTTGGATGCTACCTTGTCTTTATTTTTCGATATATCACGAGCTCAAAGTTCTTCACGCTCCATGTCCCTCGTACCTTGCCTTGTCTCTGTCCGTTTCTGTCTTCATAATTTGTCCAGATTCATTTCTGTTGCTGTGATAAAATACCCTGATGAAAAGGAACTGAGCAGAGGGTTTACTTGACAGAGGAAGTCAAGGCAGGACCAGGCAGCGAGTCGCAGCATTGTCCCCTCAAGAGCTGAGAAAGGCACCCAGCTGCCTGCTGGCTCTCTTACTCCTTCAGGTAGCTTTCTCCTGTCGTAGGTGGGTCAGGAATTCCTGCCCAGGACCTGATGCCAGCCACAGCGGGAAAAGCCATCCAGCACCAAATCTCCTCTGTGCCTTGGTGTCCCCACATAAGAGATTAGCATTGGAGCTCTTGTCTCAGAGAGCCTCCTCAGACCGTAGACTCTTCCTCCAGGCTGGCCCCACAGACAAGTCCTGACTTGCCTGCTGCACAGGGTGGTGCTGGACACACACAAGGCTCTGCACTGTGGCTTCTGTGTCTGCCCTGTCACTTCTGGTCTCAGTGTCTTTGCTTTCTTATTGAATATCACCCCTTCACATTCATCACGAGTTATTTGCCTTCATATTTTCCTAACTTCAAATTTCTCTTTTCAAATTAACTTTTCCCTTTTTTGCCAACACCCCTTCTCCCTTCTCACCTACACACACACACACACACACACACACACACACACACTACAAAACCATTCATGGGTCATCGGTCTACTCCTGAAATGTAAGAAGACATTTTCTTAAATGTTAGAACTTTTTATTCTTTTGATTTCTTAAGGTTCCATGCTACAGCCATTTCGGGATAAATCTAGCACCAGTTTTACATCCTTGGAGGTTTGCTTTTCTTCTGTTCACAAGATGTCACATGCACCTGTCTCTCATCTGTGGCCTTCCCTTCCACGTTCATGGTGATTTCTTCTTAAACTGCCTCCCTCTGTCCATGAACTTGTCTGCATGTGTGAGCTCACAACACGTCTACTTGGGAGCTCCACCGACTCCTCGATCTACGGGACATGAGAAGTTGCAGATGTCACCTAGTGACCATGTTACATACATATCCTGAACGCACCAGTCATATCTTGAACAGCAGCCAAGCACAAACCTGTCTGTTCTGACACGTCAGTAGAGCAGGGATTTCATTTTTGTCCTTCCCTGAGACTTAGGTACTAATCACTGATTTCACCCAGTGATTTGGAGAGACTCAGATGTCAATCCCAGCAGCTCATCCACAGACGCCCATGTGTTCCCTGGTCTCAGGCATTGTTACACTTTTGCGGTACTACACTGCCATGCCCAACTCCCTCTCTGTATTCAGTCCTCACAGGGCCCAACCTCTGTGCCCCATTCACTTCTTCTACAGCTCTGGCCCATATCTGTTTTTCACTGTGCTGATGGACCCAGATCTACCCTGCTGTAGATAAACACTGTACTAGGAACAGCAGCAGCAACAGCCCCCTCTACCTAAACACTGCCGGAGGCTGTGCAGCCGCAAAGGCATCTGCTGCAGGAGGACCTAACTGAAGACTGCCTGAAGACCAAGGACTGCTGATGAAGACAATGCCATTCAATCGGGAACAGCCAGTCGGAACAGCCAGTCAGGAACAGCCAGTCAGGAACAGCCAGTCGGGAACAGCCAGTTGGGAACAGCCAGTCGGGAACTGATGTTTAGAAGCGATGCTTTCTTGCTACCAACCGACGGTCAGGAAGCAGGGAGAAATGAGGGGCACTCTGCCCATTTTCTCCCTTCGGTTCCGACCCAGGACCGCAGCCTGTGGGACAGGTCCTCTCACTCTGAGGCTGGGCCTTCGAGTCCCAATGAACCCAATACAGAAAGCCCCTTACACTCATGCCCAGAGGCATTTCTCCTAGACAATTCTACATCCTGTCAGCCCCCTAGGTTCTGAAAACATAGTAAATGATTAGGTTTGGGCTATCCCAGTTAATCCTCGTAAATTCAATTTTTTTATTTCTGGTTTTCAAATTAGAAAACTTGGAGATGGTGGTACCAGCCTGCAACCCCAACACTCAGGAGGCAGAAGCAGGAAGAGGCTAACCTCAGCTACACAGTGAGTTCAAGGCCAGCCTGGGCAACATGAGACCCTGTCTCATTTTTTCTTTAAAATGAAGGAAAGGAGTTTTAAAAAGACATGGGGTGGGGTGGGACTGGTTCATACAGATTATGTAAGCAATTCCTGAAGGTCTTTCTAGGCCAGCCTTAAGAACAGCCACCTAGTTCTGTACACAAAAGCCATATTGCATGATCTCAAAGCCAGCCTTCCTTCTGCTCTGTGCTCCCTTAGGAGGGATCAATAGGAGAGACGTAGAGGAATCCTTGATGTTCCTCAGAGCTTTACCAATGCCTGCTCTACATGATCTCAGTCACCAGTCCTCTCAGACACTGTTCTGAGCATGGCTGTCCCAACGTCTATCTGTGGCTTTTCACTCAGTGCTCCAGGACCTGCTAGGTCCTCACCACACAGAGGACACTACTACAGTCTGCCCTCACAAAGCTTGCCACACAGTGAAGACACTTGGCTTCCTACATTCACACAGGGGGAGTTTCTGAAAATCCTAACAAACATCCTTAGCTTTCAACATGGTAAAGACTGAAAGAAAAATGATCAAATGTGGAAATGGACCCTGTCAATCACCTTGACTGACAACTCAGGTCCAAGATAATTGGTCTCAAAATAAGGTTTGTAGAATGTGCATGAAACAAAATCATCCTAAAAGCACCTGCTGGCAGCAACTTAGGGCTACCTCTAGTTCCTCGTCCAAAAGGACCAGATGCCAAGGCTCCTCACCCACAGACCTCTGCTCTCAGAAGCCCCTAGGGTTCCAAGTTCTGGTTCCTCTGCATCTGGGCCTGTCCATCTTGAGTGACAGGACATAAGTCCTCACAATTTAGACATCAAGACTGGAGCTAAGTTTAGCCTCATCATTTCTGATTGACACTAAAGTCCTCCACTGTCCCATGGGAGAACCCAGGGGTTAACCTTCTAATCGAAGTCTATGTCCACACAATCATGCTGATTACAGGACCCTTTGATAAGACTTCCCAATAATAGCCCAAGGCTAGGATGGTGTCACCACTAATTTCTGTGTTTGCTCATTTATAAACAGATTCATTCACAAATATTTACGTGCTGTAAGGGTTTGATCCTGAAATGTTCCTGCAGGGTCATGTTTCAGGCACTTGTTTTTGAACTGTGGGTGCCATTTGGGAAGGCCATGGAGTGTTTTAGGAGGCAGGGGCTAGTGAAAGAGTAGGTCACAGGACTTAAGATTTTGAAGACTATGACTGACATTGTAGCTTGGTCGGGGCTCTGACTTCTTGCTGACTCTTAATCCAACTTGATGAACTACTGCGTGCTTCAGCACTGTGAAAGCAGTCATGCCTTCCCTGTTACTGTGGAATAAAACCCTCTGAAACTAGAACCCTACATAAATCTTTCCTCCCCTTAAGCTGTCTCTTTCAGGTGGGTTTACCTGAGCGATACAGAAGTAACTACTACAACAGTGAATGGCAGGCCCTGCTGGGCGCTAAAAGAGCAGCACGTGAGCTGTTGGAGCCCACTGTTCCCCAGGAGCCCAGTCCCAAAGGAAGAGGCAGAGTACAAACACACCACAGACAAATACCTCTAGACAAGGACAATTTTCCGAATGCTTTGGTAACCACCGGGATGGCATCCATATTATTCAATAATAGTGATAATAAGCCTGGCAGTCAAGTCTGTGCTGTGCTTAGAAGGATCCAGGCGGCAGACAGAGCTTCCATAGATTAACTCAGTGGACCCTCACAACCTTAGGACGGAGAGGCTACAGCTTCTTCCACACAGCACGAACTTGCGTAAGATGCTTGAGTTCTAGAGATGGGGTAGAGGGTTGGAGCCATGTGGGGTAGGAATTACCTTAGGATGGTCAGGGAGATTCTCTGAAGAGGAGATACTAACCTGGACCCTGAATGATTAAAAAAAAAAGGAGCCAGCTCTAAAATATTGTGGGGAACACTTCTTGTAGAGGGAGCAAATGTTGGGGCCTCAAAGTTGCTGCGGGCAGATCTGTTAAGAACGAGCAATCAATGTGGCTGGCACAGGATGCTCCAGAGAGAGACAGTGTGAGCAAGAGAAGAGTCAGGAGGCCTCAGCTGGATGATCTGGAGGTGAGCAGAGGTTCCTAAGGATGTAAGACACAGTGTGCTGAGCCAGAAGACACACTTTCAGAAGCACACCAGCTCCTGGGCGCAGAATAGGTTGTAGATGCCTGCCTTGTAAAGGGACAGAAGCATGTGGGTGGCTTCAGCAGGGATGTGGGTCGGAGGGGAAGGGAATCCACTGCGATGGTGGCAGTGGAGGAGTGGGTGGTCCTAGAGAGGTTTGGGAGGGAAGGGCAGCATGTGAGGTCTCTGAGCAGTAAGGGAAACCGAGGGCCGTCGCTGATGGCTACTGTGTCTTTACCCTGACAGCTCCGAGCCTGGTGAATTGCCAGGTATTCTGCAAACCAGCTGTCAAGCACAGCCATTGCTAAAATTCAAACTGTGTAACTTGCAATTAACTAAATTGTATTAAAGCAGAGGTGATAAGCAGCCCACATTTCCTGAGTCCTGGCTGCTCTACTTTCCTTGCAGTTTCACTGTTGTCAGAAGTGGTGTACAGCTATCGGCCCATTCAGAGGAAACAGTAGATAATTCTGAGATAACACTGAAGTCAGATCTGGAGCCTTCGGTCAGCCGTGGTGGCACTGCTCACACCGTGGGAATGAGCAAATGCTACAAACCAGAGCGCAGGACATTTTTTAAAAATTTATTTTTACTTTTAAAGTTATGTCTCTATGTTGGGGTGGGGGTTGGGTCCCCTCAGAGAACAAAAGAGTGAAATCCCCTGCAGCGGGTTGTGAGCTACCTGAGTTGAATGCTGGGTCCCAAACCTAGGTCCTTTGAAAGAACAAGCGCCCTTAGCCATCTCTCCAGCCCTACCAAATTCTTACCCTTTGATTGTCTAGAGTTAAGAAACGCATGAGGGAAATCTGAAGGATGACAGTCACACTTGAAAGCATTCTCAAGTCTGCGGTCACCGACTTATGAATAGCATAGAAAACTTTCCAGTTTTCAAAGATCTAACAGGGTAGAGTCCCTCTTCTTACCCTCTACTGCAACCCGAAGTACCAGCATCACCCAAAGGCAACATTTAAACGGTTATCGTGAACGAGAAAAAAAATAAACAGTTTTGTTTCCATTTACAAGAAGATGTTTGTCGCTGTTCAGTTCTTACCCAGGCCTAGCCCTTCTTAGTCCACACTGGTAAATGTTCCTCCTCAGTTCCAACCCAACCACTGGCTTGCTTGCAATTTGCTACTGCATGCATGGGTCACATAAGGAATATCAGACCAGACATAAACAAAAGATATGCTCTTCATATCTGCAGCAAGAGTGTCAGTGAATCTCATGGCCCGATTGTGAGAACGTGCCTGCGTGTGTGTGTGTGTGTGTGTGTGTGTGTGTGTGTTGTACTCTTACAGTGAGAATCTTCTATGAAGGCGCCTCTGAACAGAAGCAGGGAACTCTAAGACTTCAGGGAGCAGGGAAACCATAACAGAAAGGCAGACACGACTGAGGGAATATGATTCTTACGGGAGAGTAGGGAAGCGCAGGGCACTGACAGATGCTTGCCCTCTCCTCTCTCTGCCTCCCATGGCTTCCTGTACGCAGATGGACATGTGACCAGGCAGCTTCCAGCTCTTGCTGCCCACACCATGCCCTTCAGGCCATTGCGGACACTCGTCGGGAATGTATACCCTTTCTTCTATAAGTTGCTTGGCCTCGGTACTTTATCCCAGCATCAAAAAGTAACTTGATA
The DNA here is from genome assembly GCF_947179515.1 of Apodemus sylvaticus. Lineage (NCBI taxonomy): Eukaryota > Metazoa > Chordata > Mammalia > Rodentia > Muridae > Apodemus > Apodemus sylvaticus. The sequence continues at coordinate 184,039,670 of NC_067473.1, read as the reverse complement.
TGGTGGTTTTGCCTCGGTATTTTCATGGAAGCCCATCTCAAGCTGGCATCCAACGTGACAGATTTTTCCAAGGTTGGGAGTGGAACTTGCTCAAAGGAGAGAGCACTTAGAATGGCCATGGGGATTTTAAATAATGTGTATATATATATATATATATATATATATATATATATATATATATGTATAAATAAATGCATGCTTATTTCCAGGTCTTGCCTGAGACTCAACAGTTGCTAGTCCGATACCCAGAATGCAATGCCGAACAACTGTGTACCTTAAAGGCATCCTGGAAATGATTGTGACAGCTAGCTGTCTCTCAAGACCTGTTCACACTGGCCAGTGAAGAGTTTTCAAGGGAGCTGAGCCAAACAAGTGACATGAGACTTAAGACTCCCAGGAGGGATTCCGGCCTGCCTCTGACTTTCCCAGAGGCAAAATTAACCTGACTAGAATGCATTGCTAATCATATTGACAGCCCTCCCTCCCTAGCTTTGTAGGAAGAGTCTAGAAAAATCAAAAGCTGCATTATACCTCCTTCTGAAATCCACTCAAAATCTTAATTCTAGGCTCCACATCTTTTAGCAGGGAGATAGTTTATAATGACATACATGGCTTCCCAAACTAAAATCAATGCAAGGATTTGCACAAAATTTAAAAAGCATATCTTTTCATTGGGCTTCTTTTGAAACAGGCACTTGTGAACAGCTCTTTGGGAAGGATGTTTAAACTACATTACATGATAATTAAACAACATTGTCATTCCTGGGGAAATAGTAATTTGCTTAGGTAGAAAAAATAAACCAGTTTTGTAGCATCTGCATATAAAGCTGTAACTGGTTAAATATAAAATCATGAGCTGCCGGATTGGTTGGAGGTGGTGCTTCTAAAGCCTTTATTGTGATGTGCCACTCAGAACTGAAACCCAGAGTAAAGGAGTGCTGTCCCAGGCAGGCTACATGCATAGAATACATGCATGGTGGGCAAGCTAAGAGAAGCTCCCCTGGCCTGTTCTGGAATCACCCCACTTTCTCCCAAGTGCTTCCTCCACATGGCTGACAGGAACATTACCTCAGGCCCTCTGACACAATCCAGAGGGAGCTACAAACCACAGCAGATAGCCAAGGTTAGGACAGAGTTCAGGTGGCAGAACTCTACTTCAAGTCTGAGACAGGACACTATCTAACATGGTGATGCACTCATGTTTTCTTTCACTAGTTCTGAAGACGTGAGGGGTGACAGACCTTGAGAACATACACAATACACAACACGGAGGGGTTTGAGTTCTGGAACTTTCTCTTGGACTCAATATTATTCTATTACATCAAGGCACAGTGAGCAAGTAACTGGATAGCCCACAATTTGGCTCACAAAATGTACACATATGTTCCACATAAAGTAATATTTCCAGAATGTTAAGTTTGGGGGACTTGTTGCTTCAACACTGACAACAAAATCATATATTGAGTGCAAATTATATGCCAGACAGCAGCATGCAGCGACTTCTTCTAGTATCATGAGACACTTAAAAGTTCAGTGTTGCGTGGGGAGAGAGAGAAGTGATGGCTTGCCCAGCTGGTTCGGGACACACGGAAGCACACCTTAGCACTTATGTCATATTTGAAGAAGCATCTCCAGGCCTCGTGTGGAATAGCATCATGCCTTTGTCTTGTCACACCTTCTACACTACACATTGTTTTATTTTGTTACAAGTTTTCTTGACGGAGCCAGAGTTCAAGAACTCCTGCTTCCAGAAACCAGAATTAAACCACCCTCCCCCCAACAAACACTTGTTACTTTGTTTTGTTTGTTTTTGTTGACATGGGGGTCTCACCTAGCTGAAGCTCGCCCTCAACTCCTGATCTCTTTGCCTGTATCTCCCAAGTACAGGATAACAGGAGTGTTCCACCACAACCTGTACTGTAAATTTAAGTTTTGAGAGCATCCTAAGAAAAAGTTAACCCCTTCCAGCCTGAGATCCTTGCTCGGGTTGCAGAGCTCTTGGCTGCACAGTAAAGCCAGAAAGTTTTATTCTTATCCTTGGACGTTTTATTCTTACAAACCGTTTAGATTTATAAAGTTGTAACTAAAACTAGGTCTTTGAATACACATTTTTGGTCAAATCCTAAAAGTTTTACACTTACTGAGAAATTGATTTAACATTCATCACACCTTTCTGTGGCTGGTAATGTCCCTGACCATGAGGTGGAAACGGACCTTCACACACTTCCGGCAAGAATGCAGCAGGTGCTGAAGCCCTTTGGCAATCCATCTGTCCCTCAGTAACTATGTAACCAGCATCGGGCCCAGCCCACACCCTGGAGAACTGAAAGCGAGTGCACGCAGCCCCATGCCTGGTGCTCAGAGCGTCATTCATGACAGCTCAAAAGAACATGCCCGGGATTCTATCAACTGATAAGTGGGCAAATAAACGTGCTACAGCCAGGCAATGCGATGTGGTTTAGCAATAAAAAACTAACAAAATACTGTATGCTGCTGGAAGGATTAACCCTGAAATCGGGAGATGAAATCAATTGTAGAGGACGATGACTCACATGATTCTGTGCACATGAGATATCCAAACTGGTAACTCCACAGAAACAGAGAGTAGGCGGGCCATTTAAGTGTTCAGTCTGCATTAACTGAAATGATAGATAAAAGTGTCTTGATGTGGTGCTACAGAAGTAATTATCTGTGACAATGAACTTAAATAACCCTCTTCCTCAGCCTTCCAAGGATCAGGATCCCAGGTTCACAGGACCATGCCCAGCTCTAAGATATAATTTTATAATCCATATTTAGAATATTAGTAGCATCCATTCAATTTTGATAATTTATTAATATATAATTACACTATCACAGAGTAAAAATTTAGCCATGTAGAAATGGAAAGCTACTCCACCACAAACAGTAGCCCCATTCCGTGAGGTCATCTAGTCTTTCTACAAATATTTACTGAGCTCCGGTCTGTCTTCAAGAGTCAGGAGTAAATAAAGCATGCTCCGGGCCCGGAGCTTCTGTGTTGTCTCACAGGTGAGGTCCTGTTCACCGCCTGCTCCTGCTCTGTGCTGATACTGAACAGGGGAAAAGCTCTGTGCTTGAGACACTCTCACAGGAGAGCTGCAGTCCAGAGGTCCCCGGTCTCAGTGTTGCAGGGCCAGTAAGAATAAAGAGCATCTCTCACCTCCAGCGAAGAATCACTGCTACCTGGGTGATGTGGCTCCCCTGGTTGAGACGCTGCTCTTGGGCTTCGTTTGTTCTTTTGGTTTCAGTTGTTCCTGCCTCAGAGCCTGGAGGCTGTTGATCTTCACGTTGTTTTTCTAAGCCATGGCCATGTTCTGCAGTCTTAGCCTCTAGCTGCCAATATTAGCCTTGTCTAAATCAACGAGTCCGAATCATCGAGTTGTGCTGTAAGGTCCGTTCAATACCGCACCCTGCATTTGGCATGCCAGCACACTGCCAGGTGTTCCTGGCTATTCAAACTGTGTAGCTGATGATGGGTAATCAAGTCAATTCCACACACAAGCCGGGGAAGCACCTCTTCTGCTCCCTCCCTGCCTGTAATGTCCTACCTATCCTTTCACTGATACCACACTGGGAGAGAAGCCCTGAAGCATTTTCACTATGGAAACTGGCAGGAACTTCAGGGCTGGTTTTCTTGGTTGTTGGGCCAGAGAAATTGTGTGTCATGCTGATTGTGCACAGCACTGTGTCGCATCTGTACTTTGCGTTGTAACACACAAAAACGTGAAAGAGTCATCTCCCATTGTGTAAGAGTTCCTATTTAAGTAGCAAATTGCTCATATATTTAGCAAATGACTAAGGTCATTTTAAAAGGTCTTTTCTCTATAGTACTTTCACCTTAATTACTAAAATAAACAAAAATATCAACCAACTTACATTTATGAATTAATTGCAACCATAGGCTGGCAAGGGATCCAGGGCTCAGCAGAAATCAATAAAACCATTCACTGAGAATTAATCAGCTTCATGGAATTTATGTGAGTAATGCATATTTTATTATTGCACAACACTGTATGCATTTTCTACACATCTTTCAGACAGCACACACATGCAGACATGCTTCTCCCAGAGGACCAGTTAAACATTCACTACCACATCACCACTTACATCTAACCCTGACTACTATACGCATGGCATTATAATGCACCATTAAAATTATGATGTTACTATTTACCCGTGGGAAGTAGATAAAACATTCATAGCAAATTCGTGACCACTATTCTTAAATGTTGATATATCATACTCTTTGGTTTCCTGTAAAATTCAAAAAGAAATGACAGATCAGAGTTGAGAGGAGACTAGGAGTCCAGTGGGAGGAGGGGCAAGAGAGGGCAATGCAGAAACAAAGGGTTCTGGCAGGATTTTCCCTGGTGTGTGGGACTGGGGTTGGGGGTGACACAAAACAACAAGGGGTCTCTTTGGAGGGAGGAGGAGACCACTGAGGAGAAGAAAGAGGGAGGGGACAGGCAGGGGGACAGGCAAGGGGGACACATACAAAGTACCACAACATAGGTGATAAAAATGTTATAAGGCAGCCCTTGCTTTCTGCACTAAATGAATCGTAGATAGATATAGTTTGACAGATGATAGATGATGATGGACAGATAAGAGTGATAAAAAGATAGATGATAGATAAATGATAGATGATAGATAGATGATAGAGGATAGATAGATGATAGATAAATGATAGATGATAGACAGATGATAGAGGATAGATAGATAGATGATAGACATAGATGGGTAATGGATAGGTAGATAGATGACAAACAGACAGATGGATAAATGATAGACAGACAGACATTTGTCAGATCACGAAGCTTAGGGAGGGTGATGGCTGCCATTTCTCTTTACTTGCCTGAACTTATGCTTCATAATTAATATTTTTTCTTCCCACACAAATACATCCCACACAAGCTAGGAAAAGTACAAGCTGTCTGACCTCCGGTATTTAGAAATGACTGAAGCAGTTGGACTTTCACTGTGCAACAGGACAGCCACTAACCACCTGTGGCTATGTAAATTTAAGTTGGCTAAAATTATATACAATGAAAAACCCAGTACCTTAGTTTAGCTAACCAGATTTCGAGTGCTCGGTAACCACGCATGGCCAACAGCTGTCAGATTGGTCAAGGCTTTGCCTTTTCCAGACAAGCAGATGGGTCAACAGTTAAATCCTGGGCTCAGGGTTTCCAACCCCAAAGACCATCCACCTTCTGGCATGGGGAACCTCAAATAAACATCATAGATGGAGAATGGATGGGAATGTTGCGGCGCTCTGGTCTGGCATCATGCTGAGGGGCTGTGTGCCTGAGCATGGCACCTGCGGTCTCCTGTCTGCTTCAGACCATGTTCTCAGCATTACTGAGTCTCTATGCCGAAAAAACCAATTACTTTGCTTGTGTCTCATTTTCCCCATTTTCTGATGGCCTGATCCCAGTATCCAGCCAAAGGGTTGGTTAATGAGTTAGTATTTGCAAGGCTCTAGGACAGTAGCACAGTAACCACCACGAAAGTCCTCTTGAAGTTGTACCCACTGGCAGAGTCTAAAATCTGTACTACTCGGGAGGCCAAAGAGGGCTTTCCCAAGCTCAAGCTCTGACTGGGTCCCAGAGTTAAGCTCACATTTACACCAGGCTACTTAGTGAGAGACTGTCTCAAAATAAAAACTACAAAAGGGCTGGGAATGTAACCCAGGGGAGAGCAGGGGCCTAGCACATGCAATTGTTGTCTAGATGTTTCATCTAAACTGAAACAATCTCTCTAAGAGGGAAGGAAGAGACTCTTAGGACTCAGGAAGTAAATAAAACTTGCAAGTCTTAGGAAGCTCCTGAAACTTACAAGGTTCCTAAAGGTCCTTCCCCAAAAATAAACAAGAAGAAACTCTGTGTATCAGTTTCTTCATTTTCTCAAGGCATGATCCCAGTTTCCATCCAAAGGTTTGCTGAGTTATCTAATGAGTTAGTTTTGTAAGGCTCTAAAAGAGTGACACAGAATAACCACTAAAAAAACAAACAAAAAAACAAAAAAACAAAAAACCTCCTCTTGAAATTTTCTGCAGTGACAGAGCCTATATCTCTACTATTCAGGAGGCCAAAGAAAGGCTTTCACAAATTCATCCCTGACTGCTTTCCAGAGTTAAGCTCAAATTCAGACCAGGCTACTTAGTGAAACACTATCTCAAAATAAAAATTACAAAAGGGCTGGAAATATAACTCCATGGGAAGTTACATGTACTTCCCTAGTACATGTAACTGTTGCCTGGATACGTCATCTAAACTGAAACAATGCATCCAAGAGGGAAGGAAGAGACTCATGGGACTCAGGAAGTAAATAAAACTTACAAGTCTCAGGAAGCTCCTAAAACCTACAAGGCTCTTAAGGCCCTTCCCCCAAGCTAAACAAACAGTAACAATTGCTTGTAGAGGAGACTTTGCAGCCAGCCAAACTGCCTGAGACTTTTACAGGCAACGACATGATGCAGCTTCTATAAGGTTGATATCCATGATGAGGTGGGACTTGGTGGTGGTTCAGCTCTTTGAGGGCCACTCATGCTCCTGTAAGTAACTCCTCACGTGTGCTCTGTCATCATGCCCAGTAAACTCACTAGTTTACTTTGGTGCCTTCTATGAGGCAACAGATGTTTACACATGCCTCCTAGGCCAAATTAATGCAAGAACAAAGCCTTGAGTTCAAGCCCCAGGAAAAGACTCATAGACATACACTTGTGAAATACACACATAAACAGATATATGGACACATACATATCACACACATGCACATATAGACACACATACACATCATACCTAGACACACATACATAAACAGACATTGACATACATAAGCACATCTCATAGATATATACACACATGGACATACACATCACACACATACACACACCAAAAAAGTTGTTTTTCATTATTACAAGAGCTGACATAAAAAAAAAAAGAGAATGTCAGAATGTCCGCCACGGCCAACCAGCAAAGCCTAGCACTTCATTCCGCCATACCTTTCACCCAAGCCTTAAAAGATGAGTCCACGTAAGAGCAGTGTGCCGCCAGGACACTTCCCATCCACATCAGTTGCACAAAAGCTCTGTGATTCCTCACAGAGGTCTGAACAGCAGGAGTGAAAACACACAAGGTGGTGGCCAGGACTGTGCACTTCCCACCAGCACATGAGACACAGTGGGCTCCTAACCACCTGGCATTAGTGGGAATCCACACTAGTGGGTGTGGCCTTCTGGTTCTTCTATTATGCTGTTTCAGATTCTTATGTCACCATCACCATCACCACCATTATTGTTCTTATCATTACCATGATTGTCTTTGTTGTCAACATCATCCATCATCACCACAGAGCTGAAAGCAACAGGTTTCTGTATGAAGCTTAAAAGTATATTACCTAACTCATCACTTCCGTAGGCATCCATGTTGTCCAGGCCACCACTGCTTTCATCCAGGCAGCTCACAAATAATGGTAACCAGACTCCACTCAGCTACTAGGCTGCAGATATTTTCTATGCATTATCACAGACAGTGCCACCAGCAGTACTCCTTCTGTGTCCCATTCTGAAAAATAACGCCCCTTGATTGTTTGCCCACGATCAAAGGAACACAGTATCTAAGCCAAGGTCCTCACGGTTTCAATTTTATTTCTGTTCATTTGCTTTGGGGCGGAGGCTTGTGTGCGTGCACATATGTGTGTGTCCGCTTGTACATGCATGAACATGCATGTTTGTTTGGAGGCCAAAGGTCAACCTCAGGTATCATCCTCAGGAATATCAAGCCCACCTTCTTTGAGACAGAGCTTCTCAGTGGACGGAGCTTGTCAGTTAAGCTAGGCCGGCCAGCAGCGAGCCCTGGCTATCCTCCTGCCTCTGCTTCTCTAGCTTCGGGACTTTTTACATGAGTTCTGGAGCTCAGACTCAAGTCTTGTGCTGTATCACATGCTCTTTATTTACTGTGCTGTCTCCCTAGTTTCTACCACAGAGTCTTGTGTAACCCAGGCTAGCCTTGAACTCACTATGTAGCCAAGGATGACCTTGAACTTCTGATCCTCCTGTCTCCATCTTCTAAGTGTGAACTCAGGTCCTCTTGCCTTTCAAGCCCACAGGACCCTAACACTTGAGCAGCAACAAGAAATTTTAAGAAACAGAGGATACAAATCTGTGATGCATCTGCTCCATCACCTGTGTGGTATGTCCCAAGCAAGGTTTCTAATGTGGCAAAGTCATTAACATTGAGGACCAGTGCCAAGATCGCTGCACAGCCTGCTGACCTGTTTCTCACGGCACCCACCAGTGTACCTCAGGTTCAGGAAGTATAGTCTGACTTTGCAAGCTCTGGACCAGGAAGCTCAACACTGCCTACATGACTTTGGGGGTTTTGGGGTGTTTGCTAAGCACCAGGACAAATGTAAGATTGGTGTGGGGCTGACAGTGAAGTGGCTCTCACCCTGTTGCAGCCTGTCAGGAAGCGCCGACTACCCCAAGAGCTGTCTCATCATGCCCAGGGTCCAGACCTGGTTCCAGTCACACACACACACACACACACACACACACACACACACACACACTCGCCTGCAATGTTCTCCACTCACTTCCTGATGGACTGCCTTCTCTGTTCTCTGGTCCTCCACTGTCCCACTCTGCTCCTCCAGCCTGGCACACTGCTGATTTCTTTCTGCACTCCTAGTAACCAGGCTCTCTGGCTGTGCCCCAAGACCTCCTCCTGTGAGCCACAAAGCCTGCTGGGCTTGAGAAAGCAGCACACCCTGGCACACTCTATGCCCACTCCCCACTCATGGGCCCCTGAGAGTCCTGGCCTGTGTGTCACCTCTCAGTCCCTAGCCACTGACACACCTTGGAATTTAGCAGGCCCGGCTCCAGTCCCAGAAGTCTCTCTGCCACCATAACACCCTATGAACAGAAGTAAAAGATCTGCTCATGACACATGCCAACTCACTAGGCCACTGGGGCCTGATGGTGGAGCCTCTGCCTTCTGGGCACAGAACATGTCCATCCCAGCCTGGTGGCCACAATTCCAGAGGCACAGCCCTGCCCCCACCAGGACTTCTCACCACTTCTCCAAGGACCCTGCCAGGCCACTGGACTTCCTGCTGTATCCCAAGCACTTCCTAATCAGCACAGGCCTGGCAAGACCAAGAAACAAGGATGCAGTCAGTAGCCCCCACACAGTGAGGGTGGCCTGCCTACAAGAGCCACACCAATGCATGAGTCCTGCAAGGTCACAGGAGATGGGGAGCCGCATTATATTCCTAACCCCCAACAGGCACCAGGACCCTTCGGTGTCACACAGCCTGGGTATGACTTGTCATTCAAGGGTTCTCTGCAATATAGATGGCTCCGTGGCCTGCCTCTGCGAATCTGTTCTGGGGGCCACGCTGCCTCAGACTTGGGAATGCGGGCGTCATCAGGCCAGCTGCTTGCCGTCACTGAGCTCAGAGACTCAAGGGGACAACAGAGAATGAAGTCTCATGGGCCTTCAAACTATCGGTGTGGAGCTAGGGAGCTGCTTCAGTGGGTGAAGTGCTTGGCGAGAGGCCACGAGGACCAGAGTTAAGATCCCCAGCCCCCATGTGAAAAGCAGGCACAGGGGTATGTCCACAACCCCAGTTCTGAGCACTGCTGGTGGAGACAGACGGATCCTAGGAGCTCACTAACCTGACAGTCTAGTTAAAGGGTGGATTATAGGTTCAGCGGAAAGATTCCATCTCAAAACATTAAGGAGAGCGATAGAGAAAGACATCCAATGTTGACCTCTGCTCTAGACACACACACACACACACACACACACACACACGCACACATGCACGCACGCACACGCACACACACATGCATGCACGCACACGCACATACACACATGTGCATGTGCTCACACACACACATCTGTGCACACACATCTGTCATCCACATGTGCACACGACACAGGTACACACACATGCATGTGTACATATACACATGCATACACATGCGTACATACACACATGCATATGCACATGACATACATGCACATGCATTCACACACCAAAAAAAAACAAGGAAACAAAACAATGGTAGAATTATTCTTCAATATAAGAGCAGGTACAAAGGATCATTCTAGAGGCTGACTATGGTATGCAAAACTAGGAAGTTTCTTGGAGAAAGCCATGTTCAGATGCCACCTGAAAGACCAGTGGAAGATGTTAGGCTGGGGAATTCAGAAACTGGAAGACTTGTGAAGGCCTGAGATAGAAAGAGTGGGATACCTTAAGAAAAGTGTAAAGGGCGTGCAGTGTTGGGGCGTAGAGAGGAGACGAGAGAGGTGAGGCTGAAGAGGCAGTGGCTGCTACCGTGTCCTTCAGGGACCAGGAAGGTTCACTGGAGAGCAAGTGTCTGTTTTTATTTTGACTTGATGGAAATGGGAATCTGTCAGAATTTTGGTTAAGAGAACCAAGTGTACCGAAAATGTTTTTCTGAATAAAATACCGTGAGCAGGATCAGTGTGGTGGTAAAACAAGGTCGGTGTGTATGTGTGGGGGGCATCGCCCACTCCACCAGCTCCACTGCCCCCACTGGGACCCATTAGGAGGAGGCAAATGGAAGAGGTGGTCATCTTTCTCTGGGGGCAGATGTGTCCACGAGTGTGCTTCACAGCGGACGGCTTCATGAAAGTTCCCGCACTGCACACAGCCAGCAGTGGGCTCGGAAGCACTCGGGTCTCCGCCTCCATCCCCAGTTCCTGAGAGTGAGCTCTTGCTCACCCTTTCATGCCCAGGTGGTCAACGCTGCCTTCAAGCCTCTCTATTAAACCCATCCTGCTTGAGAGACCTGTTGTTCTTATGAAGCCCCAGGGTTAGAATCAGTGGCGAAGATCACATTACTGAGGTAATGCATTACTGCTTGGTCTAGAGAACAGATCATGCACACATGGAAAAGATAGGTTCAATGAGTACCTGTGACATTGTTATCAACATGGGACAGGAAGGGGGGGTGGGGGGTGAGGGTGGGGGTAGGGGTGGAGGGGATGGAGGGGGTGGAGGGGGAAGATTAAGAATGGCCACCAGCAGTTTGGTTTAAAAGCTATGTAGTCGGGGTCTAGAAAGATAGCTCAGGAGCTAAGAGCATTGGCTTGTAGAGGTCCCAGATCTGGTTCTGAGCACTCACGAGGCAGCTAGCAACAATTTCTAACTCTCGTTCTTGGGGATCCAACACCCTCAGCTGGTCTCCTTGGGCATTCACATGGAGCACATATGTATGTGTGCAAAAAACTCATAAAAGTAAATAAACCTAAAGAAATTAAAATCTAGACAGCGTTGTTTATGTGGCCCTGCACCCACTGTCACAGCGCCGGAAGGAATGCATGTCTTGCGCTGCCAGGTCACCAGCTCCACACTGAACTGCTGAGGTAGAAGAAGGACTCACAGGATTGAATATATCCAAGTCATGAAACCTGTGACCTCTACAAGATACAGCATCTGTACTGGGAGATCTGGGAACATGAGAATGACTTATTCACTCTTTCAAACCCAGCCTCTTTTGAAACCAACCCTGCCAGTCCCCCTGGAAAGAACCCCCTTGTCACCTGCTTGTGACTGAGTGATCAGGGGCTGGGACTGAGTAGAAGGGGCTTAGTGGAGACTGTCCAGGGGTGGAACACAAGAAGAAAGTCCAGTATGATCCACAGGGTAAAGCCA